>NC_091194.1:35276357-35638857 GCF_040958095.1 Procambarus clarkii
AGGACAAAAATGAAGTTAATGAGATCCTTAAAGGACTAAAGATGGAGAGGGCTCACCAAATTATCGAAAAGGTTTTCAGGATCGGATGGTACAACAAGGACAGAGACCGACTGATAAAGGTGGTATTCACAAGCAAGAGACTTGTTAGTATGGAAGATTGGGCTAGCATATGTACAGAAGGTCAAAAACATATTCGTACAGAGGGATATGACAAGGGTCGAGAGAAGGAAGGCAGCATCCGCAAGGAGAGAGCGCAGGGAGAGAGAAAGGAATCAGGGAGTCACAACCCCAAGCCCTACAATCCCAGAGGGGAGCGGGGAACCCTCCACAAGCAGCTCAACAGACACAGTGAGAGAAGCACCTCCCCCATCCCCCATCCAATAGATGACCTACGTGCCTCAACCCCTGGTGCCCATGGTGCCCACCTTGGGTACCCTCCCCCCACTCCCCCCTCCCCAGGAACTCCCATCTCCCCCACCCCACCAGGCCCTCCCTAATCCCCCATGCCCTCCCTTCTCCCCAACCCCCAAGCCTTCCATTTTCCTCCCCCCCCCCAAACTCTCCAGTATTCCCCACCCGCTTGAGGCCTTCCTTCTCCCCCACTCTCCTAAACCCTTCCTGCTCCCCCACTCTCCTAAGCCCTCCCTTCTTCCTCAACCCCCTCGGCACTCCCTTTCCCCCCAACCTCAACCCCCAAGCCCTCCTTCCTGTTATACACCCCCAAGCCCCCCATTTCCCCCCCATCCCTCCAACCCTCCCTCCTCACACACCCCACCAAGCCTCCCCTTCTCCCACACTCCCCAAATCCTTCCCCTCTCACCCACTCCCCCAAGCCTTCCCCTCTTACCCACCTCCCCCAAGCCTCCCCTGCCTCCCCACCCCCCAAGCCTTCCCTCCTCCCCACCCCCCAAGCCTCCCCCGCCTCCACACCCCCAAGCCTCCCCCGCCTCCACACCCCCTACACCACCTCCTCGTACCGGATCCTCCCAGCCCCCGCACAAACCAGATCCTCCAGGTCCCCCTTCATAGGCCCTCCCATCCCAGTCCATCCATGTTTCACTGCTTCAGGGTATGCAAAAAGGATCTGAGAAAGGACAGAAGAGTCAGTTTCAGGGTGATGTACTCAAACATTGATGGGATCACAAGCAAGGCAAGTGAACAAAGGGAAAGAGCACAAGAAGTGAGCCCAGATGTAATCGAACTCACAGAAACAAAACTCTTAGGAATCATAACGAATGCGGTGTTTCCCCAGGATTACACTGTAATAAGGAAAGAGAGGGAGGGAAGGGGAGGAAGTAGAGTGGCCCTACTAATGAGAAAAGAATGGAGTTTCAAGGAGATGGCCATCCTGGACTGCGAGGGATTCAGAACTACATAACAGGCATCATGACAATGGGAGGAGCAAAAGTAGTCATAGCTGTGATATATAACCCTCCACCAAATGACAGAAGACCAAGGCAAGAGTATGACAACAACATCATGGCAATTAACACTATAATTGAGAAGGCAGCCTCTGCTGCCTGTAGAAATAGATCCCATCTGCTCATCATGGGGAAATTCAATCATGGAAGGATAGACTGGGTGAACAAGGATCTGCATGGAGGAGAGGATACATGGAGAACCAAGCTAATGGAGGTGGCGAGAGGATACATGGAGAACCAAGCTAATGGAGTTGGCGACAAGAAACTTTCCAAGCCAACATGTCAAGGAACCCACTAGGATGAGAGGTAATAATGAACCAGCAAGACTCTACCTAGTCTTCACCCTGAACGACTCCGACATAAGGGAAATCGGTTCTGAGGCCCCAGTATGAATGAGCGACCACAGTACACTGGTGTTTGAGTATCTGGTTGAAGAAGGGTTAATGAACTTGAGGAGCGGCACTGAAAACAAAAGGCTGGCTTTCTGTAAAGGAAACTACGAGGAGATAAGATTTCTAACAGATATAACATGGGAAACAGAGCTCAGGGATATGACGGCCCAAGACTACATCAGACTGGACCACATCACGCAGAAGTACAAGAACGCAGCAAACATGTTTGTCCCAGTCCAAAAGGAAGACAACGACATGAAGATGAGAAACCCATGGTTTAATCAGAGATGTAGACTAGCTAAGCAGCAAAGTAAAAGGGCATGGAGAAACTATATAGGAATAACAGGACACTTAAGAGCAGAGAAAGATACCAGAGTGCCATGAATGAATATGTCAGGATGAGAAGAGAGGCAGAAAAACAATACGAAAATGACATCGCAAGCAAGGCAAAGACTTGGCACAGCCATGTATGGAGAAAAACAACAGTAAAGGAACAGGTAATGAAATTAGGGATAGGGGCAAAAGGTTTCACTACAATCGACAAGGAAGTGTGTGAGGAACTGGATAAGAAATTCCAGGAGGTCTTCACATCAGAGCAAGGAGAAATTCCAGAGATAAGAGAGGGAATAGTTAACCAGGAACCACCAGAAGAGTTTGAGACTACCAGTGGGGAAGTAAGGAAGTGTTTACTAGAGTTGAATGTGACAAAGGCTATAGGCCCAGATGGAATCTCCCTTTGGATACTAAAGGAAGGAGTAGAAGCACTGTGCTTGCCACTCTCCATAGTGTATAACAAATCACTGGCAACCGGGGAGCTGCCAGAAATTTGGAAAACAGCTAATGTAGTCCGGATATACAAGAAAGGAGATAGACAGGAGGCACTGAACTACAGGCCAGTGTCCCTAACCTGCATACCATGCAAGCTGATGGAGAAGATTGTGCGAAGGAAGCTAGTGGAACATCTGGAGCGAAGTCGACTTTGTAACACAGCATCAACATGGGTTCAGGGACGGCAAGTCCTGCCTCACAGGGTTAACTGAATTCTACGACCAGGCCACAAAAATCAGGCAAGAAAGAGAAGGGTGGACAGACTGCATATTTTTGATTGCCAGAAAGCCTTTGCTACAGTACCACACAAGAGACTAATGAAAACGCTGGAGATGCAGGCTGGAGTGAAAGGGAAAGTACTCCATTGGATAATGGAGTACCTAAGCAACAGAAGACAATGAGTCACTGAGGGATGAGGTCTCAGATTGGCGAGACGTCACAAGTGGAGTCCCGCAGGGGTCAGTCCTTGGACCTATACTGTTTCTAATATATGTAAATGATCTCCCAGAGGGTATAGATTCGTTTTTCTCAATGTTTGCTGATGACGCAAAAATTATAAGGATTGAAACGGAGGAAGATAGTAGGAGGTTACAAGATGACCTGAACAGATTGAATGAATGGTCAAATAAATGGCTGCTCAAGTTCAACCTGAGTAAATGCAAAGTAATGAAACTAGGCGGCGGAAACAGAAGGCCAGACACAGGATACAGAATTGGAGAGGAAGTACTCCATGAAATGGACAGAGAAAAAGATCTAAGAGTTGATATCACACCAACCTGTCTCCTGAAGCCCACATAAAAAGAACTACGTCTGCGGCACATGCGAGGCTGGCTAACATCAGAACAGCAATCAGGAACCTGTGTAAGGAATCATTTATAATCTTGTATACCACATATGTAAGACCAATCCTGAAGCATGCGGCCCCAGCATGGAGCCCGTACCATGTCAAGCACAAGACAAAGCTGGAAAAGTTTCAGAGGTATGCCACTGGACTAGTCCCAGAACGAAGAAGCATAAGTTATGAGGAAAGGATGTGAGAGATGCACCTAAGGTAAAGTAATTATCAAAAGAAGGCACCAAACCGGAAAGGCTATGTAGCACCATCAAAGTGCGAAATAATCAGAGGGTGTTAAATATCACCACGAATGTCAATACGAGAACTGAAACTAATAAGGCGAACAATATAAAAAGTATCCGATTCACCTAGAATTCTATCAAGGGACAAGAGACCGCGAGGGACGGTTGGAAAGCAAGACATACGCTCGTCCTGGAAGTCAGGACATTCAACAGGGATATGCACAACTGTAAGAGGGACAACGGAATTTCGACAAAAAGGAGCATGGTGGTGCTCCATTAAGTGACTGTGGGTTAAGCGAGTATGGCCAATCTGCAGCCTTGCCAAAGCAGTTTCCCACCGACGGTTATGGTGGTAGGAAGAATGCCACGGGCACACACTACGTTTGAGAGTACGCAGCTTGTTACTAACTACAGAGGGCCAACAACCCTGCCAACGGGCAAGGATGGAGGAATGAATAACAGGATAAAAATCGGAATAACGAATACCTTTATGGGAGATGGGAGAAAAACGGATAGCTTCCCAAGTGGCAGCATCTGCACGCTCATTTAAGAAACCCCAATATGGCTGGGAACCCAGCAAGACTCTACTGATTTAAATTGACTAGAAATAAGAAACAGCCAATGATGAATCTCGATGACCACCGGATGGACAGGATTAAAGCACCCTAAAGCCATGAGGGCACTACGAGAGTCAACTACAACCACAAAGGAGGAAAGACAATGAGAAAGCAAGAGACGGAGAGCATAGAGAATAGCATAAAGTTCTGCTGTGAAGACGCTAGCCTCCGAAGGGAGGCGACACACATATGTGCGGTCGGGAAAAAACAACAGAGTAGTCCACACCGTCCGGAGACTTAGACCCATCAGTGAAGACGGAAATAGAGTGGGAGTGTGAAGAAAAGTGCTCAAGGGAAAGGCGTTTCAGAACCGTAGGAGGGATAAAAGCTTTAGTGAAGCGAGTCAAGGACGTACAAAACTTTGGAAGAGGAATTTCCACGGAGGCAAGGAAGGAACAGTACGAGGAGAAACATTAGAAATATTAACAGAAAGAGAATCCTGTAAGCGAGATAACGAAAGAGGGAGGCGATGAAGAGGAACAGGAACCACAGAAGGGGTAAAAGTTAAAGCACGACAGAGGCGAGAGGAAGGATGTTGCAAGGACCGCGCAAGATAGCGAAGAGAGTAGCGATCATGGTGGTCCTGGAGAGAGAGGAAGCCAGTGTCAACATTCAAACTGAGGGCGGGAGTCGAACGAAATGCACCAGAGGTGAGACGCACCCAGCATGGTGCAAAGCATCAAGATGGTGAAGAGTAGAAGGAGAAGCAAAAGAGTATGTAGGGCAACCATAATCGAGTTTAGACAGGATGAGAGAGGAATGCAAATAGAGGAGCGTGCGTCTATCCGCTCCCCAAGAAGTGTGGGACAAAACCTTAAGTAGGTTAAGGTCCTTAGAGCATTCAACTCGGAGGTAAGAGATATGGGCTGACCAAGACAAATGAGTGTTAACCCCAAAAGCTTAGCGGAATCCCTGTACACAAGGGATGACCATAAAGCAACAAAGAGGGACGAAGAACGACATGCTTCCGAGTAAAAGTCATAGCACAAGTCCTAGACGCAGAGAACTTGAAGCCATGATCGGTGGCCCAAGACGACATGGCACCAATCGCAAGTTGAAGCCGCCATTGAAGGAGACGTGAATCATCACCCTGACAGCAAAGGGTAAGGTCGTCAAGATAGAGAGCGGAGAAGACATCAGAAGGAAGAGAGGAAAGAAGACCGTTGAGGGCAACTAGAAAAGAGTAGTGCTCAGAATACTAGTCTGGGGTACACCTTCATACTGCCGAAAAGGGACAGAGAGAGTGGCACCAAGCCACACACGAAAGGAACGACGAGAGAGGAAACTCTAGAGGAAGAGAGGGAGATTCCCACGAAGGCCAAAAGAATGATGATACCGCCAGATTGTGACATAAGCCTTTTCCAGGTCAAAAAGGATGGCAACAACGGAGGTCTACGCAGCTAAAGAAGTTCGAATATAAACCACCAAGTTCACCAGGACATCCGTTGTGCTGCGGCACTTGCGAAAACCAAATTGAGAAGGGGAGACGTGGTGATAAAGTTCTAAGAACCACAGCAAACGAACGTTAACCATACTTTCAAAAAGCTTGCAGACATAACTCGTGAGGGCAATAGGGTGGAAATCCTTTGAGAATGACCCGAGAGACCCTGGTTTCCGAACAGGGAGGACAACAGCGTCAAGCCAGTCTTCAGGGACTGACGACGACTCCCAGACCCGATTGTACAGACTCAGTAAATACTGAGACGTTCACGGAGGGAGATGGCGAAGCATTTCATAATGAATGCCATCGGAGCCCGCTGCCGTAGAACCGCAGAGGGCTAGGGCAGACTGAAGCTCAGAGAGAGAGATGGGATCATTATAGGGAAGGCGAAAATGAGTACAAAAATTTAAATGACGAGATTCAATAATAGGCTAACGAAGAAGGAAGGATTAGGGAAAATGAGAACCAGAACTCACAGATGAAAAGTGGGAACCCAGTTCAGTCGCGACCTGCAACGGGTCCACCACAAGAGCAGCACGGAGACGAAGGACCAGCGAGACATCGAGAACGAACTTCCCTGCAATGTTGTGGATACGCTTCCAGACCAGTCGTAGAGGAGTCTCGGATGTAACGGTGGAGACATAAGATATCCAGCAAAAACGTTTAGCCGCACGGATGGTACGGGCCACCGCACTTGCCTTCTGAAACAAATGTAAAGACCCAACCGTCTGCCGGTGGCAATGTCTCTTCCAGGCTGCACGCTTACAGCGGACAGCCCGAGCACAGTCCACATTCCACCAGGGAACGCACTTCCGCGTTCCCCGACAGGAAGAGCGAGGGATAGAGAGGAGGGCAACGTCGAAGACAGAGTCATGAAAAAGAAGGAGAGTGCGAGGGAGAGGCAGAATGGAGAGGTCGGAAATAGTAGCACGGAGAGTAAAGAGGCGCCAGTCAGCCTCGGCAAACCGCCTCCTAGGGAAGGAGAGAGGAGGGTGAAAAGAGTGAAAAAGGAACAAGGATAGGAAACTGGTCACTGCCATGGAGGTCATCAAGGACCCGCCACCCGAAATCTAAGGAAAGTGATGAGGAGCACAGAGAAAGATCGAGACAGGAAAGGGAGCGAGTCCGAGAGTCCAAATGAGTGGGCTCACCAGAATTAAGAAGGGACTGGGAAGAAGAGAGGAAGAAAGGTTCAAAGAGGCGACCCCGGATGTTTGTCAGCACATCACCCCAAAGGGCATTATGACAATTCAAATCCCCCAGCAGGAACACAGGCTCCGGCAAGGAGTCTAGGAGGTGTTTAAGATCGGGAAGAGAAAGTGAGACCGTGTGGGTAGATAAATGGAACAAACCGTGTACCATTTACGAACAAAGACATGGACAGCAGAACAGTGGAGAGGCGAGGAAAAAAGTAAGGGGATGGTTGCAACATGGTGTGGAAGGAGAACAGTGCCAACACTGGCATTTAACCGAGCGTTCTTTGAGACCCGAACAGGAATCTCGCCAAGGCAGGAGAAGGCAGCCAAGTGGGTGGCTGCAACCTGAGAAGGAGCAGCAACGACACGTGTACCGAGACGAGTGGAGTTGAAGGTAACAGAGGCATCCACGGAATCTACAAGATGCCTATAAAGGGAAAAATCGTCAGGAGGAGTTGAATCCTAAGGTTGGAGGTCAAAGTACTTAGTCCACGTAGCAGGACCAAACAAAGCATGGTATGAATAAGTATGGGAAGGGAGCATACGAGAGCGGCCATGGCGGGGACAGCGATAAGAACCTTTAGAGAGAGACGGGTCAAAAGGCGCTGTAGTCACAATAAGAGATGGAGCCGTGCAAGGGGACGATGCGGTCACCACAGCAGGCTTGGGGCTCGACCCAACCACAAAGAAGGGAGGGGAGCAGGGAGGAGAGTCCGGTCTGGGCCTAAACCGGGCCCCTGTAGTGGGGGCTACAGAACCCGGTCTTCCAGGATGGTCCGACTCAGGGGCCTGGTCGCCCAACCCATGAGCCTGGGTAAGAGAAGTCGTGTCGTCATCCATGCAGCAAACAATATCAAAAGTTTGGGACCTGGAACCAAGGGATACTACCTACCAGGGCAGCCAGGGAGACCGAGCGCGGGCCAGTGCAGGAAGAGTGTGTCGTCCCCAGCGGTGCTCCCCCTTTTCAACAGGGGAGTCCTACTACATCGTCCATTCTCCCACACTGGTGCTAAGACCCCATTACCCCTATCGCCCCAGCCTGGACACCCAACCATCCCCTTAGGGCAGCCCCTCACAGGCGACCCCTCCAGCTGGTGGTCCGATGGCTCACAAGGCCCCTACATGGTGCCCTTCAGCACGTACACAACCCAAAGAGGGGGCAAAGGCAACCCACACTGGTCCCAGGAAGGTGTATGTGAGCCTCTCACCAAGGCAAGGAGGCACCAAGGAGGGTTGAGAATAGCACCTGACTACACTGGAAGACAGAAGAGTAAGGGGAGACATGATCACAACCGACAAAATCCTCAGGGGTATTGACAGGGTGGACAAGGATAAACTATTCAACACTGGTGGTACATGAACAAGGGGAAACAGGTGGAACCTGAGTACCCAAATGAGCCACAGGGACGTTAGAAAGAACTTTTTCAGTGTCTGAGTAGTTAACAGATGGAATGCATTAGGCAGTGATTAGGTGGAGGCTGACTCCATACACAGTTTTAAATGTAGATATGAAAGAGCCCAGTAGGCTCAGGAATCTGTACATCAATTGATTGACGGTTGAGAGGTGAGACCGAAGAGCCAAAGCTTAACCCACGCAAGCACAAATAGCTGAGTACACACACACACACATGCACGCACACACACACACACACACACACACACACACACACACACACACACACACACACACACACACACACACACACACACACAGCTCTGGAGAGAGTCACACGTTGTGTCCGTAGGGTCCGCGAATAACATCAATTATCTCGAGACATTGAAGGGTCACCGAGACAAGAAACATAGTTTTTTGTCACAGAAGTGTACGCAAACGCAGTGATCAAGTGTATAGTGAGCTCCTACAGCGGTAGAGCAATTAAGAAACAAAAATAAGGCCGAGTGGCAAGATCAGTGTGTACCGTTGGGTCAGCCTAGCCACCCAGCCTAGCAGGACCTACGTTTTGTTTTGCTGAGTAATGTGTTGTGAAGCGGTTTGTAGCATACTTAGTGATTGATCCCCCGAAGTGTGTGCACCGTTTAGGATCGTATGCTAAGTGCACATAGTGGCTGACGACCAGTGAGGAAGATAGGAACGAATGTTACCAGGAGCACGTGGAGACAACAGTAGCACGTGGAGACAACATTGATACCAGAGAGAGGAGAGGGCAAGCGACCAACCCCGTCATAAGGACATCTCTTCAAACTCACCTAGGCGTGCTTGCTCGGGGTGAGCTGACGGTAGGTACCCCTCTCTAGGTCATCAATAAGGTGTACAGAGTGACTTAAAATACCTAATTTAAAGTAGGTCTCAATATCTCAAATATACAACTCCGTGGCTCACTTGGGTGGTACTTGGGTGGGGCTTGACACATGATACCCTGGTGACCGCTCACCATCTCACCCCACACCTTCCCACGCCTTACACTGCCCCAAGACACCCCCCTACCCCTCCCCCTATACACAAACACCCCCGCACCCAACACACACACACACACACACACACGCACACGCACACGCACACGCGCACACGCGCACACACGCACACGCACACGCACACACACGCACACACGCACACGCACGCACACAAAGACACACACGGACACACACACACGCACACACACGCACATACAGACACACACACAGACACACACACACACACACACACACACACACACACAGGTCAAGCGGGATGGTAAGACAACAGAATGAAGCTGGAGGAGAGGGACTGGACGAGTCATTCATGGAGATGATTGCTAAGGCATGGAAGGAAGTCAGTGGGGAATTGAAGGACCTGAGGGAAACTATATGTAAGCTGCAGATAGAACTAAGTGCAGAACAAGAGGAGATAAAAAGCCTAAAAACAGGCCCTCCTCAGACTCTGGCCCAGGGGACCAACCCCCAGGTGCCAGGAGATGTAGCTATGGCAGGGACCCCTACAATTGGCCCAACCTTTGCTGAAATGCTCAAAAGCCCAGGAGCAATGTCCACAGTCAAGGATGTTGTAATGAAAGCAGTAACCTCACAGGAGGCAGCTAGATGCACAAGCCAGCTAATGGAAAGGAAAAGAGCTGTAGTAGTGGTAGGTGTGAAGGAACAAGAGGGCTCCACAAGGGAGGAAACGAGGACTAAAGACAAAGCTGCAGTGGCAGGGATATTAAAGGAGATAGGAATGGAAGGGGCTGAACGAGACATAGAACAGTTTTTCCGGATTGGCCAGTACAACAGAGACAAAAAAAGATTGATCAAGGTAGTATTCAAGAGCGAGGACATCAAAGAGGACATTCTAGTAAGGAAGAACAAACTGAGGCATGCAAGGAACTACAAAGAGGTATATGTTCAGAGGGACATGACCAGAGACGAGATAGTAAGGGCAGCAGATGCAAGGAAAAGGCGCAAGGAGAGGGAAGAGAGCCAGGGAACCTCAGCCTCCAACCCAGCAATCCCAGAGGGGAGTGGGGAACCCCAATCCAGCAACCCAGGAACCCCAGGGGGGAATGCAACACCCCAGTCCACCACCCAATAGGGCCCTCTCTACCCCACAGCACAAACCCTTCCTTGCCCCTGCATAATGCCCATCATGAAACCCAAATCCTCCCCCTCCCCTTACCCCAAGTAGCCCCTGCTTTCCCAACCCCTGGTCTTCTCCCTGCCCCAAGCAGGCCTGAGCAAGACCAAAGCCCTCTATCCCCCACTCCACCTCCCTCCAAACCCCTGTCAACTACACCGCAGGAGGGCGTGCCCTCTCCCCAAGCAATCCCTGCTCCCTCACCCCCAGGACTTCTTCCTGACCCAAGCAGGCCTGAGGAAGACCTAAGCCCTCCACCCCCCACCCCACCTCCCCCTGAACCCCTGGCAACTACCTCACAGGAGGAGGAGCCTACCCAAGTAGCAAGGACCATAGAACAACCTCCTACACTTGTAGGGAGTGTGGGTGAAATTGGATATAAGAAAGTGAGCTTCAAGGTAATGTACTCAAACATTGATGGGATTACCAATAAAGCAAGTGAACTGGCAGAAAGGGTGCAAGAAGAAAACCCTGATGTAATAGGACTAACAGAAACAAAATTGTCAGGAGTCATAACAGATGCTGTGTTTCCAAAGGACTACTATATAGTAAGGAAAGAGAGGGAAGGGAGAGGAGGTGGAGGAGTGGCCCTGCTGATAAGGAAGGACTGGAGTTTTGATGAGATGGAAATTCCGGGCTGTGACGGATTCAGAGATTACATAACAGGAACTATAACAATGGGTGGACCTAAGATAATAGTGACAGTCATTTACAACCCTCCCCTAAATGACAGAAGACCTAGACAGGAGTTTGATAGGAACAACATGGCAACTATTAATATAATAGAGAGAGCAGCTTCAGTTGCCTGCAGGAATGGCTCAAGACTCTTAATCATGGGTGATTTCAACCATGGAAAGATAGACTGGGAGAATGGGGACCCACATGGTGGTGCAGATACGTGGCGAGCTAAACTCTTGGAAGTGGCAACAAGGAATTTTCTGAGCCAGCATGTCAAGGAACCCACAAGAATGAGAGGCAATGATGAACCAGCTAGACTCGACTTAATATTCACCCTAAATGAGTCAGAAATAAGGGAAGTCAAAGTTGAAGCCCCCATAGGAATGAGTGACCACAGTGTACTGACCTTTGAGTACTTGGTGGAGGTAGGGATAACCTATCCAAGGATGGGAGTGGAGGGGAAAAGACTGAATTACCGAAGAGGAAAATATGACGAGATGAGGAACTTCCTAATGGGAATACCATGGGAAACAGAACTTAGAGACAAGAATGTGCAGGTCATGATGGATATTGTCACCCAAAAGTGCCAGGAAGCTGCAGACAGGTTTATCCCCGTCCAAAAGGAGAAAAACGAAAAACAACAGAAAAACCCATGGTTCAACCAGGAATGTAAGGTAGCGAAACAACTGAGTAAAAGAACATGGAGAAACTACAGAAATAACAGAACACCAGAGAGCAGGGAGAGGTACCAGAGGGCCAGAAATGAGTACATCAGAGTGAGGAGGGAAGCAGAGAGACAGTTTGAAAATGACATCGCGAGTAAAGCCAAGACCCAACCAAAGCTGCTCCACAGCCATATCAGGAGGAAAACAGCAGTGAAGGAACAAGTGATGAAGCTGCGGAAAGGGGAGAACAGATACACAGAGAATGACAAGGAGGTGTGTGAAGAACTCAACAAGAGATTCCAGGAGGTCTTCACAATAGAACAAGGAGAAGCCCCTGCACTAAATGAGGAGGCGGCAACCTTGGAAACCTTGGAGGAATTTGACCTCACCAGTGATGAGGTCAAAAGGTGTCTGCTGGAGCTAGATGTGACAAAGGCTGTTGGGCCTGATAGAATCTCACCATGGATACTAAAGGAAGGTGCAGAAGCACTAAGTGTGCCACTCTCTATGGTGTATAACAGGTCACTGGAAACAGGAGACTTACCAGAAAGTTGGAAGACAGCTAACGTGGTCCCAATATACAAAAAGGGTGACAGGCAAGAGGCACTGAATTACAGGCCAGTTTCCTTAACTTGTATACCATGCAAGGTGCTGGAGAAGATCGTGAGGAAAAGGCTCGTAGAGCATCTGGAGGGAAATAACTTTGTAACGCACCACCAACATGGGTTCAGAGATGGTAAATCGTGCCTCACAGGGTTAATAGAATTTTATGACCAGGCAACGAAAATTAGGCAGGAAAGAGAAGGGTGGGCCGACTGCATTTCCTGGATTGCCAAAAAGCCTTCGACACAGTACCCCATAAAAGGCTGTTAAAAAAGTTTGAGCAACAGGCAGGAGTAAAAGGGAAGGTGCTCCAGTGGATAAGGGAGTACTTAAGCAACAGGAAACAGCGAGTAACGGTGAGGGGGAAGACATCAGAGTGGCGAGATGTCACCAGCGGAGTCCCACAGGGCTCAGTACTTGGACCCATCCTGTTTCTAATATATGTGAACGATCTTCCAGAGGGTATAGACTCATTCCTCTCGATGTTTGCTGATGATGCAAAAATTATGAGAAGAATCAAGACGGATGAAGATAGGCAGAGACTACAGGATGACCTGGATAAACTGGAGGAATGGTCTAGAAAATGGCTGCTGAAGTTTAACTCTGGAAAGTGTAAGGTGATGAAATTAGGCGAAGGGAGCAGGAGGCTGAACACAAGGTATCATCTGGGAGGGGAAAACCTGCAAGAATCAAATAGAGAGAAGGATCTGGGGGTTGATATCACACCGAACCTGTCCCCAGAGGCCCACATCAAAAGAATATCATCAGCGGCATATGCTAGACTGGCCAACATAAGAACTGCCTTCAGAAACTTGTGTAAGGAATCTTTCAGAACCCTGTATACCACTTATGTAAGACCAATCCTGGAGTATGCAGCTCCAGCCTGGAGTCCATACCTAGTTAAACACAAGACAAAGTTAGAGAAGATTCAGCGGTATGCCACCAGGCTCGTCCCGGAACTGAGAGGATTGAGCTACGAGGAAAGGCTAAAGGAGCTGAACCTCACATCCCTGGAAAACAGAAGAGTAAGGGGAGACATGATAACCACCTACAAAATTCTCAGGGGAATTGACAGGGTGGACAAAGACAAACTCTTCAGCACGGGTGGGACACGAACAAGGGGACACAGGTGGAAACTTAGTACCCAGATGAGCCACAGAGACGTTAGAAAGAATTTTTTCAGTGTCAGAGTAGTTAATAAATGGAATGCACTAGGAAGTGATGTGGTGGAGGCTGACTCCATACACAGTTTCAAATGTAGGTATGATAGAGCCCAGTAGGCTCAGGAATCTGTACACCAGTTGATTGACAGTTGAGAGGCGGGACCAAAGAGCCAAAGCTCAACCCCCGCAAGCACAATTAGGTGAGTACACACACATACACACAGTGTATGTGTGTGTGTGAGGTGGTATCCCTTGGTTCCAGGTCCCAAACTTTTGATATTGTTTGCTGCATGGATGACGACACGACTTCTCTTACCCAAGCTCATGGGGTGGGCGACCAGGCCCACATAATAGTCCACAGGACTATTATGTTATGAGGAAAGAGAGACAAGGAAGAGGTGGTGGTGGTGTAGCTCTGCTGGTAAGAAAAGGCTGGGATTTTGAGGAGTTGGTTGTTCAGGGATGTGAAGGTTTCAGTGACTACATAATAGGAACAATAACAAATGGAGGGCAAAAAATTATAGTCATAGTCATATATAATCCACCACCAAATGACAGAAGACGCAGACAGGAATATGATAGAAACAATATGGCCACCATTAATTAACATAATAGAGAGAGCAGCTTCTGTTGCTAGCGGGAATGGATCTGGACTACTAATCATGAGTGACTTCAACCATGGGAAGATAGATTGGGAGAACGGAGACCCGCATGGAGGACCAGAAACATGGAGAGCTAAGCTGCTGGACGTGGCAACAAGAAACTTTCTAAGCCAGCACATCAAGGATCCAACAAGAATGAGAGGAGAAGATGAACCAGCAATGCTTGATCTGATATTTACCCTAAATGAGTGGGATATAAGAGAAGTCAAAATGGAAGCACCCTTGGGAATGAGTGATCACAGTGTATTGAACTTTGCGTACCTATTAGAGCTAGGAATTATCCCCCCCCCCCCACCCCGAAAAAGAACTAGGAAACAAAAGGGTGGAATGCCGAAAGGGAAATTATGAAGAGATGAGAAGCTTCCTAAGGGAAATACCTTGGGACACAGACCTCAGAGCTAAGTCTGTACAAGATATGTTGGACTATGTCACCCAAAAGTGTCAGGAGGCAGTAAACAGATACATCCTGGCCCAAAAGGAAAAATCCGAGAAGCAAAAGAAGAATCCATGGTATAATTGGGCATGTATGGAAGCAAAGAAACTGAACAAAAGGGCGTGGAGGAACTTCCGGAATAACAGAACAACAGAAAGCAGAGAGAGATACCAGAGAACCAGGAATGAGTATGTCAGGGTGAGAAGAGAAGCAGAGAAAAATTATGAAAATGATATAGCAAACAAAGCCAAGACCGAATCAAAGCTACTCCACAGTCACATCAGAAGGAAAACAACAGTGAAAAAACAGGTATTGAAACTTAGAACAGGCGAGGACAGGTATACAGAGAATGACAAAGAGGTGTGTGAAGAACTCAACAAGAGGTTCCAAGAGGTCTTCACAACAGAATAAGGTGAGGTCACTGTGCTAGGAGAAAGGGAAGTAAACCAGGCGGCCTTGGAAGAGTTCGAAATAACGAGAGAGGAGGTCAAGAGACACCTGCTGGAACTGGATGTTAGAAAGGCTGTTGATCCAGATGGGATCTCGCCATGGGTACTGAAAGAGTGTGCAGAGGCACTTTGCTTGCCATTCTCCATAGTGTATAGTAGGTCACTGGAGACGGGAGACCTACCAGAAATATGGAAGACGGCGAATGTGGTCCCAATATACAAAAAGGGCGACAGGCAAGAGGCACTGAACTACAGGCCAGTGTCCTTGACTTGTATACCATGCAAGGTGATGGAGAAGATCGTGAGAAAAACCTGGTAGCACATCTGGAGAGAAGGGACTTTGTGACAAATCGCCAACATGGGTTAAGGGAGGGTAAATCTTGCCTGACTGGCTTAATAGAATTCTACGACCAGGTGACAAAGATTAAGCAAGCAAGAGAGGGCTGGGCGGACTGCATTTTCTTGGATTGTCGGAAAGCCTTTGACACAGTACCGCATAAGAGGCTGGAACATAAGCTGGAGAGACAGGCAGGTGTAGCTGGTAAGGTGCCCCAGTGGATAAGGGAGTACCTAAGCAATAGGAAGCAGAGAGTTACGGTGAGGAGTGAGACCTCCGATTGGCGTGAAGTCACCAGTGGAGTCCTACAGGGCTCTGTACTCGGTCCTATCTTGTTTCTAATATATGTAAATGATCTCCCAGAGGGTATAGATTCATTTCTCTCAATGTTTGCGGACGATGCCAAAATTATGAGAAGAATTAAGACAGGAGAGGACTGATTGAGGCTTCAAGAAGACCTAGACAAACTGAAGGAATGGTCGAACAAATGGTTGTTAGAGTTTAACCCAACCAAATGTTATGTAATGAAGATAGGTGTAGGGAGCAGAAGGCCAAATACAAGGTATCATATGGGAGAGAAAATTCTTCAGGAGTCAGAGAAAGAAAAGACTTGGGAGTTGATATCACGCCAGACCTATCTCCTGCAGCCCATATCAAGAGGATAACATCAGCGGCATTTGCCAGGCTGACAAACATACGAACGGCATTCAGAAACTTGTGTAAAGAATCATTCAGAACTTTGTATACCACATATGTCAGGCCAATCCTGGAGTATGCAACCCCAGCATGGAGTCCATATCTAGTCAAGGATAAGACTAAACTGGAAAAGGTTCAAAGGTTTGCCACCAGACTAGTTCCCGAGCTGAGAGGTATGAGCTACGAGGAGAGTCTACGGGAATTAAACCTCACTTCTCTGGAAGACAGAAGAGTTAGGGGGACATGATCACCACATTCAAGATTCTCAAGGGAATTGATAGGGTAGATAAAGACAGGCTATGTAACACAAGGGGCACACGCACTAGGGGACACAGGTGGAAACTGAGCACCCAAATGAGCCACAGAGATATTAGAAAGAACTTTTTTAGCGTTAGAGTGGTTGACAAATGGAATGCATTAGGAAGTGATGTGGGGAGGCTGACTCTATACACAGTTTCAAGTGTAGATATGATAGAGCCCAATAGGCTCAGGAATCTGTACACCTGTTGATTGACGGTTGAGGGGCGGAACCAAAGAGTCAGAGCTCAACCCCCGCAAACACAACTAGACGAGTACACACACACACACACACACACACACACACACACACACACACACACACACACACACACACACACACACACACACACACACACACACACATTGGATTGGAGAACTGGAATTGGAAACAAATATGGCAGAGAGCAGACACAACACAGCGGGAGGAGGAGGAGAACAAGATGTCTCGCTTGAGGATGCACTCTTTCAAATGTTGAGTGAAATCAGGGTGGAACTACAAGTAATGAGGGAAAAGGTAACCAGGCTGCAGTGTGAGCTGATTGAGGCAAGGGAGGAGATTAAAAGCCTGAAAGAGAATCCCCAATATCAGACATGAACCAGCCCTCAGGAAGATGGTAATGTATCTATAGAAAGAACTTCTACATTACAACCCGCATTTGCAGACATACTTAGAAGGACCCCGGAAGTTGTCTCTGCAGAACAGGAAATTGCCATGAAAGTTGCTACTTCTCAGGAAGCAGCAAGATGCACTAGCTGACTAATAAAGAGGAAAAGAACAGTAATCATAGTAGGTATTAAGGAGCAAATAGGGGCCACTCCAGGGGAGAGGGGAGATATGGACAAAGCCACAGTCAAAGAGATCCTTGAAGGGGTACAGATGGAGAGAGAAGAACAGAATATAGAAAAGGTTTTCAGGCTTGGCTGGTACAAGGACAAAGATCGATTGATAAAAGTGGTTTTCAAAAGCAAGGACACAAAAGAAGAAATTTAGCAAAGAAGAGCAGCCTACTGAAAAAGTTCAAAAAGGTATTCCTGCAGAGAGATATGACCAGAAAGGAGAGCATGAGGGCAGCAGCAGCGATTAAGGAGCGCAAGGAGAGGGACAGGAAACAGGGAACCACAGCCCAGAACCCTATGATCCCAGAAGGGAGTGGGGAACCCTCCACAGGCAGTTCAACAACCCCAGTGGGAGGAGGATCACACCCAACTCCCACCTAATAGAAGCCCTATCTGCCCAAGCCCCTACGCTCCCCCCACCACCCTAAGCCCTTCCTTCTCCCTAACCCTCCCCAATCTCTCCCTCCTCTCCTGCCCCCACAAGCCCTCTTTTCTCCCCCTCTCCCCAAGCCCTCATTTCTCCCCCACCTTCCCCAAGCCCTCCCTCCAACCCTTCCACCCCCCCCAAACACCCCTCTTTTCCCCACCCCAAGCCCTCCCTTCTCCCCCACCCATCCAAGCCCTCACTTCACCCCTACCCTCTCCAAACTGGATCTTCCCAGTCCCCCCAGTCCCAGGTCCCCCTCACCCTCAGCCCCCCTCACAACCTAGGGCCCCTCCTTCCCCCTCCCCATCCCAAACTCTCCATGTTTACCTACTCCTGTGGAATCAACAGAAACGGAGGATGGGCAGAAAAGAGTCAGCTTCAAGGTGATGTACTCGAACATAGACAGGATTACAAGCAAGGCGAGTGAACTTAGGGAAAGAGCACAAGAAGTAAACCCAGATGTAATTGGACTCACGGAAACAAAACTCTCAGGAATCATAACGAATGCGGTGCTCCCAGGATTACACTGTAATAAGGAAAGATAGGGAGGGTAGTGGAGGAGGCAGAGTGGCCCTACTCATGAGAAAGGAATGGAGTTTCAAGGAGATAGTTATCCCAGGCTGTGAAGGGTTTAGAGACTACATAACATGCACCATAACGAATGAAGAACCAAGAGTAGTAGTAACAGTGATATATAATCTTCCACCTAATGACAGAAGACCCTGGCAAAAGTATGACAGAAACAATATGGCAGTTAACAACATAATTAAGAGGGCAGCCTCTGCTGCCTGTGGAAATTGCTCCCATCTGCTCATCATGTGGGACATCAATCACGGAAGGATAGACTGGGAGAACAAGGAAACGCATGAAGGAGAGGAAATGTGGAGAGCTAAAATACTGGAGGTGGCAACTAAAAACGCTTTAAGCCAGCATGTCAGGGAACTCACAAAAATGAAGGGAAATGATGTGCCAGCGACACTCGACCTAGTCTTCAATCTGAATGACTCCGACATAAGGGAAATTAACTTCGAGGCCCAGGTAGGAATGAGCGACCATAGTGTACTACCGTTTGAGTATCTGGTCGAAGAAGGGTTAAAGTACTTGAGAAAGGGAACTGAAAGCAAAAGGCTAGAATTCCATAAGGGAAATTACGAGATGAGAAAATTTCTAATGGATATAACATGCGAAACAGAGCTAAGGGGAAAGACAGACCAGGAAATGATGGAATACATCATGCAGAAGTGCAAGGAGGCAGCAGAAAAGTTTATCTTGGCCTAAAAGATAAAAATTAATTGCAGATGAGAAACCCATGGTTTAATCAGAGATGTAGGATAGCTAAGCAAAAAAGTAAAAGAGCCTGGAGAAACTAAAGAAATAACAGGGCACTTGAGAGCAGAGAAGGATACCAGAGAGCCAGGAATGAATACGACAGGATGAAAAGAGAGGCAGAAGGGCAATATGAAAGACATAGCAAGCAAGGCTAAGACTCAACCAAAATTGCTGCACAGCCTCATCAGGAGAAAGACAACCATGAAGAAACAGGTAATGAAACTGAGAATGGGGCAGATAGATTCACTACTAACGACAAAGAAGTGTGCGAGGAACTCAATAAGAAATTCCAGGAAGTTTTAACATTAGAGCAAGGAGAAGTTCCAGAGATAAGAGAAGGAAGAGTTAACCAGGCACCACTAGAAGAATTTGAGATTACCAGTGGGGATGTAAGGAAGCTTTTCCTAGTGTTGGATGTGACAAAGGCTATAGGCCCAGATGGAATATCGCTATGGATACTAAAGGAAGGAGTGGAAGCACTGTACTTGCCACTCTCCATGGTATATTACAAATCACTGGTAACAGGTTAACTGCCAAAAATTTGGAAGACAGCAAACGTAGTCCCGATATGCAAGAAGGGGGATAGACAGGAGGCACTGAACTACAGGCCAGTGTCCCGAACTTGCATACCTTGCAAACTGATGGAGAAAATTATGCAAAAAAAGCAAGTGGAACATGTGGAGCGAAGGGACTTTGTGGCACAACATCAACATGGTTTCAGGGATGTCAAGTCATGCCTCACAGGATTAATTGAATTCTACGATCAGGCAACAAGAATCAGGCAAGAAAGAGAGGGGTGGGCAGACTGCATATTATTGGATTGCCAGAAAGCCTTTGACACAGTGCTTCACCAGAGACTAGTGCGAAAGCTGGAGATGCAGACAGGAGTGAAATGGAAGGTACTCCATTGAATAAGGGAGTACCTAAGTAACAGAAGACAGCGAGTCACTGTGCGGGGTGAGGTCTCAGATTGGCGAGACGTCACCAGTGGGGTCCCGTAGAGTTAAGTCCTTGGACCCATGCTATTTCTTGTATATGTAAATGATCTTCCAAATGGTATAGAATCATTCCTCTCATTGTTTGCTGATGATGCAAAAATATGAGGAAGATTAAGATGGAGAAAGACAGTATGAGGCCGCAAGATGACCTAGACAGACTGAATGAACGGTCCAACAAATGTCTACTAAAATTCAACCAGATAAAATGTAAGGTAATGAAACTAGGCAGTGGAAACAGGAGGCCAGACGCAGGATACAGAATTGTAGATGAAGTCCTTCATGAAACGGACAGAGAGAAGGATCTAGGAGTTGATATCACACCAATCCTGTCTCCTGAAGCCCACATCAAAAGAATAACATCGGCGGCGTATGCAAGGCTGGCTAACATCAGAACTGCTTTCAGGAACCTGTGTAAGGAATCCTTCAGAACCTTGTATACTACATTTGTCAGACCAATCCTGGAGTATTCGGCCCCAGCATGGAGCCCGTACCTTGTCAAGCACAAGGCGAAGCTTGAAAAAGTTCAGAGATATGCAACTAGGCTAGTCCCAGAACTAAGAGGCATGAGTTACGGAGAAAGGCTGCAGGAATGTACCTCACAACACTCGAAGACACAAGAGTAAGGGGAAATATAATCACTACCTACAAAATTCTCAGAGGAATTGACAAGGTAGATAAAGATAAACTGTTTAACACGGGTGGAACACGTACAAGGAGACACAGGTGGAAACTTAGTACCCAAGTGAGCCACAGGGACGTTAGAAAGAACTTTTTCAGTGTCAGAGTAGTTAACAGATGGAATGCATTAGGCAGTGATGTGGTGGAGGCTGACTCCATACACAGTTTCAAATGTATATATGATAGAGCTCAGTAGGCTCAGGAATCTGTACATCAGTTGATTAACAGTTGAGAGGCGGGACCAAAGAGCCAGAGCTCAACCCCCACAAGCACAATTAGGTGAGTACACACACACACGTTAACTGACAGGTGTCTGGTAGCTGAGCGGACAACGCTCAGGACTTGTAATTCTGTGGCCCGGGTTCGATTCCCGGATCAGAACCAATGGGCAAAGTTTCTTTCACCCTAATGCACCTGTTACCTAGCAGTAAATAGGTTCCTGGGAGTTAGACAGGTGTTACGGAGCTCCTTCCCAGGTGTGTGTGTGTGTGGAAAAAACTAATTAATTAGTTAGTTAGTAGTTAGTTACAGTTGATTGATTGACAGTTGAGAGGCGGGCCGAAAGAGCGAAGCTCAACCCCCGCAAGAATAATTAGGTGAATACAACAAGGTGAATGCACACACACACACATGAGAGAGAGAGAGAGAGAGAGAGAGAGAGAGAGAGAGAGAGAGAGAGAGAGAGAGAGAGAGAGAGAGAGAGAGAGAGAGAGAGAGAGAGTGTGTCCTGGGTGTCATCTGGTATCCGTGACGAAGCAGCGCCGTAAGAAACCAGCGTTCCTGTCACCCTTCATATCACTTACTGCAACACAAGCGATGGCAAGACACACATCTTCCTGCGGTGTTATCATGCAACACACGGGGGCCCCAGAGGGGTCCTGTTGGGGGCCATGCCTCTCTTTGGGGGGGAGGGGTCACAGGGAATCCTATTGGGGATAATCTATACAAGAGATAAAAAAAATATAATATCCCCTCCAACAGTATTGGACCTTTACTTACAAATGAAGGTTCATACAAAGAAGACAACAAAGATATTTTTGAAATTCTGAAAGGCCAGTATGAGGCTATGTTTAGCACCCCCATATACAACATGAAAGTTGAGGATCTGGATTGTTTTTTTATAAATGACTTCCAAGATGCAGATAATATAACCGATATAAACAAGAACTCAGAAAACTTTGAAAGAGAATTTGACAATATGCCCTCAGCCCCAGGTCCTGTCTCATGGAATTCAATTTTCATAAAGAAATGTAAAATACCAGTAGTAACTCAAGTGTAATATGGTGAACGACCTTGGATACTGGGAAGATACCAGCAGCACTTAAATCAGTAGATATAGCTTCTCTGCGCAAGGGAGGTAGAAAAGCTTTGGCAAAAATTATATCCCAGTTGCACTAACATCACACATCAAAGTTTTTGAAGGAGTGATTAGGAATAAAATTTCCAGTTTTATGAAAAATAATGAACTTCACAACCTAGGACAAGATGGATTTAGAGCGAGAAGATCCTGTCTGTCACAGTTACTCAACCACTATGACAGAATCCCAGAAGCCTTAGAGGAAAAGCAAAATGCAGATGTTGAATAAGCAGATATTGTAGAATACACAGATATTGTAAAAGCATACGATATATAGGACCATGGAATGATAGTCCATAAAATGAACTCAATAGGAAAAACGGGTAAAGTGGGGTATTGTATTTTAAACTTTCTGTCAAACACAATGCAGAGTGTGTTGGTCAATCAAATAAGATCAAGCCCAAGTGCAGTGAAAAGCTCTGTACACCAGGGCACAGTCCTTGCAGCACTGTTACTTCCCATTTGTATCTGTGATATTGACAAAAAATACAGGTCACAGCTTCGCGTCATCCTTTGCAGATGATACAAAAGTCAGCATGAAAATTACCACTGTAGAAGAAAATGAAAAACAACAGGCAGATATAAATCAAGTATTCGATTGGGCAACTGAAAATAACATTATGATTAACAGTGATAAGTTCCAGGTACTGAGGTATGGTGTAAACGAGGAAGTTAACCCTTAAGCTGCTATGGGACAAATGGTCTCAACACCGCCAAGTCCCCCCAAAAAATCAAACTTTTTTCCGTCTGATAAAAATGTTCATTTGTGTTCTCTGAGCATGGTAAAAAAAAGTAATAATTAATCATACTTGCCAATGAGGTAAATGAGGTGAGAAGTTGGGCGATGACATCACAGATGTTGGCTGCTCATGCGTGGTGCGTCCCGGGAGCAGCGGGCGGCGTGTTCAAGCAGCTCCAGTTGCCGCGAATTTATTTTAGCTGCATTATTTACAGTATCTGTTGCGTATTTTACAACCTTTTTTTCACTGATATTGTTCAATATATCGTCACTTGATGTTTTATTATAATACAACTGTTATAAATTCATTACACTATCATATATTAGTGTCACAATTATGCGCAAACAAATGTGTTATTTTAGAAGAAATATATAATGTATTCTGCTCTATTTTCAATATATACACTCACTCACTCAATATGTACATCTTTGTGCATCATTATTGGACAATTAGTAGTCCTGAACAGTGTGGTACTCTTCAAAACAGGTGACATGGCACAAAGGGACGGCACATGCTGAACACCATATTAGCTCCCATTTACGTTTCTGTGCCCTCTTTTGTGTGGTCGTACACACAATGCACTCACGCTGACCTACTGCACGCTTTCCAGTTGGTGGTAAATTCCTTATTGCGTGTACCTGAAAGTCCGCAGATTGATTGATTGATAAAGATTAAACCACCCAAAAGGTGGCACGGCATGAATAGCCCTTAAGTGGAAGCCCTTTGGAGCTATTACCAGTATCAATACCTGATACCAGAGATCTGCGGATGGATGGGATCTTCATGGTCGCTCGCAGTTTATGGCTCGCAGGACGCTTAGTCGCCAGGTTGCAGTGTAATATGCAAAGCGACGCTTTATATCTGAACAGAGCAACCTCGGCAGTTTGGTACCATCAGGATCGTCGTCCTTTTCGAGGAATTGCATTTGTCTGTCTGAAAGTCAGCATGTAAGGAGCATGAAGCAATAATGGGTTCACAATGGACCTCTGTATGTCAGGAACTGGATTGCCAAATTTTACTAGTAATTGTGTCACTACAACAAAATTGAACGCACGGTAATTTGGTTTAGTACCTGTTTTGACAAGATACATATTGTAACTATTCAGCATTGTTACGGCAAGAAGGTGGAAAAAAATCTTCTTGGCCTGCTTCATTGTTTTACGTACACACTCTACAGCAACCACCATCATGTCATTATTATGACATGAACAATAATAAACATTATTATATATAAACAATAATTATTAAACAATATGTTTCATGAGCGCCTCATCAAAATAAGCAGTAAAGAATTACATTTTGCTGATGTCGTCACCTGTATCCCGGGAAACATCTGTAATCCCAACATCTGCATTATCTAAGGCCGGAGTACAAAATCTTCACTATCACTCCAGACAAATATACCTGGTGTCTTGCGAGACCCAACACTGGTACGACGGTGAGGAATCCATGGACCACGAACTGAAGGTGATCTATGTCCAGTAGGGGTGGGAACCGGCGATGATGGAAATTTATTTGTAGATAAGAGTTCTTCATTGTCACCATGTGGTGCCATGCGGCGGTGGTTGGCTGGGCGAGATGCTGCTGATGCGTCTGACGCACGTCAGCTGCTGGAACGTGATGTACTCGCCATGATCTCTGTTGGGTAACTGAGACCTCCACACAATGGCGGCCTACGCTGGATTTTGTTCCAAGATGACGTCTGTTTACTACCGCCTCTGGCTAGTGTATGGGTGCTCTCTTTACTGCATGGGACTTTTAAATCATGTGCGGCACCCATAATCGTATCTATACAATGTGCGCGGTTTGTTGACAGTTTCTCAGATTATATATATATATAATGTGCACAGTTTAAGGGTTAAATGAAACACAGGGTACAAGACACAATCATGCCTACTCATAGAAGGAAAGCAACATGTAAAAGATCTGGGAATTATGACGCATGACGACCTGTCATTTAGTGAACATAACCGAACATATATAGCGGTGGGTAGGAAAATGATTGGATGGATTAGGAGAACGTTCAAATCCAAGGCTTCCACAGCAATGCTAGCACTATTTAAATCACTGGTGCTGTCCCATTTTGAGTAATGCTTGGTATTCACTTTCCCCTTTTTCAGAGCAGTAGAGATCTCTGAATTTGAGGAACTACCGAGAACATATATGGCACACATAGAAACGATAAAACATATGAATTAATGAGACCCTCTCAAAGCTCTTTGCATGTACTCTCTGGAAACGAGACGAGAAAGATGTTAAATAATATATACATGGGAGATATTGAATAGACAGGTTCCAAATATGAACAGTAGAATTAAAACGTACTAAAGCGAAAGATACGGTAGGAAATTCAAAATAGAACCATTGAGGAATAGAGGTGCATTAGGCACAATCAGAGAGGACTGTCTTATCATCAAGGGTCCACGGCTGTTCAAAACCCTTTTAGCAAGCATTAGGAATTTTGCCGGAACAAAGGTGGATGTATTCTAAAGAATTTGGACAGATTCTTACAAGACGTGCCAGACTAACCAGGCTGTAGTGGTTATATGGGCCTGTGGGCCGTTCAAGCAACAGCCTGTTGAACCAAGTTATCATAAGTTGAGCCGGGCTTCAGGCCAGGCTCAGGGAAAAGAAGCACTCCCAAAACACTCTCCAGATGTGCCGGGGTGGAGGGATGTGCCAGGTGGTAGGGATATGCCGGTGTTAGCTTTCAAATTGTAAGACGGTTGGTGTATAGCCAATCCTGAGTCAGCTAGGCCTCTGACATCATTTCCCATACAGCGGCAGTGCCCGCTCTCAAATAGGGCGCACCAGTATCTCACAGACCAAGAGCTAGTAAGACCTCGGTGCTTCACATCTATCTTAGTTACCTTACTCAATAAAGTCCTTGTAGAGATCTACTGTGTGTGTGTACCTCTTCAACAACCAAGCAAGAACGAATACTGGTTCAAATACTGGTAGCAGCACTGGGATATCAGAATTTTTTTTTCTGAGCCAGAAACTCAAATGCCCACTTATCCCATCACAGCAAAAGCCGCCACCCGCCACAGCTAAACTCATGCATCATCAATATTCATCATATTGTACCAGTCCGGGGTCCTACCATCAACCACTGCTGTAGGTCAACGTTCTCATAAAGTTAGGCACGATATTTTGTAGCAAGCACAATTTCTTATCAGTGAGGGGAGAGGAGAATTCCCGCGCCAGCCAATTTGAATTTCAAGTGCCATTCTCGAACCTCCTGAGCCACACACCACACGCCTTGTGTGTGCTCGTCTGTACTGTTCCAGCTAGTGTCATCGTCATCAACTCATCTCCGGATGTGTTGTCCAGTTTTTTAATTAAGAACAATTCTGTGTTAACCTGCGGCTTGAACAGCTACGTCACCAGCCCCGCCACTACCATCGCTACTTCTCCATCACCCATTAGTGAACTTTGCCAGCTAGTGAGTGTCACATGTGCTTTTCTTTGCTGTTATCATTGTAACATCATCGTCTCTGCAACATCGTCATTCCTTGTCAACTTCATCTTCACTCCTGTGTCATCAATCCAAGCTTCGTATCACTACCGCAAGGTGCGCTACTGTCGCTCCACATATAAAAAAACATCCGAGTTTCTACTCTACACACTTTGACGCCGTTCTCTTAATTGGCTACTGCTGAACTGCATATCCTGCACCCCCAAGTTAAGTAGATGATAGCTGGTACTTAGTTTGGAATACAATAACTGTGTTTTAAGAGGGAAATAACCCTGTATAGAATGTATTGCCACCTTAAGTGACTTGATAACAGAGGAGTTGGCTGTCCACCCCACACAGCTTTTCTGTGCTGTTTTTCAACATTTCTTCTCCCAACAATTCCATTGTATATTATTAGCGATATACAGTATTTCAAGTACATTCTGATTAAGTGCATTAAGTAAAAAATAATTGTTTTCCAGCAGTAGGAAGTGTACTATATAATTTTTTTATACTCTCTTCAGACCTTATTTTGAAGTTAATTCTTTCAGTATTTTACATTAAATGTTACTCAAGTATGTTACCAATTTAAGTGTTCCACAAATTACTTGTGTTCTAGTATTTTTGCTTGCTAATTACAACAGTTGTTATAATAGTGCAAAGTAATTAATTCTTTTCAACAGTCCATTTGATTCAAACTTTTACTGGTCATATTCATACCATTTTGCAAATTTAATTTACAATTTAGTTTAATTTCCAATAGTGTGTTTTCCTAAGTACATTTTAAATAATTATTTTTGCCATTTACTTACTCGAGCCTAGTTTTGCCATTTATGAGTGTTGTGTTATACTGTATTTTGTAATTGTTCTTCTTATGCCTAGTGTGGCTAATTAAAATCTACATTCACAGGTAAATTCCACCATAGTGACAATGTCTAACCCTCTTGCAGCTCCTTCTGACTCAAATGGAGCAGTTGCTCGTAATAATGTCCAGCGTTCAGTGCAGGAGATGGCTATTGCACTTTTGCTGGAGAATCTCACTTAATGGAATCATGGTTTAGCAAAGTTGAAGAGAAAGCCAAAGCTCATTTTTCCGAGGCTTCTAATGATGATTATTTAGCATTTGCTGGTCGTCTATGGGCAACGCTAAAGGTGATGTACGTGTTGTTGTCGATGAGGAAGCCATTGTTAGCCTCCAGTCATGGGCAGAATTTAAAAAAAATTCCCCCATCATTTTGTTAACAAAGGAGACCTGGACCCATAGGGATTAGTTAAGCAAATTGCTATTGCCACCATGCAACGTGGTGAATTGTATAATGCATTTACTAGCCGTCTAGAGCAGTATTTGTACGCTTTAGAGACTGCGATGTTGAGTTCATCATAGGTGGATAAAAATAAATCTCTGATCCCGGTGGCAATGGCTAAAATGACAGCTTTAGGGACATTAATGCATTTTGTTTTGGAACACACCAAACGTATCCTTGAACAGCAAAATCTTTGGTCTCAACACGAAATTGGGGAAGTGTTTGAGGCTATGAATAATGCTGCAGATAAATTACCTCCCCGAACTGCTCAACGTTTAACACCCTCTGACAATGTAAATGTTATCTTCAGGTTATCTTGAGATGATTTCGGGGCTTTAGTGTCCCCGCGGCCCGGTCCTCGACCAGGCCATCACCCCCAGGAAGCAGCCCGTGACAGCTGACTAACACCCAGGTACCTATTTTACTGCTAGGTAACAGGGGCATAGGGTGAAAGAAACTCGGCCCATTGTTTCTCTCCGGCGCTCGGGATCGAACACGGGACAACAGGATCACAAGTTCAGTGTGCTGTCCGCTCGGCTCCCTTTTAGTAACAAGCCCTCAGCGACCTCCCAAAACTCACAAAATTATTGGTCGTTGTTACGGCCACTTATTGGCACTGTGATTGCTGATTGGCACCAACTGGTAAGCCATCAGCACCACCTTCTTAACAACGTCGTAATCACTGGAATCATCCACCGACAATACGGAGTATGCGATTTGGGCCTTTCCCGTCGGGACGACGGGAAAGGCCCAATTTTCCTTTCTCAAGGCCCAATTTTCCTTTCCCAATTTTCTCTTGACCAATCAAATGATGCTGCTACTTTCTCGAAAGCGGCAAAGAACTTTGAGACAGCCTTTTCATGAAACTTAGGAACCATTTTAATGTTCCTCACTGGGTCGTAACTACTTGTTTCCCTCCTACCACCTGATCTTTCACTTCTTATTCATGTTGTTATTCTCGCTCTTTTTCTTGTCTTTCTCGCTTTTCCCTTTCTTTCCTATCTACTCTTTCCTTCTCTTTTTAGTCTTTCCTTCTCCTTTTCTTGTAATTCTAAACGCTTCATTTCCAATTTCTTCTCTTGTCTCTCTTTCTAGTTCTAACTTTTTCTCCTCTCTCTCTCTCTCTTTCAAAGTGCAGCTTTTTCTCTTCTCTCTCCCTTGCTTTCTCTTCTCTCTCTCTATCTAGTTCTATCTTTTCCATTCTATTTCCCGATAGATTTCCAACTCACACATTTTTACAGTTAGTATACTTATATTCAGTTCACTTGTGTCACTCTTACCGTCACTTCCATGCTCTTCCTTTACAGTGGTAGCCATACCACTTTCCTTCTTACTCTGTACCTCGCTTTCCTGCTTTTCGTCAGTCTTTAAGTGCTTATGGACCATCGAGAGGATCTCAACACGGGAATCCCGATCACTCACCGTGATCCCTAAATAAGCACTTATCAACACGAGTTCAGGCTTTCCCAGGTACTTCAGTTCTGACGGGGAGTCTTCCTGGTTCAGGAATTCCTGAACATCATCATGGATGTCGATGGTCTTTTTCTCTGCCATTTTACACTTTATGTTGTGCACGAGCACGCAACACTGAACTTAACACTTCACTTCCTAACACACACAAAAACGGAAAGGGGGAGTTATTCACAGGGGTTGCACTACTTTACCACTCCTAACAAACGCACTTGACAAGAGGTCGGATCCCGCTGGGGGATGCCAATTATGTTACAGCCACTTAGGACTAGTAACCGGGTTCTTGATGTTGTAATCTCTTTTAGAGTATCCGACCCAAAGTCGGTAGTATGCTTTCAAGAAATGTTTGTATAGTGCAATAAAGAGAAAGCGGGATGAACAATACACTGTTCCCTTCACCAATATAATTATACTTTCACCATTAAAAAATATATATTAGAATAAATAGACTATGACTACTCGTATATACAGTAGTGTCGCTTTCACGCAGGACACTACGGCGTTGGCAGTGTACACCAACTCCAGCGGTTCTACCGTCCAGTACCTTGTGCACGTGTACTGATAAACAGTGGCGAGTTCACCTTTTACATGGGCCAGTCCACTGACACAGTATCACGAGGTACCTACATCCTACATCACGAGGTGCCTACATCTCGCTCTCCAGCAACTCGCTCGCAGAGGACTTCAGCAACACGCTGATCAGAGTCACAAACAACGATATACAGGGGTAGCTAACCTCTGGCAGAAGCCACCAGCAACCTGCTAGCAGCACTTCACGATAGACACCTCACTGTCGTCCGTCACTCTCCTAAGCCAATCCCGGGGGTACGCCGCTCTAATACCAACACTGTGTATATTAGCAACTAACACTCTGCCCAGATCGACGGCGGCTAACTCATTCTTCTTCCAGGACCAAGCTGGGAGTACGTGGACTGCCCAAGGTAAAACTGCCTTCCTCAGTACCACTGCCTCCACACGTCACTTCTGTGGACATAAAACATCATCATTTAGATTGGACTGTACACTGGGGAAACCATGAGGTACTATTCATTCACCTGGGAGTTGACATTATGCTCTGTAGCACAACAGATGGCGCTGATCGTGACATGCCATCCACCAGATGTCGTCCACGTCGACCTCTCTTTCTGACTAGGGCATTGATTCTTGTACCAAAGCGAGATGGAACATGGAGACCAGTAATCGACTACCGGAAGCTTAACAGAGAAACTATACCTGACCGTTTCCCCACTTCCAGTCTTAAAAGTTTTGTTGCAAAGCATAGGTCGTAACAAAGTACTCTCAACTTTAGATTTGTTGCAGGGAACCTGGCAAAGCCCCCTTTATGAGGAAAGTAAACAGTTGACAGCCTTACTCTCAATGGTCATTTTCATTTCAAAAGAATGGCATTTGAACTGCGGAGTAGGCGAATAACCTTTTCAAGGCTCATGACAATCCAATTTCATAGACTGATAGGTAGTACACTTCTGGTGTACCTTAATGATCTCATAATCATGTTGTAAGATGTTCAGACTCACTTGCACAACCTTGAGAAAGTACTTGCAAAGTTTGCAGAAGCAAATTTACAAATAAAACCCTCAAAGTGCTAATTTTTAAAGGAAAAGATCAATTTCCTAGGTCATACAGTCTCCCCTTCAGGCATCACCTTGAATGAATAAAAAATTATTGCTGCCCGTGATTTTCCAACGCCTCGTACAGTACAAGCCGTGAGGCAGTTTACAGGTCTTGTAGGATTTTATCGTTCATTTATTGCTGGCTTTTCTATCATAGCCGCTCCACTTTACAGGTTACAAAGAAAAGATGAACCCTTTGTTTGGGGAGAAGCCTGTCACGGGTGGGTGAGGGTGTCATGTATTTTAATGTTGTCTAGAGAAATAATGATTTTTCTTGAACCAAGGGGAATTCAAGGAGTAGGGAAAACAGCCGAGTAGATAAAGGACAAAGATTTATATGTATAAGACACACTACATATTACATGGCATAAATTCTCTCCTTACAATTCAAGGTCATTCTGAAGGTAACAACATTGAATAATAATGTCCCAAATGGGCTCTGGTTTCCCTATGGCTCTTAGTCCAAAACAGGAACTGGGCACACGGCCACCACACCTGTTAGCCGTAGACACACATATATAAATCACTAGGAAACCTGGATTCTCTAAAAAAAAAAAATTGTTCAGACGACTGTCAGTATACTCTTCCTTGAAACCCTGTGAATACAACCCTGTGGCTTATCTGATTGTAAGGCCGGAGAAAACCCTCAGAAAACAAGGACCAGTCAGACAGCTGGTGCTCTATGTCAGGTCAAAAATGGCATCCGTTCCTGTTGCGTCATTGTCCCTTAATACTCTATTCTTTAACATTTCCAATAATTTCCTTTATTGACTTCATTTATCATATTCTTCATACAGGTTTTTTGATTGAGTCCATTTTCTTTCACATAGTTTTGCTATTCCAATACACGTTATTCCTAAGCAATCTCCAGCTGAAGGATACAACTCTACTGGCAGTGTAATAATAGTCACTCGTGGCCCTCTTCCCCTGCACATTTATTTCAACATTGTCAATAAACAGTTTATGGTATATGACAACTAATGAACACATTTAAACAATAATATATACAATTCAGTGCAGTGGTACAACCCTAAGTCACCCCAGGTTTTGGCAATCTGGAAAGTGCATCTGCTACTACATTTAATTTTCCTGGAATATGTTTGATGACCAGATTGTACTCTTGCAGCAATAAAGACCACCTTAATATTCTCTGGTTGGAATTCTTCATGCTAGCAATAAATGTTAAGGGGTTGTGGTCAGTATAAATACTTCAACATTATTTGCTGATACATAAATGTCAACTTTTTTAACAGCTAGTAATAATGACAATGCCTCTTTCTCTGCTGTGGAGTAATTCTGTTAACATTTGATACACTTTTTAGAATAATAATGTATCGGATAATTAATACTATCATTATCCTCATGCATTAGTACAGAACCAGCACCTCAATTCGAAGCATCTATAAATGGTTTGAATGGCTTAGAGTAGTCAGGAGTTCTGATCTCCAGTGTAGCTAACACTGGACCAGATGACAACATTCCTTTTAATTTACTAAATGCATCCTGACATTCCTGAGACCATCTAAACCTCTCATTTTTACATTGCAAGTTTGTCAAAGGAGCTGCATATGTGCAACTTATATCTTAAGATGGTTAGTGTGTTTCTAACCTCATGGCCAAAAACTAATGAGTTGGGTGAACACCCCTAGGGACACTTGATAAGTATCCCTCAATGCCATAAGCATCAGTGGAAGACCATCATCCCAGTCTCCATGCAACTGGTTCTCAGCATTTGTTTAAGGGTTTGCTGCATCCTTTCCATAGCACCTTGGCTCTCAGGATGGTAAGTGGTGGATGTCTTATGGAGGATTTCAAACTCCCCACAAAACTGCTGAAAATCTTTAGAAGTAAAATTACCCCCCATTATCTGTCTGTATTACTTTTGGTAAGCCAAAAATAAAAAAAATCATTATGTGCCTTACTACCACTTTCGTTGTAGCATTTCTCACAGGGAATGCCTCAGGAAAGTGTGTAGTCTGACACATCATGGTGATGATATACATATTACCACTCTTGGTTCTGGACAATGGGCCTACTACATCAACTATGATATGTGTAAAGGGTTCCTCAGCCACCACAATGGCTGTAAAGGAGCTTTTGGTATTATCTGGTTTGGTTTGCCAGTTTTTACACACACAGGACATTCATCACAATCCTGGATGACATCTTTCTTTCATCCAGGCCAGGTAAAATACTTGTTTTTTAGCATATGTTTTAACAATACCCTGATGACCGCCTATTGGTGAATCATGGGCTACACTTAGCACTTTTTCTCTATAACCCCTCGGTAGGACTACTTGATTAACAACCTCCCAAGTGTGTGACACAGGTGAGCTCCTAGGTCTCCACTTCGGCATCAATACCTCTTTAGTGTAGTAATAAGTCATAGCCTCCGATTCTGCTTCTAGTTCAGTTACTGCCTTATTATGCAAGTCAGTCAACGTAGGATCAGTTCTTTGCTGATAAATAAAATTTGATTTTGATCTCAAGTCTAAAGAGTCAGATGTGGTAACTGGACTACACTCTCCCCTACCCCTTTTCCTAGGTGGTTTGGTGGAGGTGCTCCCCATCCTGTTCCCATCTGCTTCTCCCAACTTGGCCATAAAAGTGTCACAAAGATCCGCTTCACTATTTGATTTGTTAACCTCTAATTTTGTCTCCTGACTTACATTATTGGGAGTTTGTGATATTTGAGACTCTGATTTTGACTGGGTCACGGCACATGCTGGGTACATTATCATATCTTAAGAATCTGTCTGTGCCCTAATCGACTCTGGCTTAGTTAGCATTATTGGGTGGTCATCTCTTTTAACTCGATTACCAGCAAGATCATTCCCCACAATTAGATCAACGCCAGGAACTGGTGATTTAGGACTAACACCTACTAAACTTTTGCCTTTAATAAAATCACACTCAAGGTTTACTTCCCTCAAGGGTACAGTCTGGAAATCTCCAGTGATTCCCTGTATAATTATTACCTCCCCAGTCTCTGTAGACTGTATATATTGTAAAACACTCTCTACAAGTAAAGATTAGGATGCTCCTGTATCCCTCAAAATTTTATCATCATGCCACAAACCATTTGCACACTGTAATTTCCTATTTGATATAAATTCTCCAAAATGATTAATAGCAAGAGCTTTTTTCCCATTATTCCCATTATCACTTCCTTTTGACGGCCGTGATGGTCAAGTGGATTAAGGCGCCCTGTAGTTACCAGTTGCGTTGCTCCTGGCAGTATGGGTTCGAGTCACTTCTGGGGTGTGAGTTTTCATTCGCATATAGTCCTGGGACCATTCAGGCTTGTTCGCATTTGTGTTCCTCACGTGTGCCCCAAAGAATGAGGTGATTTGGTGAAATGCTATGCCCAAGATTACCATCTGAGTTGCCATCGGGGAAGTGGCTCAAATAGCCTCGGCTATCACTTCCTTTTGACGGCCGTGATGGTCAAGTGGATTAAGGCGCCCTGTAGTTACCAGTTGCGTTGCTCCTGGGAGTATGGGTTCGAGTCACTTCTGGGGTGTGAGTTTTCATTCGCATATAGTCCTGGGGACCATTCAGGCTTGTTCGCATTTGTGTTCCTCACGTGTGCCCCAAAGAATGAGGTGATTTGGTGAAATGCTATGCCCAAGATTACCATCCAAGTTGCCGTCGGGGAAGTGGCTCAAATAGCCTCGGCTATCACTTCCTTTTGACGGCCGTGATGGTCAAGTGGATTAAGGCGCCCTGTAGTTACCAGTTGCATTGCTCCTGGGAGTATGGGTTCGAGTCACTTCTGGGGTGTGAGTTTTCATTCGCATATAGTCCTGGGACCATTCAGGCTTGTTCGCATTTGTGTTCCTCACGTGTGCCCCAAAGAATGAGGTGATTTGGTGAAATGCTATGCCCAAGATTACCATCTGAGTTGCCGTCGGGGAAGTGGCTCAAATAGCCTCGGCTATCACTTCCTTTTGACGGCCGTGATGGTCAAGTGGATTAAGGCGCCCTGTAGTTACCAGTTGCGTTGCTCCTGGGAGTATGGGTTCGAGTCACTTCTGGGGTGTGAGTTTTCATTCGCATATAGTCCTGGGGACCATTCAGGCTTGTTCGCATATATATATATATATATATATATATATATATATATATATATATATATATATATATATATATATATATATATATATATATATATATATATATATGTATATATATATATATATATATATATATATATATATATATATATATATATATATATATATATATATGACATTACTGTATATATATTGTATGACATGACAAGCCCATGACATTACTATATATATATTGTATGACATGACAAGCCCATGACATTACTCTAACATAAGAAATGTTGAACAAGAATACCTGCATAATAGACAAAACCCAAGATGCAAGAAGATTACAAATTCTTGAGGCAATTCACATAAGAATAGAGCGACCTACCATGAACACCCAAATCACGGAACTATTTACTCTACCCACCATGAGAGTAAGGACAAGACCAGAACATAACGATGCCAACAGAGAAGACAATGTCCAACATAATAGGCCAATTACACTGGATTAATCTTTGTGTTTAGATAGGAGCTGCCTCGTATGGCCCAATAAGCCTTCTGCAGCCTCTATGTTTCACCTCACATTTGTCCCTTATGTATCCCCCCATGTTTTCACCTATATATATATATATATATATATATATATATATATATATATATATATATATATATATATATATATATATATATATATATACATATATATATATATATATATATATATATATATATATATATATATATATATATATGCCCAGGCGGATATAAAGGTCTGATCAGCAAACTTATCTTCATTCTACTTTGCTCTGATGAAGGCGAATTAGCCGAAAACGCGTTAAGCATTTTCTATTTTTCATATGTGGTTATTCTGCATACTTGGATCAGTGTTTTTGGGATCATTGTTGCATATATATATATATATATATATATATATATATATATATATATATATATATATATATATATATATATATATATATATATATATTCTAGTGGAAAATCTGGTGGTTGGCACACTAGACACGACGAAGTCAATGACATCATTAAAAGAAGCCTTGCCTCTGCTCAGTGTCCAGCGGAGATAGAGCCCCGCAACCTACTGAACCGTGACTCTGTTAGCTTTGCCGGCCGACCAGACGGAATCACACTGCGACCGTGGAAGTTTGGCAGACTGTTGGCATGGGACTATACTTGTGTATCCACCCTGGCAACCACATACATCAGCCTCTCTGCCGGCACAGCAGAAGCCGCGGCGACACGCAGAGAGAGAGAGACAAGTCAGCCAAGTACAGGCAATTAGATCATCGGTACAACTTCGTTCCAATAGGGTCTGAGACCCTAGGCCCATGGGGAGAGAGTGCAAGAAGGTTTCTTAAGGATCTTGGTTCCAAGCTCATTGACACCACAAGAGACCCTAAAGCAGCAAGTTTTCTCTTTCAGCGCCTCAGTGTCGCGATCCACAGGGGGAATGCTCGCTGCATCCTCAGTTCCTGCCCGGTGTCGGAGGAGTTCGAGGAAATCTACAGCCTCTAGGAAGCGAACTTTTTTTTGTGTCCTCTTAATGTTAATTTTTTGTATAAAATCAGATATGTAACTGTATGACCTTGCATAATAAAGTGTACACCATAAAAAAAGGGGGGTGGTAGGAGAAGCAAACACTCTTACGTATTCAGAGTTAAATGGCAAGTTTTTCCCTGAATGCTCTGTGTTCCCTTCTCTGAGGCTGTGGGTCCCTATAATTGCACCAGAGGTGGTACCCCCCCTATATATATATATATATATATATATATATATATATATATATATATATATATATATATATATATATATATATATATATATATATATGTCGTACCTAGTAGCCAGAACTCACTTCTCAGCCTACTATGCAAGGCCCAATTTGCCTAATAAGCAAAGTTTTCATGAATTAATTGTTTTTCGACTACCTAACCTACCTAACCTAACCTAACCTAACTTTTTCCGCTACCTAACCTAACCTAATCTATAAAGATAGGTTAGGTTAGGTTAGGTAGGGTTGGTTAGGTTTGGTCATATAACTACGTAAATTTAAACTCCAATAAAAGAAAATTGACCTCATACATAATGAAATGGTTAGATTTATCATTTCATGAGAAAAAAATTAGAGAAAATATATTAATTCAGGAAAATTTGGCTTATTAGGCAAATCGGGCCTTGCATAGTAGGCCGATACGTGCGTTCTGGCTATTAGGTACGACATATATATATATATATATATATATATATATATATATATATATATATATATATATATTTATATATATTTATATATATATATATATATAATATATATATATATATATATATATATATATATATATATATATATATATATATATATATATATATATGCGGAAAATCCACAGAGAAATATGAAATGAGGTGAACGTTTCGGCTTTGTTAAAGCCTTTGTCAATACCAGACTGACTAAGGAGAAGGGAGAAGGGGGGAAGATATATAGGCCGACACCTGACCAACCCATCCCAAGGGTTGGTCAGGTGTAATTAACCAAAAACAGGTATAGCTTAGCTTAGAATGGTCAAAAAGGATTAAGCGGTCAGAGAATAAGGATAAAAGATTAAAGAAAAGCCTCATGAACACACAATATATGAATATACAATTAAAATGAGACATTGTAAGCCTCTCTATCAGAGTTGTTTCTTAAACTGTTGTGCAATATTATAACTTAAAAATGGATCAAGTTTGTACATTCCAGTACTAACATTAAGAAGATTTGGACACTGACTGATTAGAGCAGACTCAATTAAATTCCGTTCCACGAAATCCCCACAATTGGTAATGCTTTTTGCCCCATTCCAGGTAATATTGTGATCGCATAAACTCGTATGTAGATACAATGCATTAGACGTTTGGGCAGTTCTAATACTATAAGCATGTTGTGACAACCGCAATTGTAAGGACTCTCCTGTTTGTCCAAGGTACACAGAATCACAATCATTGCAGGGAATCGAATACACGTAACCTGCTGTATCAGGGGAGTTTTTTATTAAATTGGATTTGATCGTACTATTAGTGAACACCAAATTTATATTAAGTTTCTTAAAAATCAGAGACAATTTTTCAAGTCCACTCGCATAAGGTACCACCAATGAGTTAATAATTTCTGGTTTCACCTTAGGGACGTGATTATAAAACGTACGCTTGGCTTGTTCAAACGAGAAATCCAAAAACCTCTTAGGATATTGTAAACTCTTCCCAATTTCATATATTTTAGCAATCTGTTCATCAAAAAAACTCAGGGCTGCATACCCTCAAAGCTCGTAGAAGCATTCCTGAAAATACTGCCTGTTTAACTTTACTATGATGATTCGAATAAAAGTGAACATACTACCCCACGTTGGTAGGTTTCCTATACACATTAAATTTGAACCTTCTATTGACTCTATGAATCATAATGTCCAAAAACGGAAGAGTACCAATCTCCTGTCTCACAAGTGAACTTTATTGAAGGTACCAAAGAATTGAGTTCATTAAGAAAAACTATCTGGTCTTTGTCGCACGGCCATAAAATGTAATATTTCTCTTTGGATTTTCCGCATAAAATGATCAGTGTTTTGTGATCGTCAATTGCATATATATATATATATATATATATATATATATATATATATATATATATATATATATATATATATATATATATATATATATATATATATATATATATATATATTATTAAATATGACCGAAAAAGTAAGATTAATAATTCTAACACGAATTTTCTCAATCTTTCGTACATTTCGCTTCACTGTTGGAGGTAAATCAAAAATCAATTCACCAAAATTCATTTTTATTTCTAGTCTGACGCGACACGAGCGCGTTTCGTAAAACTTATTACATTTTCAAAGACTTTAGTTCACAAATACACAACTGAATAGAACTTACGCATCTCCGATTTCATATCTACATTTGAGTGAGGTGGAAGGGGTGATGTGGCATTAACACAAGACAGAACAAAATGTGGTATTAATAGGGTATTAATTTCATCAACACAAGACAGAACAAGAGTATTAATAGGGTATTAATTTCATCAACACAAGACAGAACACGAAACAATGGATATTGAATAGAAGTGTTTGTAGAAAGCCTATTGGTCTATATTTCTTGATGCTTCTATATTGGAGCGGAGTCTTGAGGTGGGTAGAATATAGTTGTGCAATAATTGGCTGTTGATTGCTGGTGTTGACTTCTTGATGTGTAGTGCCTCGCAAACGTCAAGCCGCCTGCTATCGCTGTATCTATCGATGATTTCTGTGTTGTTTACTAGGATTTCTCTGGCGATGGTTTGGTTGTGGGAAGAGATTATATGATCCTTAATGGAGCCCTGTTGCTTATGCATCGTTAAACGCCTAGAAAGAGATGTTGTTGTCTTGCCTATATACTGGGTTTTTTGGAGCTTACAGTCCCCAAGAGGGCATTTGAAGGCATAGACGACGTTAGTCTCTTTTAAAGCGTTCTGTTTTGTGTCTGGAGAGTTTCTCATGAGTAGGCTGGCCGTTTTTCTGGTTTTATAGTAAATCGTCAGTTGTATCCTCTGATTTTTGTCTGTAGGGATAACGTTTCTATTAACAATATCTTTCAGGACCCTTTCCTCCGTTTTATGAGCTGTGGAAAAGAAGTTCCTGTAAAATAGTCTAATAGGGGGTATAGGTGTTGTGTTAGTTGTCTCTTCAGAGGTTGCATGGCTTTTCACTTTCCTTCTTATGATGTCAGAACTCTGTAGGGTAAGGCAGGTTCTAGTCAATAACGGCTTCTCCAATGGTTTCGTCGAAGACATCATAAGAAGGAAAGTGAAAAGCCATGCAACCTCTGAAGAGACAACTAACACAACACCTATACCCCCTATTAGACTATTTTACAGGAACTTCTTTTCCACAGGTCAAAAAACGGAGGAAAAGGTCCTGAAAGATATTGTTAATAGAAACGTTATCCCTACAGACAAAAATCAGAGGATACAACTGACGTAAACAACACAGAAATCATCGATAGATACAGCGATAGTAGGCGGCTTGACGTTTGCGAGGCACTACACATTAAGAAGTCAACACCAGCAATCAACAGCCAATTAATGCACAACTACATTCTACCCACCTCAAGACTCCGCTCCAATATAGAAGCATCAAGAAATATGGACCAATAGGCTTTCTACAATCACTTCCATTTCAATACCCATTGTTTCGTGGTCTGTCTTGTGTTGATGAAATTAATACCCTATTAATGCCACCTCACCACATCCACCTCACTCAAATGTAGATATAAACGAAACCAGGAGATGTGTAATTTCTATTCAGTTGTGTATTTGTAAACTAAAAGTCTTTGAAAATGTAATAAGTTTTACGAAACGCGCTCATGTCGCGTCAGACTAGAAATAAAAATGAATTTTGGAGAATTGATTTTTGATTTACCTCCAACAGTGAAAAGAAATGTACGAAAGATTGAGAAAATTCGTGTTAGAATTATTAATCTTACTTTTTCGGTCATATTTAATAATATATGTCTACAGGAAAGACTGCTACCAAAATATACTAATATATATATATATATATATATATATATATATATATATATATATATATATATATATATACTAATATATATATATATATATATATATATATATATATATATATATTTTGGTAGCAGTCTTTCCTGTAGACATATATTATTAAATATGACCGAAAAAGTAAGATTGATAATTCTAACACGAATTTTCTCAATCTTTCGTACATTTCGCTTCACTGTTGGAGGTAAATCAAAAATCAATTCTCCAAAATTCATTTTTATTTTTAGTCTGACGCGACACGAGCGCGTTTCGTAAAACTTATTACATTTTCAAAGACTTTAGTTCACAAATACACAACTGAATAGAACTTACGCATCTCCGATTTTATATCTACATTTGAGTGAGGTGGAAGGGGTGATGTGGCATTAACACAAGACAGAACAAGATGTGGCATTAATAGGGTATTAATTTCATCAACACAAGACAGAACAAGAGTATTAATAGGGTATTAATTTCATCAACACAAGACAGAACACGAAACAATGGATATTGAATAGAAGTGTTTGTAGAAAGCCTATTGGTTCATATTTCTTGATGCTTCTATATTGGAGCGGAGTCTTGAGGTGGGTAGAATATAGTTGTGCAATAATTGGCTGTTGATTGCTGGTGTTGACTTCTTGATGTGTAGTGCCTCGCAAACGTCAAGCCGCCTGCTATCACTGTATCTATCGATGATTTCTGTGTTGTTTACTAGGATTTCTCTGGCGATGGTTTGGTTGTGGGAAGAGATTATATGTTCCTTAATGGAGCCCTGTTGCTTATGCATCGTTAAACGCCTAGAAAGAGATGTTGTTGTCTTGCCTATATACTGGGTTTTTTGGAGCTTACAGTCCCCAAGAGGGCATTTGAAGGCATAGACGACGTTAGTCTCTTTTAAAGCGTTCTGTTTTGTGTCTGGAGAGTTTCTCATGAGTAGGCTGGCCGTTTTTCTGGTTTTATAGTAAATCGTCAGTTGTATCCTCTGATTTTTGTCTGTAGGGATAACGTTTCTATTAACAATATCTTTCAGGACCCTTTCCTCCGTTTTATGAGCTGTGGAAAAGAAGTTCCTGTAAAATAGTCTAATAGGGGGTATAGGTGTTGTGTTAGTTGTCTCTTCAGAGGTTGCATGGCTTTTCACTTTCCTTCTTATGATGTCAGAACTCTGTAGGGTAAGGCAGGTTCTAGTCAATAACGGCTTCTCCAATGGTTTCGTCGAAGACATCATAAGAAGGAAAGTGAAAAGCCATGCAACCTCTGAAGAGACAACTAACACAACACCTATACCCCCTATTAGACTATTTTACAGGAACTTCTTTTCCACAGGTCAAAAAACGGAGGAAAAGGTCCTGAAAGATATTGTTAATAGAAACGTTATCCCTACAGACAAAAATCAGAGGATACAACTGACGTAAACAACACAGAAATCATCGATAGATACAGCGATAGTAGGCGGCTTGACGTTTGCGAGGCACTACACATTAAGAAGTCAACACCAGCAATCAACAGCCAATTAATGCACAACTACATTCTACCCACCTCAAGACTCCGCTCCAATATAGAAGCATCAAGAAATATGGACCAATAGGCTTTCTACAATCACTTCCATTTCAATACCCATTGTTTCGTGTTCTGTCTTGTGTTGATGAAATTAATACCCTATTAATGCCACCTCACCACATCCACCTCACTCAAATGTAGATATAAACGAAACCAGGAGATGTGTAATTTCTATTCAGTTGTGTATTTGTAAACTAAAAGTCTTTGAAAATGTAATAAGTTTTACGAAACGCGCTCATGTCGCGTCAGACTAGAAATAAAAATGAATTTTGGAGAATTGATTTTTGATTTACCTCCAACAGTGAAAAGAAATGTACGAAAGATTGAGAAAATTCGTGTTAGAATTATTAATCTTACTTTTTCGGTCATATTTAATAATATATGTCTACAGGAAAGACTGCTACCAAAATATACTAATATATATATATATATATATATATATATATATATATATATATATATATATATATATATATATATATATATATATACTAATATATATATATATATATATATATATATATATATATATATATATATATATATATATATATATATATATATATATATATATATATATATATATATATTGGTAGCAGTCTTTCCTGTAGACATATATTATTAAATATGACCGAAAAAGTAAGATTGATAATTCTAACACGAATTTTCTCAATCTTTCGTACATTTCGCTTCACTGTTGGAGGTAAATCAAAAATCAATTCTCCAAAATTCATTTTTATTTTTAGTCTGACGCGACACGAGCGCGTTTCGTAAAACTTATTACATTTTCAAAGACTTTAGTTCACAAATACACAACTGAATAGAACTTACGCATCTCCGATTTTATATCTACATTTGAGTGAGGTGGAAGGGGTGATGTGGCATTAACACAAGACAGAACAAGATGTGGCATTAATAGGGTATTAATTTCATCAACACAAGACAGAACAAGAGTATTAATAGGGTATTAATTTCATCAACACAAGACAGAACACGAAACAATGGATATTGAATAGAAGTGTTTGTAGAAAGCCTATTGGTTCATATTTCTTGATGCTTCTATATTGGAGCGGAGTCTTGAGGTGGGTAGAATATAGTTGTGCAATAATTGGCTGTTGATTGCTGGTGTTGACTTCTTGATGTGTAGTGCCTCGCAAACGTCAAGCCGCCTGCTATCACTGTATCTATCGATGATTTCTGTGTTGTTTACTAGGATTTCTCTGGCGATGGTTTGGTTGTGGGAAGAGATTATATGTTCCTTAATGGAGCCCTGTTGCTTATGCATCGTTAAACGCCTAGAAAGAGATGTTGTTGTCTTGCCTATAGACTGGGTTTTTTGGAGCTTACAGTCCCCAAGAGGGCATTTGAAGGCATAGACGACGTTAGTCTCTTTTAAAGCGTTCTGTTTTGTGTCTGGAGAGTTTCTCATGAGTAGGCTGGCCGTTTTTCTGGTTTTATAGTAAATCGTCAGTTGTATCCTCTGATTTTTGTCTGTAGGGATAACGTTTCTATTAACAATATCTTTCAGGACCCTTTCCTCCGTTTTATGAGCTGTGGAAAAGAAGTTCCTGTAAAATAGTCTAATAGGGGGTATAGGTGTTGTGTTAGTTGTCTCTTCAGAGGTTGCATGGCTTTTCACTTTCCTTCTTATGATGTCAGAACTCTGTAGGGTAAGGCAGGTTCTAGTCAATAACGGCTTCTCCAATGGTTTCGTCGAAGACATCATAAGAAGGAAAGTGAAAAGCCATGCAACCTCTGAAGAGACAACTAACACAATACCTATACCCCCTATTAGACTATTTTACAGGAACTTCTTTTCCACAGGTCAAAAAACGGAGGAAAGGGTCCTGAAAGATATTGTTAATAGAAACGTTATCCCTACAGACAAAAATCAGAGGATACAACTGACGTAAACAACACAGAAATCATCGATAGATACAGCGATAGTAGGCGGCTTGACGTTTGCGAGGCACTACACATTAAGAAGTCAACACCAGCAATCAACAGCCAATTAATGCACAACTACATTCTACCCACCTCAAGACTCCGCTCCAATATAGAAGCATCAAGAAATATGGACCAATAGGCTTTCTACAATCACTTCCATTTCAATACCCATTGTTTCGTGTTCTGTCTTGTGTTGATGAAATTAATACCCTATTAATGCCACCTCACCACATCCACCTCACTCAAATGTAGATATAAACGAAACCAGGAGATGTGTAATTTCTATTCAGTTGTGTATTTGTAAACTAAAAGTCTTTGAAAATGTAATAAGTTTTACGAAACGCGCTCATGTCGCGTCAGACTAGAAATAAAAATGAATTTTGGAGAATTGATTTTTGATTTACCTCCAACAGTGAAAAGAAATGTACGAAAGATTGAGAAAATTCGTGTTAGAATTATTAATCTTACTTTTTCGGTCATATTTAATAATATATGTCTACAGGAAAGACTGCTACCAAAATATACTAATATATATATATATATATATATATATATATATATATATATATATATATATATATATATATATATACTAATATATATATATATATATATATATATATATATATATATATTTTGGTAGCAGTCTTTCCTGTAGACATATATTATTAAATATGACCGAAAAAGTAAGATAGTATATATATATATATTAGTATATATATATATATATATACTAATATATATATATATATATATATATATATATATATATATATATATATATATATATATATATATATATATATATATATATATATATATATATATATTTTGGTAGCAGTCTTTCCTGTAGACATATATTATTAAATATGACCGAAAAAGTAAGATTGATAATTCTAACACGAATTTTCTCAATCTTTCGTACATTTCGCTTCACTGTTGGAGGTAAATCAAAAATCAATTCTCCAAAATTCATTTTTATTTTTAGTCTGACGCGACACGAGCGCGTTTCGTAAAACTTATTACATTTTCAAAGACTTTAGTTCACAAATACACAACTGAATAGAACTTACGCATCTCCGATTTTATATCTACATTTGAGTGAGGTGGAAGGGGTGATGTGGCATTAACACAAGACAGAACAAGATGTGGCATTAATAGGGTATTAATTTCATCAACACAAGACAGAACAAGAGTATTAATAGGGTATTAATTTCATCAACACAAGACAGAACACGAAACAATGGATATTGAATAGAAGTGTTTGTAGAAAGCCTATTGGTTCATATTTCTTGATGCTTCTATATTGGAGCGGAGTCTTGAGGTGGGTAGAATATAGTTGTGCAATAATTGGCTGTTGATTGCTGGTGTTGACTTCTTGATGTGTAGTGCCTCGCAAACGTCAAGCCGCCTGCTATCACTGTATCTATCGATGATTTCTGTGTTGTTTACTAGGATTTCTCTGGCGATGGTTTGGTTGTGGGAAGAGATTATATGTTCCTTAATGGAGCCCTGTTGCTTATGCATCGTTAAACGCCTAGAAAGAGATGTTGTTGTCTTGCCTATATACTGGGTTTTTTGGAGCTTACAGTCCCCAAGAGGGCATTTGAAGGCATAGACGACGTTAGTCTCTTTTAAAGCGTTCTGTTTTGTGTCTGGAGAGTTTCTCATGAGTATGAAAAACGGCCAGCCTACTCATGAGAAACTCTCCAGACACAAAACAGAACGCTTTAAAAGAGACTAACGTCGTCTATGCCTTCAAATGCCCTCTTGGGGACTGTAAGCTCCAAAAAACCCAGTATATAGGCAAGACAACAACATCTCTTTCTAGGCGTTTAACGATGCATAAGCAACAGGGCTCCATTAAGGAACATATAATCTCTTCCCACAACCAAACCATCGCCAGAGAAATCCTAGTAAACAACACAGAAATCATCGATAGATACAGTGATAGCAGGCGGCTTGACATTTGCGAGGCACTACACATCAAGAAGTCAACACCAGCAATCAACAGCCAATTATTGCACAACTATATTCTACCCACCTCAAGACTCCGCTCCAATATAGAAGCATCAAGAAATATGGACCAATAGGCTTTCTACAAACACTTCTATTCAATATCCATTGTTTCGTGTTCTGTCTTGTGTTGATGAAATTAATATCCTATAAAAAACTCTTGTTCTGTCTTGTGTTGATGAAATTAATACCCTATTAATGCCACATCTTGTTCTGTCTTGTGTTAATGCCACATCACCCCTTCCACCTCACTCAAATGTAGATATAAAATCGGAGATGCGTAAGTTCTATTCAGTTGTGTATTTGTGAACTAAAGTCTTTGAAAATGTAATAAGTTTTACGAAACGCGCTCGTGTCGCGTCAGACTAGAAATAAAAATGAATTTTGGAGAATTGATTTTTGATTTACCTCCAACAGTGAAAAGAAATGTACGAAAGATTGAGAAAATTCGTGTTAGAATTATTAATCTGACTTTTTCGGTCATATTTAATAATATATATATATATATATATATATATATATATATATATATATATATATATATATATATATATATATATATATATATATATGTCGTACCTAGTAGCCAGAACTCACTTCTCAGCCTACTATGCGAGGCCCGATTTGCCTAATAAGCCAAGTTTTACTGAATTAATATATTTTCTCTAATTTTTTTCTTACGAAATGATAAAGCTACCCATTTCATTATGTATGAGGTCAATTTATTTTTATTGGAGTTAAAATTAACGTAGATATATGACCGAACCTAACCAACCCTACCTAACCTAACCTAACCTATCTTTATAGGTTAGGTTAGGTTAGGTAGCCGAAAATGTTAGGTTAGGTTAGGTTAGGTAGGTTAGGTTGTCGAAAAAACATTAATTCATGAAAACTAGGCTTATTAGGCAAATCAGGCCTTGCATAGTAGGCTGAGAAGTGCGTTCTGGCTACTAGGTACGACATATATATATATATATATATATATATATATATATATATATATATATATATATATATATATATATATGTCGTACCTAGTAGCCAGAACGCACTTCTCGGCCTACTATTCAAGGCCCGATTTGCCTAATAAGCCAAGTTTTCCTGAATTAATATATATTCTCTGTTTTTTTTCTTATGAAATGATAAAGCTACCCATTTCATTATGTATGAGGTCAATTTTTTTTTATTGGAGTTAAAATTAACGTAGATATATGACCGAACCTAACCAACCCTACCTAACCTAACCTAACCTATCTTTATAGGTTAGGTTGGGTTAGGTAGCCGAAAAAGTTAGGTTAGGTTAGGTTAGGTAGGTTAGATAGTCGAAAAACAATTAATTCATGAAAACTTAGCTTATTAGGCAAATCGGGCCTTGCATAGTAGGCTGAGAAGTGAGTTCTGGCTACTAGGTACGACACATATATATATATATATATATATATATATATGTCGTACCTAGTAGCCAGAACTCACTTTTTGGCCTACTATTCAAGGCCCGATTTGCCTAATAAGCCAAGTTTTCCTGAATTAATATATTTTTTCTAATTTTTTTCTTATGAAATGATAAAGCTACCCATTTCATTATGTATGAGGTCAATTTTTTTTTATTGGAGTTAAAATTAACGTAGATATATGACCGAACCTAACCAACCCTACCTAACCTAACCTAACCTATCTTTATAGGATAGGTTTGGTTAGGTAGCCGAAAAAGTTAGGTTAGGTTAGGTTAGGTAGGTTAGGTAGTCGAAAAACAATTAATTCATGAAAACTTGGCTTATTAGGCAAATCGGGCCTTGCATAGTAGGCTGAGAAGTGCGTTCTGGCTACTAGGTACGACATATATATATATATATATATATATATATATATATATATTATTATATATTATGCCTATTATGCAAGGCCCGATTTGCCTAATAAGCCAAGTTTTCATGAATTAATTGTTTTTCGACTACCTAACCTAACCTAACCTAACTTTTTAACCTAGCTTTATCATTTCATAAGAAAAAAATTAGAGAAAATATATATATATATATATATATATATATATATATATATATATATATATATATATATATATATATATATATATATATATATGTCGTACCTAGCAGCCAGAACGCAGTTCTCGGCCTATTATGCAAGGCCCGATTTGCCTAATAAGCCAAGTTTTCATGAATTAATTGTTTTTCGACTACCTAACCTACCTAACCTAACCTAACCTAACCTTTTAGGCTACCTAACCTAACCTAACCTATAAAGATAGGTTAGGTTAGGTTAGGTAGGGTTGGTTAGGTTCGGTCATATATCTACGTTAATTTTAACTCCAATAAAAAAAAATTGACCTCATACATAATGAAATGGGTAGCTTTATCATTTCATAAGAAAAAAATTAGAGAAAATATATTTATTCAGGAAAACTTGGCTTATTAGGCAAATCGGGCCTTGCATAGTAGGCTGAGAAGTGCATTCTGGCTACTAGGTACGACATATATATATATATATATATATATATATATATATATATATATATATATATATATATATATATATATATATTGGTGTATACTGGCATCAGGTTTTCTTTCAAACATGTTTCATTGAATATGACCGCATATTCTGTATTTATTATTTTCTGGTTTATGGCTTCTATCCCTCTAACTGTTTTCTTACCATCAGGGCTTAGTTGAAAAAGGAGTTCTCCAAAACTGATTTTTGAACTTTTAAGGTGAAGAAAAGAAGTGATTTACTACAGAGTGTATTACACTTATTTATACAATTTGCACAACATTTCGAACCTCCATGGTTCATTCTCAAGTGAACAGATCTTACAATGCTGGTTGATTTTATACCTGCACTGTGTCAGGTGATAATACAATAAAGGTGAAAACATGGGGGGATACATAAGGGATAAATGTGAGGTGAAACATAGAGGTAACTGCAGAAGGCTTATTGGCCCATACGAGGCAGCTCCTATCCAAACACAAAGATTAATCCAGTGTAATTGGCCTGTTATGTTGAACAGTGTCTTCTGTGTTGGCATCGTTATGTTCTGGTCTTGTCCTTACTCTCATGGTGGGTAGAGTAAATAGTTCCGTGATTTGGGTGTTCATGGTAGGTCGCTCTATTCTTATGTGAATTGCTTCAAGAATTTGTAATCTTCTTGCATCTTGGGTTTTGTCTATTATGCAGGTATTCTTGTTCAACATTTCTCTTGTTAGAGTGATGTCATGGGCTTGTCTCATATTATGTCATGGACTTGTCTCTATATATATGTATATATATAAATATATATATATATATATATATATATGCATATAAAAATATATATATATATATATATATATATATATAAATATATATATATATATATATATATATATATATATATATATATATATTTATATATAAATATATATATATATATATATTTATATATAAATATATGTATATATATATATATATATATATATATATATATATATATATATATATATATATATATATATATATATATGTCGTACCTAATAGCCAGAACGCACTTCTCAGCCTACTATGCAAGGCCCAATTTGCCTAATAAGCCAAGTTTTCATGAATTAATTGTTTTTCGTCTACCTAACCTACCTAACCTAACCTAACCTAACTTTTTCGGCTACCTAACCTAACCTAACCTATAAAGATAGGTTAGGTTAGGTTAGGTAGGGTTGGTTAGGTTCGGTCATATATCTACGTTAATTTTAACTCCAATAAAAAAAATTGACCTCATACATAATGAAATGGGTAGCTTTATCATTTCATAAGAAAAAAATTAGAGAAAATATATTAATTCACGAAAACTTGGCTTATTAGGCAAATCGGGCCTTGCATAGTAGGCCGAGAAGTGCGTTCTGGCTACTAGGTACGACATATATATATATATATATATATATATATATATATATATATATATATATATATATATATATATATATATATATATATATTTATATATAAATATATATATATATATATATATTTATATATAAATATATGTATATATATATATATATATATATATGTCGTACCTAGTAGCCAGAACGCAATTCTCAGCCTACTATGCAAGGCCAGATTTGCCTAATAAGCCAAGTTTTCATGAATTAATTGTTTTTTGACAACCTAACCTACCTAACCTAACCTAACCTAACTTTTTCGGCTACCTAACCTAACCTAACCTATAGAGATAGGTTAGGTTAAGTTAGGTAGGGTTGGTTAGGTTCGGTCATATATCTACGTTAATTTTAACTCCAATAAAATAAAATTGACCTCATACATAATGAAATGGGTAGCTTTATCATTTCATAAGAAAAAAATTAGAGAAAATATATTAATTCAGGAAAACTTGGCTTATTAGGCAAATCGGGCCTTGCATAGTAGGCTGAGAAGTGCGTTCTGGCTACTAGGTACGACATATATATATATATATATATATATATATATATATATATATATATATATATAAATATATATATATATATATATATATATATATATATATATATATATATATATATACGCCTTACAACTGAAGGTCATTCTGTAGTTGGTAACTCAGTTAATAAGACTACCAAGCGGGCTCTAGATACCCTATGGCTCACAGTCCCAAATCTGGAACTGTGCACACAGCCACCACACCTACCTACAGGTGACACACATATATAAACCACTAGGAAACTTGGACTCTCTCTCTTATAAAACATCACCAAAGACTGCCTGAGTACTCTACCCTATCTTGCAACTCTTTTAACATGCAATGTTGGCTTATCTGACTGTACGGCTGGAGAAAAACCGTCAGTAAGCAAGGTTTGGTCATCAACGTTCCTCCTCCCCTCAAAGCAAAGATGGTGTCCACCGACCGCTCTTGCGTCATCGCCTCTTAAATTAATACTCTATTCTTTACATTTCCAACCAAACCCTTTATTGACATTATTTACCATATTCTCCATGCATGCTCTTTGATTGAGTCCATTTTCCCTCACATAGTTAGGCTATTCCGGTTCACATTATTCCTAACAATCTCCAGCTGAGAAGGTACTACTTTGCTTGGCGGAGTATTACTGGTGACTCGTGGCCCCACAGATATCAGCTGTAGATTTATTCCAATAATACATTGTCCACTGTGTCCACCAACAATAAATAATTAAAATTAACCTCCACAAGAGGTAAGGTTCGTAACACCGCCCCATCGCAGTGCCCCAGTCTAAAAGCAAATCACATAAGGAAACTTGAAAAGACAGAGGCTTGCAGAGAAAGCCTCTGTCTTTCTTCGTCTCAAAATTGTGAAGAATGAGGTTGTAGATGGTGGTAGTTTTGGTGGTGGTGAAGATGGTGTCGGGGTGATAAAAAAAAACACACTGCCGGAGGGCGGTATATAATGTTGATGTTCCCAATTGTCGGTATTATTCGTGTGGGCGTGTATTAGTTGTGTGTCGGGCTGGTGAGCCCCAGGGGACTGGTGTTTGAGCAAGGTGTTTACCCCGGGCCACAGTGGTAGGGTGGAGCTGAGTGTGGAGGGGGAGTTACCTGGTTTGGGGGTGGAAGCTCCCACGGTAGAAACAAAACAGATGACGCCATTTAGGTCCGTCCAAGACCATTATTAACTCGACGACTAATAATTGTCCAGGAAGGGACAGAAGCTGCTATACCCCACTTCCACACTCCTCTCCTACCGTCCATTTCAGCCAATTGACCCATCCCTTCTCCGCTCTAACACCTTTCCTATTCTTTACATTATGCAACCCCCCCCCCCTCACCCTTCATTCCCTTTCCTCCCACCCCATCTTCCCCACCATACAACACTGGTGTCCCCTACTCTCCACTTTTTAGCATTTTCTACCCCCCTCCTGATTTTTTTAGTATCTAAACGAGTTTATTTCAGTTTAGTGTGTGGCGGGTGCGTTTAGCGGGAGGTGGATGGCCTCTTCAGCAGGTAGAAGGTGCGTTTGTTGGGTAGTGAGGGCGTTTAGCGATACAGTGTCTGTGTTTACAATGGGTGGCTGTGATTTAGGGAATGAGAAGTTGGTTTAGCGGGCAGCTGGGAGGTGGTTATTTTGGTGACAAGTGTGTTTAGTGAGCGGCAGTTACAATTACGTGAAGCAGGTGCGTTTAACGGGGGTCGGGTGCGTTGAAATGAGCTGACTAGTGTTAACCAGGGCGCTGGCCGGCACGGCACCGCGACACCCGCCTTGATTGACAATTGTATTACCAACCATGGCCGATAATGGGGCTTCACACGTTTAATTGTGCTTTATGGCGTCTGAGGAAGTCCAGGGTGTGTGTTTAGCGACCGGTGTCTGGACGTTTAATAATATTGTCTGCACGTGAGCGGTGTTTTAATCAGCTTTTAAACCCCCTTTTCTCTACTCGTGCAATTTCTGTTGTGTGTGTGAGCTCCATGTTATCGCGTTGAGGCACTTGGGGGTTCATCAGCTGTTTTGTTGCTCTGTGGAATTTCTATTTTCCTAGGGGAAAAAAATCCAAGAGACTGCTTCCACATAGGCAAAAAAATACACAAAAACTTACCCTTGCATTGGACCTATATATTTATTTATATAAATACAAAATTACAGTCACTTACGAAAAATAACCAAGAAATGTATGATATCCTGGAAGATCGGGATATAACTTTAGAGAACTAGAAGGTGGAAGATCGAGACACAACATAGAGAGAATAATGGATATATAATGAAACACGGGAGACTTTTGTTAAAGAAATGTACAACATGGCCATGCATTCGGCCTCAGGCCCGGATTCCAGGGCACTCCGTGTTTATAAAGAAATGTAACGTAACAATAACACGAACACCTGCCGACGCTCCGGGACGTTAAGGAGCATTGATACCTGCTTATGCTCCACGACCAAGAGGAGCGTTGGTACCCGGCCCCGTAGAACAGTGCCAATAAAAATGTTCCTCTATAAACATGTTCCTCTATGTTCCTCTAATGTCTCCGTGGTGTAGTGGTAAGACACTCGCCTGGCGTTCCGCGAGCGCTATGTCATGGGTTCGTATCCTGGCCGGGGAGGATTTACTGGGCGCAATTCCTTAACTGTAGCCTCTGTTTAACGCAACAGTAAAATGTGTACTTGGATGAAAAAACGATTCTTCGCGGCAGGGGATCGTATTCCAGGGACCATAGGATTAAGGACCTGCCCGAAACGCTACGCGTACTAGTGGCTGTACAAGAATGTAACAACTCTTGTATATATCTCAAAAAAAAAAAAAAAAAAAAAAAAAAAAAAAAAAAAAAAAAAAACATAAACAAAATGAATCACACACAATAAATGTTTCACTTGACATCTTCCTGCTTTCTACATGCTGTGAGGTGACTTCCCCCATGTTTGGGCTGGTCCGTTTTCTGCCCTCCCTGGGAGCCCTCCGCTTCCCAGGCGGCCAGGGTTGCCAGATTGGGCTACAAGTAGCGAATTGGGCTACTTTTGAGAGCCCCACGCTCCCAAATGTTTAATTTCGCTACTTGCGACTTTTTGGGCTAGTTTAAAAGCAAGTTGGGCTACTTTGGGCTATTAATATTAAGAAACTCAATGATGAATATTTATGCTTTAATAATATAATCTGTACAAATCACAGCCGAGTCCAACAGCCTGATTGACTAGACCACTTACCGCAGGAGCCCTGGTCATAGACCGGCCCCGGGGGACGTTGATCCTAGGAACCTTTGAAAGAAACAGTAACCGCAAGGCAAGGTAATCCTCCCCAGGGGCCATAGATTTCCCAACCTTAATTGTCATTAATACTTCATTAATTATACTTCATTAATAATACTTCATTAATACGTCATTAATCATCCCAAAAGCTACAGCTGGTTCCACAGATCTTCATTAAGGGGAGAAAGTTATCTAGAAATTTCCAGATTGATAAATGATGGGAAAGATCCCTTACAGTTAGTACCTTTGTCAGGAAGACGATGGTTGGTAAGGAGTGGTAATGTAGAGCGGCTGTTAGATCAGTGGGATTCTCTAACAACTCATTACCAAATAGCTTTTTCCTCTTGTGATAAATATGTTGCAAGGCAACTATTTTATATGTACGCTGATCCCTCCAATAAGCTATATTTCACATGTCTCAAACAAATCCTAAATTATTTTGAAAATATGAATTGACTTTATCAAAAAGATGAAGCAGATCAGTATAGCCCTCACACTGTCTTAGAAAACTTCACTCTTGGAATACTCAGAAGAATCGTTCGTCCTCATCATGAAAGCTTCATGTTAATTTGGACTACAATTCTATGTATCTGCCCCTGGAAAAAGTTGACTTTGGTTACGAATTTTCAACACTTTGGGCCACTAACAGACAAAACAATTTTATAACCCAGGAAGAGTTTGAAAATATTCGAGAGATGCGATAATTTTTTAATGAACGCTTGCAAATAGCTTCTTTCTCGTATTCTTAGTAATGTTGAAACTTTAAAAAAAGGTGAAAAATCTGTTACCAGTCATATACCTTAGGCACACATGGCCACCATTTTCAGAACTTCCATTAGTAGTAGGGAGTAGGGAGCCGGTCGGCCGAGCGGACAGCCCGCTGGACTTGTGATCCTGTGGTTATGGGTTCGATCCCAGGCGCCGGCGTGAAACAATGGGCAGAGTTTCTTTCACCCTATGCCCCAGTTACCTAGCTGTAAAATAGGTACCTGGGTGTTAGTCAGCTGTCACGGGCTGCTTCCTGGGGGTGGAGGCCTGGTCGAGGACCGGGCCGCGGGGACACTAAAAAGCCCCGAAATCATCTCAAGATAACCTCAAGATAGTATTAGCTGACCAATCTAAGCTTAGTGAAATTGAAAGTCAGTGGCGCCTACTGTTAACCATTGACTAGTCCAACATTTGTAAGGGACAAATTCCGACATCTGAATCGTCATTTTAGACCAAGACAATAACTATCAAGAACACTGCTGGCGATCCCATACTGATCGACCTCGCTGAGTTTGCATTGAAAATATACAGCTTGCCAATCAGTAATGCCCTGGTTGAACGGATATTTCGAGAGTAACATCTGTGAAAACTAAACCGAGAAATCTTGAATGGGAATGGGACTTGAGCTTTTGACATCAGTCTTGAGAATCAAAACATACCTTGAAGAACATGTAACTTGTTGCTCGTCATTTGAACCACTCATGTCAATGCTTAAATATAAGTCTGCAATATACAAGAACGAGGTTGTGGATGCAGATCAAGATCTTGATAATCTTCAACTGTAAAGACGTGGAAGTACTCCACACCCATTAAGCTTCAAACAGTAAATATTGGTAAGTTATCCTATTATCATATTGGTTAAATATATATATGCAGAGATAATATTAACAAAACAATTAAAATCGTTTAATGTACTCTATATATCAAAATAGATTACTTTGAAATCCGTATCAGTCACTAAACAAAAAATTGGGCTACTCTTATTACAAATTCGCTACTTTTAGACCGTCAGCTCGCTACTTTTAGCAATTTGGATCTGGCAACCCTGCAGGCGGCCCTCTCACTCAGTCGCCCACCAGTAGTCGGAGTGGATGGATGTCGCTCCCCCCTCCAGGTAGTTCCTCCATCTTTACTCTCTTATTTACGCCTTCTACCTTATTAAAACATGCCTAACATATCAACAGACACTTGCTACGATCGCTGGGCACATGACCAACTATAAGCAATCACTGTAAACTGGCTTAAAATGAGCTTACCACAGAGTTAGATGTACAGGGGCACGCCCTGACCCCAGCGTCGGACGTTGGCGCGCTGCTCAGCCCACAAAATCGCTATTTAAACTCCTCTACTGGGTTTCTTTCCTTCCTGGCTCGAGCACTGAGTCGTCCCCAGGCTTCATACAAGAACGCCTGACTAATTTTTCTCCTGGCGGAGCACGTAACATGAGATTCTTCCTCTGTTACCAGGAGCTCACAGACACTGCATCTTGCTCCCACATCATCAGCCGCTCGAGTGAGGTCAAGACCCCCTGCCTTGAGCCTCCTACCTTCCTCACAAACTCTCGACATCTCATGTCAAGTCCTTCATTTCTATTCTTGATCACTGCCCATACCCTTAAACTGTCTGTTAAATTTACCCAATTGTTTTACGTATGTATCTTCATGTCTATATTTCTGTGACCTCTTATTTAGGTCAGGTCTTGCAGAATAACTCTCAAGGTAGACTCGTTTCTCAGCTACTTGGGATCATAACATATTCCATTTACTAACTACTCTGACACAGAAAAAGTCTTACGTCTCTGTGGCTCATTTGGGTACTCAGCTTCCATCTGCGTCTCCCTTGTGTGTGTACCACCCGTGCTAAATAGTCTTTCTTTATCCAACCTATCAGTTCCCATGAGAATTTTGTATGTGATGATCATGTCTCCTCAAACTCGTCTGTCTTCCAGCGACGTGAGGTGCAATTCCCATAGCCATTCTTCATAACTCATGCTTCTTAGTTCTGGGACTTGTCTAGTGGTATACCTTTGGACCTTCTCTCTCTCCCCCCCCCCCCCCCCCAACACACACCTCCTCAGTGTGTGTGTATTCACCTAGTTGTGCTTGCGGGGGTTCAGCTCTGCTCTTTCGGTCTGCCTCTCAACTGTCAATCAACTGTTTCTACTTCTATTTTTTTCTCCCCACACCACACACACACACACAAACACACACACTCACGCACACAGAAGCTAGGCTAGAAGGCCTAGCTTCCGTGGCTAGCAGGAACGGATCCAGACTTCTAATAATGGGTGACTTCAACCATGGGAAGATAGATAGGGGGAACAGAGACCCACATGGAGGCCCAGACACATGGAGAGCTAAGCTGCTGGATGTGGCAACAAGAAACTTTCTAAGTCAACACGTCAAGGGACCGACAAGAACGAGAGGAGGGGATGAACCAGCCTTGCTTGATCTGATATTTACCCTAAATGAGTCGGATATAAGGGAAGTCAAGTTGGAAGCCCCCTTGGGAATGAGTGATCATAGTGTATTGAGCTTTGAGTACCTGGTTGAGCTAGGAATTATCACCCCTAAAAAAGAACTGGGAACCAAAGGGCTGGCGTACCGAAAGGGAAACTATGAGGAAATGAATAAATTCTTATGGGATATACATTGGGACACAGAACTTGGAACAAAGTCCGTACAAGACATGATGGAATATGTCACCCAAAAATGTCAGGAGGCTGTAAGCAGGTTTGTCCCAGCCCGACAGGAAAAAACAGAGAAGCAAAGGAAGAATCCGTGGTTTAATACGGAATGTATGAAAGCAAAGGAGCAGAACAAAAGGGCATGGAGGAACTTCCGTAATAACAGAACACCAGAAAGTAGAGAGAGATACCAGAGAACCAGGAACGAGTATGTCAGTGTGAGAAGAGCAGATGAGAAATGGTATGAAAATGATATAGCTAATAAAGCCAAGACCGAACCATAGCTACTACACAGTCACATCAGGAGGAAGACAACAGTGAAGGAACAGGTGATGAAACTTAGGGTGGGCGAGGACAGGCACACAGAGAATGACAAAGAGGTGTGTGAAGAACTCAACAAAAGGTTCCAGGAGGTCTTTACAATAGAACAGGGAGATGTCACGGCGCTAGAAGAGGTGGCAGCAAACCAGGTGACCTTGGATAGGTTAGAAATTACAAGGGATGAGGTCAAGAAGCACCTATTGGAGCTGGATGTGAGAAAAGCTGTTGGGCCGGATGGAATCTCGCCATGGCTATTGAAAGAGTGTGCAGGAGCACTTTGCTTACCACTCTCCATAGTGTATAGTAGGTCACTGGAAACGGGGGACCTACCAGAAATATGGAAGACTGCTAATGTAGTACCAATATACAAAAAGGGTGACAGACAAAAGGCATTGAACTACAGGCCAGTGTCCTTAACTTGTATACCATGCAAGGTGATGGAGAAGATTGTGAGAAAAAACCTGGTAACACATCTGGAGAGAAGAGACTTCGTGACAACCCATCAACATGGGATCAGGGAGGGTAAATCTTGCCTTACAGGCTTGATAGAATTCTACGATCAGGTGACAAAGATTAAACAAGAAAGAGAAGGGTGGGCGGACTGCATTTTTTTGGACTGTCGGAAAGCCTTTGACACAGTACCACATAAAAGGTTGATGCATAAGCTGGAGAAACAGGCAGGAGTAACTTGTAGGGCGCTCCAGTGGATAAAGGAGTACCTAAACAATAGGAAGCAGAGAGTTACAGTGAGGGGTGAGACCTCAGACTGGCGTGAAGTCACCAGTGGAGTCCCACAGGGCTCTGTACTTGGACCTATCCTGTTTCTGATATTCGTAAATGATCTCCCAGAGGGTATAGATTCATTCCTCTCAATGTTTGCTGACGACGCCAAAATTATGAGAAGGATTAAGACAGAGGAGGACAGCTTGAGACTTCAAGAAGACCTGGACAAGCTGCAGGAATGGTCGAACAAATGGCTGTTAGAGTTTAACCCAAGCAAATGCAATGTAATGAAGATAGGGGTAGGAACCAGGAGACCAGATACAAGGTATCACTTGGGAGATGAAATACTTCAAGAGTCAGAGAGAGAGAAAGACCTAGGGGTTGATATCACGCCAGACCTGTCCCCTGATGCTCATATCTAGAGGATAACATCAGCCGCATATGCCAGGTTGGCTAACATAAGAACGGCCTTTAGAAACTTGTGTAAGGAATCTTTCAGAACATTATATACCACATATGTCAGACCAATCCTGGAGTATGAGGCTCCAGCATGGAGTCCATATCTAGTCAAAAGTAAGACTAAAATGGAAAAGGTTCAAAGGTTTGCCACCAGACTAGTACTCGAGCTGAGAGGTATGAGCTACGAGAAGAGACTACGGGAATTCAACCTCACTTCGTTGGAAGACAGAAGAGTTAGGGGGAAGATGATCACCACATTCAAGATCCTCAAGGGAATCGACAGGATTGATAAAGACAGGCTGTTTAACACAAGGGGCACACGCACTAGGGGACACAGGTGGAAACTGAGTGCCCAAATGAGCCACAGAGATATTAGAAAGAACTTTTTTAGTGTCAGAGTGGTTGACAAATGGAATGCATTAGGAAGTGATGTGGTGGAGGCTGACTCCATACACAGTTTCAAGTGTAGATATGATAGAGCCTAATAGGATCAGGAACCTGTACACCTGTTGATTGACGGTTGAGAGGGGGGACCAAAGAGCCAGAGCTCAACCCCCGCAATCACAACTAGGTGAGTACACACACCAGGAAGCAGCCCGTGACAGCTTACTAACTCCCAGGTACCTATTTACTGCTAGGTAACAAGGGCATAGGGTGAAAGAAACTCTACCCATCGTTTCTCGCCGGCGCCTGGGATCGAACCCGGAACCACAGGATCACATGTCCAGCGTGCTGTCCGCTCGGCCACCGGCTCCCCTAGGCTGTGTGTACTCACCTAAATTCCCCTAATTTTGCTTGCGGGGGTTGAGCTCTGGCTCTTTGGTCCCGCCAGGTGTGTGGTGTGTGTGTGTGTGTGTGTGTGTGTGTGTGTGTGTGTGTGTGTGTGTGTGTGTGTGTGTGTGTGTGTGTGTGTGTGTGTGTGTGTGTGTGTGTGTGAGGTTCAGCTCCTTTAGCCTTTCCTCGTAGCTTATTCCTCTCAGTTCCGGGACGAGCCTGGTGGCAAACCGCTGAATCTTTTCTAACTTTGTCTTGTGTTTGACTAGGTATGTACTCCAGGCTGGAGCTGCATATTCCAGGATTGGTATGACATAAGTGGTATACAGGGTCCTGAACGATTCCTTACACAAGTTTCTAAAGGCAGTTCTTATGTTGGCCAGTCTAGCATACGCCGCTGATGATATCCTTTTGATGTGGGCCTCTGGGGACAGGTTCGGTGTGATATCAATCCGCCAGATCTTTCTCTATTTGACTCTTGCAAGAGTTCACCTCCCAGATGGTATCTTGTGTTCAACCTCATGCTCACTTTGCCTAATTTCATTACTTTACATTTTCTTGAGTTGAACTTTAGCAGCCATTTTCTAGACCATTCCTCGTTTGTCCAGGTCGTCCTGTAGTCTCTGTCTATCTTCATCCGGTTTGATTCTTCTCATAATTTTTGCATCATCAGCAAACATGAGAGGAACGAGTCTATACCCTCCGGAAGATCGTTTATATTAATTAGAAACAGGATGGGTCCAAGTACTGAGCCCTGTGGGACTCCGCTGGTGACATCTCGCCACTCTGATGTCTCCCCCCCTCCTCACCGTTACTCGCTGTTTCCTGTTGCTTAAGTACTTCCTTATCTACTCTAGCACCTTCCCTTTTACTCCTGCATGTTGCTCCAACTTTTTTAACAGTCTTTTATGGGGAACTGTGTCAAAGACTTTCTGGCAGTCCAGGAAAATGCAGTCGGCCCACCCTTCTCTTTCCTTCCTAATTTTTGTTGCCTGGTCATAGAGTTCTATTAAACCTGTGAGGCACGATTTGCCATCTCTGAACCCATGTTGGTGGTGCGTTACAAAGTTATTTCCCTCCAGATGTTCTACGAGCCTTTTCCTCCCGATTTTCTCCATTACCTTGCATGGTATACATGTTAGGGAAACTGGCCTGTAATTCAGTGCCTCTTGTCTGTCTCCCTTCTTGTATATTGGGACTACGTTAGCTGTCTTCCAACTTTCTGGTAGGTCTCCTGTTTCCAGTGACCTGTTATATACTATAGAGAATGGCACACTTAGTGCTTCTGCACCTTCCTTTAGTATCCATGGTGAGATTCTGTCAGGCCCAACAGCCTTTGTTACATCCAGTTCCAACAGGCACCTTTTGACCTCATCACTGGTGAGGTAAAATTCCTCCAAGGTTGCTTGGTTTGCCTCCTCTTCATTTAGTGCAGGGGCTTCTCCTTGTTCTATTGTGATGACCTGCAATCTCTTGTTGAGTTCTTCACACACCTCCTTGTCATTCTGTGTGTGTGTGTGTGTGTGTGTGTGTGTGTGTGTGTGTGTGTGTGTGTGTGTGTGTGTGTGTGTCATTCTGTGTGTACTCACCTAGTTGTACTCACCTAGTTGTGTCTGCAGGATCGAGCATTGACTCTTGGATCCCGCCTTTCGAGCATCGGTTGTTTACAGCAATGACTCCTGTCCCATTTCCCTATCATACCTGGTTTTAAAATTATGAATAGTATTTGCTTCCACAACCTGTTCCTGAAGTGCATTCCATTTTCCCACTACTCTCACGCTAAAAGAAAACTTCCTAACATCTCTGTGACTCATCTGAGTTTCAAGCTTCCATCCATGTTCCCTCGTTCTGTTACTATTCTGTGTGAACATTTCGTCTATGTCCACTCTGTCAATCCCTCTGAGTATCTTATACGTTCCTATCATGTCCCCCCTCTCCCTTCTTCTTTCTAGTGTCGTAAGGCACAGTTCCCTCAGGCGCTCCTCCTACCCCATCCCTCGTAGCTCTGGGACGAGTCTCGTTGCAAACCTCTGAACCTTTTCCAGTTTCATTATATGCTTCTATCCTATTTATATGTGCCTCAGGAGATAGATTAGGTGTTACGTCCACCCCCAAGTCTCTTTCACGCATCGTTACAGGTAGGCTGTTCCCCTTCATTGTGTACTGTCCCTTTGGTCTCCTATCTCCTAGTCCCATTTCCATAACTTTACATTTGCTCGTGTTGAATTCCAGTAGCCATTTCTCTGACCATCTCTGCAACCTGTTCAGGTCCTCTTGGAGGATCCTGCAATCCTCATCTGTCACAACTCTTCTCATCAACTTTGCGTCATCCGCAAACATCGACATGTAGGACTCTACGCCTGTAAACATGTCGTTAACATATACAAGAAATAGAATTGGTCCCAGCACCGATCCTTGTGGTACTCCACTTGTTACTGTTCGCCAGTCCGACTTCTCGCCCCTTACCGTATCTCTTTGGCTCCTTCCTGTTAGGTAGGTCCTTATCCTTGCTAGGACCTTTCCCCCCACCCCCGCCTGCCTCTCGAGCTTGAACAACAGTCTCATGTGCAGTACTGTATCAAAGGCTTTTTGGCAGTCCAGAAATATGCAGTCTGCCCACCCATCTCTGTCCTGTCTTATCCTTGTTATTTTACCATAGAATTCCAGAAGGTTTGTTAGGCACGATTTCCCTGTCCAGAACCCATGTTGATGTTTGTTCACAAACCTAATGTTCTCCAGGTGTGCAACCAGTCGTAGCCTAATTATTCTTTCCAGTATTTTACAGGGGATGCTTGTCAGTGATACAGGTCTATAGTTAAGTGCCTCCTCCCTATCACCTTTCTTGAAGATCGGCACGACATTTGCCTTCTTCCAGCAACTGGGCAATTCTCCTGACATAAGTGACTCATTAAAGATCATTGCCAGAGGCACACTGAGGGCCTGTTCTGCTTCTTTTAGTATCCACGGTGATACTTTGTCTGGTCCAACTGCTTTAGTTGCATCTAGAGTTGTCAACTGTTTCATTACCTCCTCTGCTGTCACCTCTATATCCGATAGTCTTTCATCTAGGGTAACCCCTTCCAACAATGGGAGCTGCTCAGGCTCGGTAGTGAACACTCCATGGAAACTGGCATTCAGTACCTCGCAGATTTCCTTGTCACTTTCAGTATATGCCCCCTCTGTCTTCCTTAGTCTTGTCACTTGGTCGTTCACCGACATTTTTCTTCTTATATGACTGTGTAGTAACTTCGGTTGTTTTTTCGCTTTGATTGCAATATCGTTCTCATAGTCCCTTTCCGATGTCCGTCTTATGTTATCCTGTTGTCCTCTGTTCTTTGTCTTCCGTACTTCCTCCACTCCCGCCTGCTGGCCATTTTTGCTTCCTGACACTGTCTATTAAACCATGGGTTATTATATTCCTTCTTATTTTTTCCCTTTACCGTTGGTATAAATCTCTCTTCGGCCTCCTGGCATTTCTGTATGACTAGGTCCATCGTATCTTGGACTGTTTTTCTTCTAATTTCTTCCTCCAACTGCACTTCACCCAGATAGTCCCTTATCCTCATATAGTCCCCTTTCCTGTAGTCAGCTCTCCTTTCCCAGATCTCTTGTCCCATGGTCATAAGTTTGAATTCCATCATATAGTCAAAGACTAGGACACAATGGTCACTGGCCCCAAGAGGCATTTCATGCTCTAAATTCTTGATATTTTCCACGTTCTGGGTGAAAATCAGGTCTAATAGGCTCGGTGCATCTCCTCCTCTTTCCCTTGTGTCTTCTTTCACATGTTGTGTCAGGAAATTCCTGTCTATAACATCTATTAATTTTGCTCCCCATGTTTCGTCCCCTCCATGGGGATTCCTTGATTCCCAATTTATCTCTCCATGATTTAGGGCCCCATGATCAGCAGCTTCGCTCTCATTCTGTGGGCTAGTGTTGCTGCCTTCTGAAGTTCATCTATACATGCTTTGTTGTTGTCATCATACTCCTGCCTGGGTCTTCTACTGTTTGGTGGGGGATTGTAGATTACCAAGATCACAATCTTCCTCCCATCTACTGTCAGAGTTCCATGTATGAAGCTTGTGCACTCATTGGTAACTCGATTTCCCAGGTCTTCAAACTTCCATTTCCGCTTTATTAGGAGTGCTACTCCCCCTCCCTGTCTCTGTGTCCTCTCTTTTCGTATCACCTGGTACCCTTCAGGAAAGTTTGCATCTGAGATCATGTCATTAATTTTAGTTTGTGTAACACACACACACACACACACATTAATTTGTGTGTGTGTGTGTGTGTGTGTGTGTGTGTGTGTGTGTGTGTGTGTGTGTGCGCTCACCTTTTTGTGCTTGCGGGGGTTGAGCTTTGGCTCTTTGGTCCCGCCTCTCAACTGTCAATCATCTGGTGTACAGATTCCTGAGCCTACTAGGCTCAATCATATCTACATTTAAAACTGTGTATGGAGTCAGCCTCCACCACATCACTGCCTAATGCATTCCATCCGTTAACTACTCTGACACTGAAAAAGTTTCTTCTAACGTCTCTGTGGCTCATGTGGGTACTCAGTTTCCACTTGTGTCCCCTTGTTCGCGTCCCACAGTGTTGAATAGTTCATCCTTGTTTACCCGGTCGATTCCTCTGAGGATTTTGTAGGTTGTGATCATGTCTCCCCTTACTCTTCTGTCTTCCAGTGCCGTAAGGTGCATTTTCCGCAGCCTTTCCTCGTAACTCATGCCTCTTAGTTCTGGGACTAGTCTAGTGGCATACCTTTGGACTTTTTCCAGCTTCGTCTTGTGCTTGACAAGGTACGGGCTCCATGCTGGGGCCGCATACTCCAGGATTGGTCTTACATATGTGGTGTACAAGATTCTGAATGATTCCTTACACAGGTTCCTGAACGCTGTTCTGATGTTAGCCAGCCTCGCATATGCCGCAGACGTTATTCTTTTTATGTGGGCTTCAGGAGACAGGTTTGGTGTGATATCAACTCCTAGATTTTTCTCTCTGTTCGTTTCATTAAGTACTTCACCTCCTATTCTGTATCCTGTGTCTGGCCTCCTATTTCCACTGCCTAGTTTCATTACTTTGCATTTACTCGGGTTGAACTTCAACAGCCATTTGTTGGACCATTCACTCAGTCTGTCTAGGTCATCTTGTAGCCTCCTACTATCGTCCTCAGTTTCAATCTTCCTCATAATTTTTGCATCATCGGCAAACATTGAGAGAAATGATTCTATACCCTCTGGGAGATCATTTACATATATCAGAAACAGTATAGGTCCTAGGACTGACCCCTGCGGGACTCCACTCGTAACGTCTCGCCAATCTAAGACCTCACCCCTCACACTGACTCGTTGTCTCCTGTTACTTAGGTACTCCTGTATCCAACGGAGTACCTTCCCTTTCACTCCAGACTGCATCTCCAGCTTTTTTACTAGCCTCTTGTGTGGCACTGTATCAAAGGCTTTCTGACAATCGAAAAATATGCAGTCTGCCCACCCTTCTCTTTCTTGCCTTGTTTTTGTTGCCTGGTCGTAGAATTCAAGTAACCCTGTGAGGCATGACCTGCCATCCCTGAATCCATGTTGATGCTATGTTACAAAGTTCTTTCGCTCCAGGTGCTCCACTAGCTTTCTTCGCACAATCTTCTCCATCAACTTGCATGGTATGTAGGTTAGGGACACTGGCCTGTAATTCAGTATCTTCTGTCTATCCCCTTTCTTGTATATCGGGACTACATTAGCTGCTTTCCAAATTTCTGGCAGTTCCCCTGTTGCCAGTGATTTGTTATACACTATGGAGAGTGGGAGGCACAGTTCTTCTGCTCCTTCCTTTAGTATCCAAGGGGGAGATTCCATCTGGGCCTATAGCCTTTGTCACATCCAACTCTAGTAAACACTTCCTTACTTCCCCGCTGGTAATCTCAAACTCTTCCAGTAGTTCCTGGTTAGCTATTCCTTCTCTTATCTCTGGGATTTCTCCTTGCTCTAAGGTGAAGACCTCTTGGAACTTCTTATTCAGTTCCTCACACACTTCCTTGTCGTTTGTAGTGAATCCTTCTGCCTTTATCCTTAATTTCATAACCTGTTCCTTTACTGTTGTTTAACCTGTTTAACCTGTTGTTGTTTAACAACAACCTTTACTGTTGTTGTTGTTGTTGTTGTTGTTGTGTGTGTGTGTGTGTGTGTGTGTGTGTGTGTGTGTGTGTGTGTGTGTGTGTGTGTGTGTGTGTGTGTGTGTGTACTCACCTAGTTGTGTTTGCGGGGGTTGAGCTCTGGCTCTTTGGTCCCGCATCTCAACCGTCAATCAACAGGTGTACAGATTCCTGAGCCTATTGGGCTCTATCATACCTACACTTGAAACTGTGTATGGAGTCAGCCTTCACCACATCACTTCCTAATGCATTCCATTTGTCAACCACTCTGACACTAAAAAAGTTCTTTCTAATATCTCTGTGGCTCATTTGGGCACTCAGTTTCCACCTGTGTCCCCTTGTGCGTGTGCCCCTTGTGTTAAATAGCCTGTCTTTATCAACCCGGTCGATTCCCTTGAGAATCTTGAATGTGGTGATCATGTCCCCCCCTAACTCTTCTGTCTTCCAACGAAGTGTGGTTCAATTCCCGTAGTCTCTCCTCGTAGCTCACACCTCTCAGCTTGGGTACCAGTCTGGTGGCAAACCTTTGAACCTTTTCCAGTTTAGTCTTATGCTTGACTAGATACAGACTCCATGCTGGAGCCTCATACTCCAGGATTGGTCTGACATATGTGGTATATAATGTTCTGAAAGATTCCTTACACAAGTTTCTAAAGGCCGTTCTAATGTTAGCCAACCTGGCATATGCTGCTGATGTTATCCTCTAGATATGAGCATCAGGGGACAGGTCTGGCATAATATCAACCCCTAGGTCTTTCTCTCTCTCTGACTCTTGAAGTATTTCATCTCCCAAGTGATACCTTGTATCTGGTCTCTTGCTTCCTACCCCTATCTTCATTACATTACATTTGCTTGGGTTAAAATCTAACAGCTATTTGTTCAACCATTCCTGCAGCTTTTTTAGGTCTTCTTGAAGCCTCAAGCTGTCCTCCTGTCTTAATCCTTCTGATAATTTTGGCGTCGTCAGCAAACATTGAGAGGAATGAGTCTATACCCTCTGGGAGATCATTTACGTATATCAGAAACAGAATAGGTCCAAGCACAGATCCCTGTGGGACTCCACTGGTGACTTCACGCCATTCTGAGGTCTCACCTCTCACTATAACTCTCTGCTTCCTATTGCTTAGGTACTCCCTTGTCCACTGGAGCGCCCTACCAGTTACTCCTGCCTGTTTCTCCAGCTTATATATCAACCTTTTATGGGGTACTGTGTCAAAGGCTTTCCGACAGTCCAAAAAAATGCAATACGCCTATCCTTCTCTTTCTTGCTTAATCTTTGTCACCTGATCGTAGAATTCTATCAAACCTGTAAGGCAAGATTTACCCTCCCTGAACCCATGTTGATGGGTTTTCACGAATGTGTGTGTGTGTGTGTGTGTTTCCTATCTGCTTGCAGACTTGAGCTAGCTCCTGGGCTTCATATTTTTAGCTACCAAATCCAGCAAAACAATTACTTCTTTTTCTCGAGGCATTTGCCAGTTTGTCTTCTGTTTAATTGGGAGGTACATTTACCGTAAAAATTCTGAATACGCCTTTTATCTTGAAACTTTTGTGCTGAAAACGTTCTTCATAATCTCTCTACAGCTAATTTATGTCTCCTAATATCCAATTATAATCGCTAGTTCCACTGTGCATTATGGTGAGCATTACCAAATTGTCTGTCCATTCCCATTAGTATTTTGTATGTTCTTATCATGTCCACTCTGTGAGTGTTTTGTACGTTCTTAGGTCCCACATATGAGTATTTTGTACGTTCTAAGGTCCCACATATGAGCATTTTGTACGTTCTAAGGTCCCACATATGAGCATTTTGTACGTTCTTAGGTCCCACATATGAGCATTTTGTACGTTCTTAGGTCCCACATATGAGTATTTTGTACGTTCTTAGGTCCCACATATGAGCATTTTGTACGTTCTTAGGTCCCACATATGAGTATTTTGTACGTTCTTAGGTCCCACATACGAGCATTTTGTACGTTCTTAGGTCCCACATATGAGTATTTTGTACGTTTTTTATAGCCCATGCCCCCCATCCTTTCGAGTATTTTTAATATTCTTATGTCCACAATGTGAGTATATTGTATGCTTTTATCGTGTCTACTCTGTGGTAAGGTCGAGCACCCGCAACCATACCATGTAATTCAGTCCCCTCAGTGAAAGAAAAACATTGTAGTGTATATTCGCTTCTGATGGATTTTTCTAATTGCAGTTTGTCTCTTTTGCAGGTGGGGTTCCAGGCCGGAGCTATATAGCCTACTATAGTGAGTGTTTGAAGTAAGTTGTGTGTGTATGTGTGTATTCACCTAGTTGGTCTTCCGAGGGTTGAGCTCTGTTCTCTTTCGGCCCGCCTCTCAACTATCAATCAATCAAGTGTAACTAACCACTAACTAATGTTTTTTTTTATTTTATTTATTTGTGTGTGTGTGTGTGTGTGTGTGTGTGTGTGTGTGTGTGTGTGTACGCACCTATTTGTACTCACCTATTTGTGCTTGCGAGGGTTGAGCTCTTTGGTCCCGCCTCTCAACTGGTGTACAGATTCCTGAGCCTATTGGGCTCTATCATATCTACATTTGAAACTGTGTAAGGAGTCAGCCTCCACCACATCACTGCGTAATGCATTTCATCCGTTAACTACTCTGACACTGAAAAAGTAGTGTGTGTGTGTGTGTGTGTGTGTGTTTGTGTATACTCACCTATTTGTGCTTCCGGGGGTTGAGCTCTGGCTCTTTGGTCCCGCCTCTCAACTTTCAATCAACTTGTGTATAGGTTCCTGTTGGACTCTATCATATCTACACTTGAAACTGTGTATGGAGTCAGCCTCCACCACATCACTGACTGATGCATTCCATTTGTCAACCACTCTGACACTAAAAAAAATCATTCTAACGTCTCTGTGGCTCATTTGGGCACTCAGTTTCCACCTGTGTCCGCTAGTGCATGTGCCCCTTGGGTTAAATAACCTGTCTTTATATACCCTGTCTATTTCTCTGAGAATCTTGTACGTGGTGATCATATCCCCCCTAACTCTTCTGTCTTCCAGTGACGTGAGGTTTAATTCCCATAGTCTCTCCTTTCTAGTTCATACCTCTCAGCTCGGGTACTAGACTGGTGGCACACCTTTGAACTTTTTGCCATTTTAGTCTTATGCTTGACTAGATATGGACTCCATGCTGGGGCTGCATACTCTAGGATTGGTCTAACATAGGTGGTATTCAAATTTCTGAATGATTCTTTGCACAAGTGTCTAAACGCTGTTCTTATGTTAGCCATCCTTGTATATGCTGCTGATGTTATCTTCTTGATATGGGCTTCATGGGACAGGTCTGGCGTGATATCAAACCCCAGGTCTTTCTCTGACTCTTGAAGAATTTCATCTCCCAAATGATACCCCATAACTGGTCTCCCGCCCCCTACACCTTTCTTCATTACATTACATTTGCTTGGGTTAAACTCTAACAACCATTTGTTCGACCATTCCTTTAGTTTGTCTAGGTCTTCTTGAAGCCTCAAGCAGTTCTCCTCTGTCTTAATCCTTCTCATAATTTTGGCATCGTCAGCAAACATTAAGAGGAATGAGTTTATATCCTCTGGGAGATCATTTACATATATCAGCAACAGGATAGAACCGAGAACAGAGCCCCGTGGGACTCCACTGGTGACTTCACGTTAATCTGAGGTCTCACCCTCTCACTGCAATTCTTTGCTTCCTATTGCTTAGGTATTCCCTTATCCACTGGAGCACTTTACCAGTTACCCTTCCCTGTCTCTCCAGCTTATGTATCAGCCTCTTATGGGGGACTGTGTCAAAGGCTTTCCGACAGTCCAAAAAAAATGAAGTCCGCAAAGCCTTCTCGTTCTTGCTTAATCTTTGTCACCCGATCGTAAAAATCTATTAAGCCAGAAAAGCAAGATTTACCCTCCCTGAACCCATGTTGGCGATTTGTCACGAAGTCCCTTCTTCCAGATGAGTTACTAGATTTTTTCTCACGATCTTCTCCATCACTTTGCATGATATACAAGTTATGGACACTGACCTGTTGTTCAGTGCCTTTTGTCTGACACCCTTTTTGTGCATTGGGACCACATTAGCTTCCTTCCATATTTCTGGTAAGTCTCCCGTCTCCAGTGACCTACTATTGTTACGATATATCGTATCGTGTTATTTCATCGCATAAAGACACGGTTATTTAATAGAAATACATTCATTATTACAGGAAGAACGAGGTTAACGATCATGGAGGTCGTTAACGGTCAGCACGGATTGGCTCGTCCGGTGGCGGGAATTTCTGTTAGCCAATCAGAACCACCGGGCGAGGTAACGTGTGCTGGCCGGAGCATGTGGAGAAACAGACATCTACTCCCCTCCATTGAGTCAACATGCTGTCGTCACTTTCGGATGTTTGACCAACTGACCCAACTGTTCCAGTATGCTCCACCCTCACCAAAGGAAACGGACGTGAGGACCTAGCGGCATGGTAGACGTCTCTGAGGTCGTGGAAGGCACCGTCATTGATAGTTAGAGGCGTTGAGGTAACACAGTGTCCGAATAGTGGTCCTAAATACGGACAAGTGGATGATCTATAAGTGGGAAGAACAATCGGACAAGAGACGACCATTTCAGGGTCGCAGTGTCTCTCTCTCTCTCTCTCTCTCTCTATATATATATATATATATATATATATATATATATAACTGTACTTGTGTACAATGCCTAAATATATATACATGTAATATATTGTATATAAGGTGGTTAGAGATATATCTGAATATATCCATGATGAAGTTTTTATACAATCTTATTTTCTTGTCCTTTGTCAGATCTCAGCACAAAGTGTGTCGCACCTGACAATAGGTCCGGCTGAGGCTGACACCTGATCAGATTAATGTAACCCGTTATAGTACAACGAAACATAGGATAAACACTCAGAATAAACCTAAATTAAATGTGTTGGGTTGTCGACAGTTCGATCCCAACACTATGGAGAGTGGCAAGCAGAGTGCCTCTGCACACTCTTTCAAATACCCATGGTGAGATCCCGTCTGGACCAACAGCCTTTCTCACATCCAGATCCAACAGGTGCCTCTTGATCTCATCTCTCGTAATTTTGAACCCTTTCCAAGGCCACCTGATTTACTGCCCCCTTTCCTAGCGCAGTGATCTCTCCATTTTCTATTGTGACGACCTTTTGGAACATCTTGTTGAGTTCTTCACTCACCTCTATGTCGTTCTCTGTATACCTGTCCTCGCCTATTCTAAGTTTCATTACCTGTTCTTTCGCTGTTGTTTTCCTTCTGATTTGACTGTGAAGTAGCTTTGGTTCGGTCTTGGCTTTGTTTGCTATATCATTTTCATAATTTTTCTCTGCTTCTCTTCTCACCCTAACATACTCATTCCTGGTTCTCTGGTATATCTCTCTCTGCATTCTAGTGTTCTGTTATTTCGGATTTAAGGGCTATTTCTCGCCCTTTTGTTCAGTTCCTTTGCTTCCATACATGCCCTGTTAAACCATGGATTTTTCTTTTGATTCCCGGATTTTTCCCTTTGGACCGGGATAAACCTGTTAACTGCCTCCTGACACTTTTGGGTGACATAGTCCATCATGTCTTGTACCGACTTGGCTCTGAGGTCTGTGTCCCATGGTATATCCCTTAGGAAACTTCTCATCTCATAATTCCCTTTTCAGTATCCCAGCCTTTTGTTTTCTAGTTCTTTTTTGAGGCAGATAAGTCCTAGCTCTACCAAGTACTCAATGATCAATACACTGTGATCACTCATACCCAAGGGCGCTTACATCTTAACTTCCCTTATATCCCACTCATTGAGGGTAAATATCAGATCAAGCATGGCTGGTTCATCCTTCCCTCTCATTCTTGTCGGTCCCTTGATGTGTTGGCTTAGAAAGTTTCTTGTTGCCGCGTCCAGCAGCTTAGCTCTCCATTCAACTGGTCCTCCATGCGGGTCTCTGTTTTCCCAGTCTATTTTTCCGTGGTTGAAGTCCTTCATGATTAGTAGTCCAGTTTCATTCCTACTAGCGAGAGACGCTGTTCTCTCTATTATGTTAATGGTGGCCATGTTGTTTCTATCATATTCCTGTCTGGGTCTTCTGTCATTTGGTGGCAGGTTATATATGACTGTAACTATAATTTTTTGTCCTCCAGTTGCTATTGTACTTGTCAAGTAGTCACTGAAACCTTCACAGCCCTGAATAACTATCTCCTCAAAATCCCAGCCTTTTCTTACCAGCAGAGCTACACCACCACCTCCTCTTCCTTCTCTCTCTTTCCTCACATCACAGTAGTCCTGTGGAAACACTGCATTTGTTATGAATTTTGTTGCTTTGTGTCTGTGAGTGCAATTATGTCTGGGTTTTCTTTAAGTACCCATTCTCCAAGTTCATTTGTTTTATTTGTAATCCCATCTGTGTTACTGTACATTGCCTTCAGATTGACTTTCTTCTGTTCTTTCTCATGTTCCCTTCTTGGTGAGCGTTCTGCTGATGGGTCAAGCTGCTCCATGGACATGAGGATTTGTGGGGTGGGTAACGGGGTCTTAGAGGATACTGGAGTTAGGGGCGGGGGGGGGAGGGGGCAAGGAAAGGGGGGACAGGGAGGGTATGGGATGAAGTGGGAGGGAGGCCAGTGGGGGGGAAAGGGGGGAAGGGGGAGATGGTGGGAGTAGGGGAGGGGTAGCAGGGGTGGAGTGGGGTGAAGGGGGTAGGGAGAGTTGACTGAACATTTGAGTGGGGGCAGGGAGGGTTCGGGGTAGGGGAGGTTTCTATGCAGAGGAGGGTGGTGGAGTTGTCCTCCCCTCTGGTGTTACTAGGTTGCTGGTTGTGGGATCGCCCCTCACCTCTGGGGATGTTGTATTGGGAGCTGTGTTTTCCTGGTTTTCTTCTCTCGCCCTGCGCTTCTTCCTTGGTTCTGCAGCCATGGCTCTCTCCTCCCTCGTCATGTCTCCCTGGAGGAATACTTTTTTTTAATTCTTCCACATACTGCAGGTGGGTCTTCCTTGTTAGAATCTTCTCCTTTGTGGCCTCGTTTGCAAACACTGTCTTTAACACATGGTCTCTGTTCTTGTTGTACCAGCCCATCCTGAAAACCTTCTCAATTCTATGCTCAGTTCCTTCCATCTCTAACCTCCTTAGTATTTCATTTGCGGCTGCTCTGTCCTTATCGTTCTATTCTGTCCTATTGGAACCTTCCTGCTCTTTATTACCCACAGCTACCACTGATCATTTTCTTTCCAGCAGTTGACTAGTTGCCTTTGCTGCTTCCTGTTAGGTGGCTGCTTTCATGGCTACCTCCTTCACTGTGGACATTACTTCCTTCTTCTTTTTTAGCATTTCTGCAAATGTCGCTTGTACTTTGGCAGTCCCTTCCAATGTACCACTTTCATCTTCTCTTTGAATAATTATCTGAGCCTCCGTCTCAGTATTGTTCTTTTTAAGGGTTTTAATCTCCTCTTTTGCTACTGTCAGCTCGCTTTGCAGGTAGCTTATTGTATTATTCATTTCCAGCATCTCCCTTCTGATATCCTCCAAAACCTGGGCAAACACTTCCTTCATTTTGTTACATTGACTTTTCCCTGTTCCCTTGGAAGTCCTTGCTGCCATGTTTGTCCCTGTTCCTACTATGTATTGATAGGGTTTGCCAGTAGGGGGGCAGAGAGAGAGAGAGAGAGGACGGGAATGATAGAGAGAGGGGATGAGAGAAGGGGGTTGAGAAAGAAGGGGATGAAAAATAGGGTGGGATACAGAGAAGCAAGAGAGGGGCGGGAGGGGAGAGAGATCGTGGGGGCCAAAGTGAGAGATGGAGCAAGAGGGAGAGGGTTGAGATAGAGTGAAAAGGAGCGGAGAGGGAGGGAGGGAGATGGGAGAGCAAGAGAGAGAGAGAGAGAGAGAGAGAGATACAGTGTGAGTGGGAGAGTGAGAGGGGAGAGGGAGAGGAGGAGGGTGGCTGAGAGTAGTTTGGTCAAACACCATGGTGTCAAATCCTCTTTGTGATACACGTGTGTGTGAGTGGACAGTTTGAGAAGGGGTGGTGACTCAATGTCTTGAGGTGAGGAGTTGGAGGTAGCCTGTGTGTTTATGTGTATGTGTGTTTGTTTTGGAGGGGTTATGTGGAGGGAAAAAGGAGGAGAGGGAGGGGAGGTGGGGATGGACAGTGCTGGAGGGTGAGGGGAAGGGACTTGGGATAGCTGGTGGCTGGGACTATGGGGGGAAGGGGGGTATGGTGCGTGTGTGTGTGTGTGGGGCGAAGGGATAAGGGTGAGGGGTATGGGAAGATGTGTGGGGGTGTTCTGGTGGCGACTACTTTCTCACCTATGTGTGAAAAACTAGTGCCAGAGGAGCTGTATATTTCTCGAGATTCGTTTGAGTTAATTTAACTTATATCCAAGCCTAAATTTTATACTAAATGAACACTGTACACCGTTAGATTGACACAAGAGACTGACACTTACCGGCCACTTCAACCCCCAAGTGCACAATAGGTGAGTGTTTATGGAGCAATCTGCGTTCTGTAGGCCTTGTTTGCACTCGCACCTCTGCCATGCGGCAGGTTTCCTCCGTGACACTGATGTCATACTCCTTGGATACTTGCTACTTTGCACTATCAGACACAGTCACTGAATCAAATATTTCCTATCCGGAGTGTTACACTTCATAATACAGTTCCACAATGGTTTTCCTCGGTATCACTCAGATGTCACGAGTTATGAATACTTTTTCGAGGAGTGTATCAAAAACGTGACTCTACCGTGTACAGATTGTGTGTGTGTGTACTCACCCATTTGTACTCACATATATTTGTCTGCAGGATCGAGCATTGTCTCTTGGATCCAGCCTTTCGAGCATCGGTTGTTTACAGTAATGACTACGGTTCTATTTCCCTATCATACCTGGTTTTAAAATTATGTAAAGTATTTGCTTCCACAACCTGTTCCTTAAGTGTATTCCATTTTCCCACTACTCTCACGCTAAAAAAAAACTTCCTAACATCTCTGTGACTCATCTCAGTTTCCAACTTCATCCATGTCCCCTTGTTCTGTTACATGTCCCCTTGTTCTTGTTAACTCCTATGTGGTGTGAACATTTCGTCTATGTCCACTCTGTCAATCCCCTTGAGTATTTTATACGTTCCTATCATGTCCCCCTCTCTCCCTTCTTCTTTCTAGTGTCAGTAGGCACAGTTCCTTCAGGTGCTCCTCATAGCCCATCCCTCGTAACTCTGGGACTAGTCTCGTTGAAAACCTCTGAACCTTTTCCAGTTTCCTTATATGCTTCTTCAGATGGGGACTCCATGATAAGGTGGCATTCTCTAAGACTGGCCTCATGTCGGCAGTGTAAAGCGCCCTAAATGCCTCCTTACTTAGGTTTCTGAATGATGTTCTAACTTTTGCCAGTGTAGAGTACACTGCAATAATTTTTCCTATTTATACGTGCTTCAGGAGATAGATTAGGTGTTACGTCCATGCCCAGGTCTCTTTTTCGTGTCGTCACAAGTAGGCTGTTCCCCCTTCATTGTGTACTGTCCCTTTGGTCTCCTATCACCTAGTCCCATTTCCATAACTTTACATTTGCAAGTGTTGAACTCCAGTAGGCATTTCTCTGACCATCTCTGCAACCTGTTCAGATCCTCTTGGAGGATCCTGCAATCCTCATTTGTCACAACTCTTCTCATCAACTTTGCGTTATCTGCGAACATCGACATGTAGGACTCTACTCCTGTAAACATGTCATTAACATATATTAGAAATAGAATTGGTCCCAGCACCGATCTTTGAGGTACTCAACTCGTTACTGTTCGCTAGTCAGACTTCTCGCCCCTTATCGTGAGAGGTTATCTTGAGATGATTTCGGGGCTTTAGTGTCCCCGCGGCCCAGTCCTTGACCAGTTCTCCACTCCCAGGAAGCAGCCCGTGACAGCTGACTAACACCCGGGTACCAATTTTACTGATAGGAAACAGGGGCATAGGGTGAAAGAAACTCTGCCCATTGTTTCTCGCCGGCGCCTGGGATCGAACCCAGGACCACAGGATCACAAGTCCAGCGTGCTGTCCGCTCGGCCGACCGGCTCAAACCATAACTTTTACCGTAACTCTTTGGCTCCTTTCTGTTAGGTAGATCCGTATCCATGCTGGGGCCTTTCACCCCACCTTCGCCTGCCTCTCGAGTTTGAACAGCAGTCTTGTGCCTATTTACCTATCTCAGGTACCTATTTACTGCTAGGTAACAGGCGCATAGGGTGAAAGAAACTCTGCCCATCGTTTCTCGGCGGCGCCCGGGATCGAACCCGGGACCACAGGATCACGTGTTCTGCGTGCTGTCCGCTCGGCCACCGGCTCCAGCATGGTGTGTGTGTGTGTGTGTGTGTGTGTGTGTGTGTGTGTGTGTGTGTGTGTGTGTGTGTGTGTGTACTCACCTAGTTGTGCTTGCGGAGGTTGAGCTCTGGCTCTTTGGTCCCGCCTCTCAACCGTCAATCAACAGGTGTACAGATTCCTGAGCCTATTTGGCTCTATTATATCTACACTTGAAACTGTGTATGGATTCAGCCTCCACCACATCACTTCCTAATGCATTCCATTTGTCAACCACTCTGACACTAAAAAAGTTCTTTCTAATATCTCTGTGGCTCATTTGGGCGCTCAGTTTCCACCTGTGTCCCCTTGTGTGTGTGTGCCCCTTGTGTTAAATAGCCTATCTTTATCTACCCTATCAATTCCCGTGAGAATCTTGAATGTGGTGATCATGTCCCCCCTAACTCTTCTGTCTTCCAGCGAAGTGAGGTTTAATTCCCGTAGTTTCTCCTCGTAGCTCATACCTCTCAGCTCGGGTACTAGTCTGGTGGCAAATCTTTGAACCTTTTCCAGTTTAGTCTTATCCTTGACTTGATATGGACTCCATGCTGGAGCTGCATACTCCAGGATTGGCCTGACATATGTGGTATACAAAGTTCTGAATAATTCTTTACACAAATTTCTGAATGCCGTTCGTATGTTGGCCAGCCTGGCATATGCCACTGATGTTATTCGCTTGATATGTGCTGCAGGAGACAGGTCTGGCGTGATATCAACTCCCAAGTCTTTTTCTTTCTCTGACTCCTGAAGAATTTCCTCTCCCAGATGATACCTTGTATTTGGCCTCCTGCTCCCTACACCTATCTTCATTATATTACGTTTGGTTGTGTTAAACTCTAACAACCACTTGTTCGACCATTCCTGCAGTTTGTCTAGATCTTCTTGAAGCCTCAAACAGTCCTCTTCTGTCTTAATCCTTCTCATAATTTTGGCATCGTCCGCAAACATTGAGACAAATAAATCTATACCCTCCGGGAGATCATTTACATATATCAGAAACAAGATAGGACCGAGTACAGAGCCCTGTGGGACTCCACTGGTGACTTCACGCCAATCGGAGGTCTCACCTCTCACCGTAACTCTCTGCTTCCTATTGCTTAGGAACCCTTAACCCTTAACCACTGGAGCACATTACCAGCTACACGTGCCTGTCTCTCCAGCTTATATACCAGCCTCTTATGCTGTACTGTGTCAAAGACTCCGACAATCCAAGAAAATGCAGTCCGCCCAGCCCTCCCTTTCTTGCTTAATCTGTGTTACCTGGTCATAGAATTCAATTAAGCCAGTTAGGCAAGATTTACCCTCACTGAACCCATGTTGTCGATTTGTCACGAAGTCCCTTCTCTCCAGATGTGCTACCAGGTTTTTTCTCACGATCTTCTCCATCACCTTGCATGGTATACAAATCAAGGATACTGGCCTGTAGTTCAGTGCCTCTTGCCTGTCGCCCTTTTTGTATATTGGGACCACATTTGCCGTCTTCCATATTTCTGGCAGGTCTCCCGTCTCCAGTGACCTACTATACACTATGGAGAGTGGCAAGCAAAGTGCCTCTGCACACTCTTTCAGTACCCATGGCGAGATCCCGTCTGGACCAACAGCCTTTCTAACATGCAGGTCCAGCAGGTGTCTTTTGACCTCCTCTCTCGTAATTTGAAACTCTTCCAAGGCCGCCTGGTTTACTTCCCTTTCTCCTAGCACAGTGACCTCACCTTGTTCTGTTGTGAAGACCTCTTGGAACCTCTTGTTGAGTTCATCACACACCTCGTTGTCATTCTCTGTATACCTATCCTCGCCTGTTCTAAGTTTCACTACCTGTTCTTTCACTGTTGTTTTCCTTCTGATGTGACTGTGGAGTAGCTTTGGTTCGGTCTTGGCTTTGTTTGCTTTATCATTTTCATTACTTTTCTCTACTTCTCTTCTCACCCTGACATACTCATTCCTGGTTCTCTGGTATCTCTCTCTGCTTTCTGGTGTTCTGTTATTCCGGAAGTTCCTCCACGCCCTTTTGTTCAGTTTCTTTGCTTCCATACATGCCCTATTATACCATGGATTCTTCTTTTGCTTCTCGGATTTTTCCTTTTGGGTCGGGATGTATCTGCTTACTGCCTCCTAACACTTTTGGGTGACATAGTCCATCATATCTTGTACAGACTTATCTCTGAGGTCTGTGTCCCAAGGTATTTCCCTTAGGAAGCTTCTCATCTCCTCATAATTTCCCTTTCGGTATGCCAGCCTTTTGTTTCCTAGTTCATTTTTTTAGGGAATAATTCCAAGCTCTACCAGGTACTCAAAGTTCAATACACTGTGATCACTCATTCCCAAGGGCGCTTCCATCTTGACTTCCCTTATATCCCACTCATTTAGGGTAAATATCAGATCAAGTATTGCTGGTTCATCCTCTCCTCTCATTCTTGTTGTATCCTTGATGTGCTGGCTTAGAAAGTTTCTTGTTGCCACGTCCAGCAGCTTAGCTCTCCATGTTTCTGGTCCTCCATGCGGGTCTCTGTTCTCCCAATCTATTTTCCCATGGTTGAAGTCTTCCATGATTAGTAGTCCAGATCCATTCCTGCTAGCAACAGAAGCAGCTCTCTCTATTCTGTTAATGGTTATCTTGAGGTTATCTTGAGATGATTTCGGGGCTTTAGTGTCCCCACGGCCCGGTCCTCGACCAGGCCTCCACCCCCAGGAAGCAGCCTGTGACAGCTGACTAACACCCAGGTACCTATTTTACTGCTAGGTAACAGGGGCATAGGGTGAAAGAAACTTTGCCTAATATTTCTCGCCGGCGCCTGGGATCGAACCCAGGACCACAGGATCACAAGTCCCGCGTGCTGTCCGCTCGGCCGACCGGCTCCCTTCATATTATGGAGGCCATATTGTTTCTATCATATTCCTGTCTGGGTCTTCTGTCATTTGGTGGCAGATTATATATGACTACGACTATAATTTTTTGCCCTCCAGTTGTTATTGTTCCTATTATGTAGTCACTGAAACCTTCACATCCCTGAACAACCAACTCCTCAAAATCCCAGCCTTTTCCTACCAGCAGAGCTACACCACCACCACCTCTTCCTTCTCTCTCTTTCCTCATAACATAATAGTCCTGTGGGAACACTGCATTTGTTATTGTTTTCGTCAGCTTTGTTCCTGTGAGAGCTATTATGTCTGGGTTTTCCTCTAGTACCCATTCTCCAAGTTCATTTGCTTTATTTGTAATACCGTCTATGTTAGTGTACATTGCCTTGAGGCTCACTTTCTTCTGTCCCTTCTCAAATCTCCTCCTTGGTGGAGAAAACCTTGTGAATGTTCTGCTGGTGGAGGAAGCTGTGCCATGGGTGTGAGGATTTGTGAGGTGGATACCAGGGTTGCAGAGGATACTGGGATGAGGAGTGGGGGGTCAAGTGAAGGGGGAAGGACAGGGAGGGTATGGGGTGAACGGGGCGGGAGGACAGGAAGGAAAGGGGGGTTTTCTATGCAGAGGAGGGTAGTGGGGTTGCCCTCCCCGCTGGTGTTACTGGGTACCTGGTTGTGGGTTCCCCCCTCGCCTCTGGGGGTGATGTGTTGGGAGCTGTGGTTTTCTGGTTTTCCCCTCTCGCCCTGCGCCTCTTCCTTGCTTCTGCCGCCATGGCCCTCTCATCCCTCGTCATGTCCCTCTGGAGGAATACTTTTTTGAATTCTCCCACATGTTACGGGTGGCTTTTCTTTGTTAGAATCGTGTCCTTTGCGTTCTCGTTTAAAATCACTATCTTTACCGACATCTTCCTTCTTATATGGCTATATAGTAATTTAGGTTGCTTTTTCGCTTTGATCGCAATATCATTCTCATAATTTCTTTCCAACACTCGTCTTATGGTAATGTAATCATTCCTAGCTCTGTTACATCTATTTCTGTTGTCCTCTGTCCTTTGTCTTCTGTACTTACTCCACTCCCTCCTGCTTTTCACCTTTGCTTCCTGACACTGTCTATTAAACCATGGGTTATTATATTCCCTCCTGCTTTTTTCCTTTATTGTTGGAATAAATCTCTCTTCAGCCTCCTTGCATTTCCATATGACTTGGTTCATCATACCTTGCACTGTTTTTCCTCTAAGTTCTTCCTCCCACTGCACTTCTCCCAGGTAGTCCCTTATCCTTCTGTAGTCCCCTTTTCTGTAATCAAGTCTCCTTTCCTGGACCTCTTGTCCTTTGGTCACAATTTTAAGCTCCATCATGTAGTCAAAGACTGGGACACAATGGTCACTAGCTCCTAGTGGTATTTCATGTTCCAACTGCTCGATGTCTTCTACATTCTGGGTGAAAATGAGATCTAATAGGCTGGGCATATCCCCTCCTCTTTCCCTAGTATCTTCTTTCACATGCTGTGTTAGGAAATTCCTGTCAATAACGTCTACCAGCTTCGCTCCCCAGGTCTCCTCCCCGCTATGGGGATTCCTTGTTTCCCAATCTATCTCTCCGTGATTTAGGTCCCCCATGACCAGCAGCTTCGCTCTCATTCTATGCGCTAAAGTTGCTGCCCTTTGCAGTTCATCTATACATGTCTTGTTGCTGTCCACGTACTCCTGCCTGGGCCTTCTACTGTTTGGTGGGGGATTGTAGAGTATCAAGATTACAATCTTCTTCCCATCCACTGTCAGAGTTCCATGTATGAAGCTCGTGCTCTCATAGGTACCTGGATTTTCCAGATCATCAAACTTCCATTTCCGCTTTATTAGTAGTGCCACTCCTCCTCCCTGTCTCTGTGTCCTTTCTTTTCTTATCACCTGGTACCCCTCTGGAAAGATTGCATCCGAGATCATGCCATTTATTTTAGTTTCCACTATTGCCACTATGTCTGGGTCTGCCTCACTAACTCTTTCTTTTATCTCTTCTGCTTTATTGGCTACCCCATCAGCATTGGTGTACCAAACCTTGAGACTCTTCTTGGAAACTCGGGTGTCAGAGTTCCCCCTTTCACCAGGGGTCTGGGGGGAACTGGGGGTTGTCTGGGGGGCAAGTGGGGGCTGTGGGGGTGAATGGGGGGGTGCTAGGGGGTGCCTGGGAGTGCCTGGTAGGCGAATGGGGTCTGGGCATCTAGGAGGGTAGGAAGGGCATAATGGGTCTGAAAGTTAGGGGTCTGAATAGCATAGGGGGGTTGAGAAATAGAGTGAGACTGAGAGTCAGATAGAGGTTGAGAGGTTGGGGGGGAGAGGGATACTGAGGGCAGAGGGCTGAGATGAGAATGGAGCATGGGTGCTGGGAGTGGAAGAGAGGGTGTATTAGTTAGGGGGGAATCGGGGGTAGATGGGGGTTTTGGGGTAGAAGAGGGGAAGAGGGAGATGGGGGAAGGTGTTAGGGGGTCACAAGGTGAGGGGGTTAAATGTGGGCTGGAGGTGCATAGGAGGGGTGAGGGTTGGGTGGGGTTTGGGGGTGAGTGGAAGAGGGGTGCAGTGGAAGCTGGGATGGAGTAGATGGATTTGAAGTCAATGGGGTAGAAGGGGCAGGGGAGTAGAAAGGGGTAGTTGGGGAGGGGGAATGGGAAGGTGGGTTTGGGGAGGGCATGGCTTAACCCACTGGGGTCGTTGACAGGTGTGATGTAGCAGGGGCAGGGGAATCGTTGGGGAGGTGCAAATGTGGAAGGGACAGGGGGGTTTTGGGGGGGCTGAGGCAGGGGGTAGGTATAGGTGGGCTGAGTTGGGGAGGATGCGACCTGGGAGGTGACCTGGGAGGTGGCCTGGGATGTGACCTGGGAGGTGAGACTACCTGAGAGGCTAGTTCGGTGTCGTGCTTGCCATCTATTCTTGTGGGCTATTTGCTCATCTTTCGTCATAAACCTCTCTATAAACACATTGTAATGGGTTTCACTTCCTCTGAGTAAATGCTTGTTCCTCATTATGTACTCCACAGCCTCCTCATTGGAGAATTTTACCAGAACAGGTCTATTCTTGGTACAATTGTAAGGTCCAACCCGGCGGCTGATATTCACCTCGTGTTCTGCCATTCCTGCTCCAATACACCTCAATATCTCATGCAATTCGTATTTTTCCATTTCTATTCTCTCTTGTCTTGTTGGTGCCCCAGATTCAAATAATCCATGTATTATAATAGACCGTCTCCTCAGTAATTCATTGTCATGCTGGTAGCCTGTCCCCTGGGGATTCTCCATCCCAACTGCAGTCACTAACCCATCCCCCACTAATCCTCTGTCCTTAGCCATGCTGTTAATCCTTCCTAATTCGTTTGTGATAGGAGCACATTCCCTCTCCCAGTCCTCTCTTCCCTTCCTAATCTCTTCCTGAACATAGAGCATAAGTTCTTGTTTCTGCCTCTCTACCGCATCCTGTATTTGCTGAAATACCTCACTTTTAATCCCTTGGATTAGATCGTCCATCCAATCGCTCCTTCTCTCTACAAATTTCCCTATTAATTTGTCTATAAATCTGTCCTCCTCCTCATCCCTGCTTGTGATTGACCATGACCCCCTTCCTGATCTAGTCATTGCAGTAACAATCTAGCCAAAAAGGCGCTCCTCAATACCTTGCACAATCTGCAGCACAAACAGGCGAGAAAGTACTCCACGCGGCTGGTCAGATGTGAGGTCGCTGCGTCCCGCGTCACAGCTGGTGAGGTCACTAGTGGTGAGGTCACTCCGGCTCCACAATTTCACAATACCACGATGTACTCGACACTTATTTTCAGTGGTGGTGTTTGTACTGTCTTTTTCTTCACTGTCTTGTGGTTTGAGTGAGCTTACTAGTTATTCAATCACTCATATACACTCATATACGCATATACACTGATTATTCCCCCCAATTCACTAGCTACGCAAGAGCTTCCCAGACCCTTCTGACCTCCGCGGCGGTCTGACCTCAACTACGTGTGTGTGTGTGTGTGTGTGTGTGTGTGTGTGTGTGTGTGTGTGTGTGTGTGTGTGTGTGTGTGTGTGTGTGTGTACTCACCTAGTTGTACTCACCTAGTTGTGTTTGCGGGGGTTGAGCTCTGGCTCTTTGGTCCCGCCTCTCAACCGTCAATCAACAGGTGTACAGATTCCTGAGCCTATCGGGCTCTGTCATATCTACACTTGAAACTGTGTATGGAGTCAGCCTCCACCACATCACCCCCTAATGCATTCCATTTGTCAACCACTCTGACACTAAAAAAGTTCTTTCTAATATCTCTGTGGCTCATTTGGGCACTCAGTTTCCACCTGTGTCCCCTTGTGCGTGTTCCCCTTGTGTTAAATAGACTGTCTTTATCTACCCTATCAATCCCCTTCAGAATCTTGAATGTGGTGATCATGTCCCCCCTAACTCTTCTGTCTTCCAGCGAAGTGAGGTTTAATTCCCGTAGTCTCTCCTCGTAGCTCATACCTCTCAGCTCGGGTACTAGTCTGGTGGCAAACCTTTGAACCTTTTCCAGTTTAGTCTTATCCTTGACTAGATATGGACTCCATGCTGGGGCTGCATACTCCAGGATTGGCCTGACATATGTGGTATACAAAGTTCTGAATGATTCTTTACACAAGTTTCTGAATGCCGTTCGTATGTTGGCCAGCCTGGCATATGCCGCTGATGTTATCCGCTTGATATGTGCTGCAGGAGACAGGTCTGGCGTGATATCAACCCCCAAGTCTTTTTCCTTCTCTGACTCCTGAAGAATTTCCTCTCCCAGATGATACCTTGTATCTGGCCTCCTGCTCCCTACACCTATCTTCATTACATTACATTTGGTTGGGTTAAACTCTAACAACCATTTGTTCGACCATTCCTTCAGCTTGTCTAGGTCTTCTTGAAGCCTCAAACAGTCCTCTTCTGTTTTAATCCTTCTCATAATTTTAGCATCGTCCGCAAACATTGAGAGAAATGAATCGATACCCTCCGGGAGATCATTTACATATATCAGAAACAAGATAGGACCGAGTACAGAGCCCTGTGGGACTCCACTGGTGACTTCACGCCAATCGGAGGTCTCACCCCTCACCGTAACTCTCTGCTTCCTATTGCTTAGATACTCCCTTATCCACTGGAGCACCTTACCAGCTACACCTGCCTGTCTCTCCAGCTTATGTACCAGCCTCTTATGCGGTACTGTGTCAAAGGCTTTCCGACAATCCAAGAAAATGCAGATTGTCGGAAAGCCTTTGACACAGTACCGCATAAGAGGCTGGTACATAAGCTGGAGAGACAGGCAGGTGTAGCTGGTAAGGTGCTCCAGTGGATAAGGGAGTATCTGTGTGTGTGTGTGTGTGTGTATTTAGGTCATGAATTAGTGTACACTTTTGAATGGGAGTACTCGCCTATTTGTACTCGCTTAGTTGGGGTTGCGGGGGTCTGGCTCTTTGGTCTGGCTCTTTAGAATGCCAGACAGAACACAGAGAGTAACAGTCAATCAAATAAAATCGAGTCCAAGCGCAGTTAAAAGTTTTGTACCTCAAGGTACAAAACCACTCCTTGCACCAAACAGTGGTGCAAGGTCCTTGCACCACTGCTTTTCCTTATTCTCATATCAGATATAGACTAAAATACAAGTCACAGCTTCTTGTCATCCTTTGCAGATGACACAAAAATCAGCACGAAAGTTACCTCTGCTGAAGACATTGAAAAACTGCAAGCAGATATTAATAAAGTTTACGATTGGGCAACAGAAAATACCATGATGCTTGACAGTGATAAATTCCAGGTACTCAGGTACAGTAAAAATGAGGATCTGAACCATAATACAGGGTACAAAACAATCAAATCTGCACATAGTAGGAAAACAGCATGTCAAGGATTTGAGAATAATGATGTCCGACGACCTAACGTTTATTGAGCAAATATTGCATCAGCCAGATAAATTATAGGATGGATTACAAGAACTTTCAAATCCAGGGATCCCATCACAATGGTTGTACTAATCAAATCACTTGCGTTGTCCCGTCTCGAGTACTGCTCAGTACTCACTTCCCCCTTCAGAGCAGGAGAGATTGCTGAAATGACGGGAATACAGAGAACATATACGGCACGCATAGACGCGATAAAGCACCTAAATTATTGGGATCTTTTCAAAGCTCTCCAAATGTACTCACTAGAAAGGAGAAGAGAGAGAGAGATATAAAATAATATACAAGTGAAAAGTACTGGAAGGCTAGGTACCAAATCTCCACAATAAAATACCAACGTACTGGAGTGAACGATATGGAAGAAAATGAGGAATTGAACCAATGAAGAGCAGAGGTGCTATAGGCACAATCAGAGAACACTATATAAACATCAGAGGTCCATAGTTGTTCAACATCCTCCCAGCGAATATAAGAAATATTGTGGCAAGAACCGTTGACATCTTCAACAGAAAACTTGATAGTTTTCTCCAAGAAGTACCGGACCAACCGGGCTGTGGTGGGTATGTGGGCCTGCGGGCCGCTCCAAGCAACAGCCTGCTGGACCAAGCACTCTCAAGTCAAGCCGGGCCATGGGCCGGGCTTGGGGAGTAGAAGAGCTCACAGAACCCCATCAAGCAGGTAATGGAGTTCATTCACATGAATGTTTGTACACACACACACACCTGTACACAAATGTACACAACTTTGTGTACATTTGCTACTATATACAACTCTGAACGTACACATGGCATGTTGATGTGTACACCTCTTGACCGCTGTGAAGACGCCCAGATCAAAATGCACATGTCTGTATCAACATGTACACACCAGGATCAATGTACACATCTCTGTATCAACATGTACACACCAGGATCAATGTACACATCTCTGTATCAACATGTACACACCAGGATCAATGTACACATCTCTGTATCAACATGTACACACCAGGATCAATGTACACATCTCTGTATCAACATGTACACACCAGGATCAATGTACACATCTCTGTATCAACATGTACACTCCAGGATCAATGTACACATCTCTGTATCAACATGTACACACTAGGATTAATGTACACATCTCTGTATCAACATGTACACACCAGGATCAATGTACACATCTCTGTATCAATATGTACACACCAGGATCAATGTACACAACTCTATCAACATGTACACACCAGAATCAATGTACACATCTTTGTATCAATATATACACACCAGGATCAATGTACACATCTCTGTATCAACATGTACACACCGGGGATCAATGTACACATCTCTATATCAATGACATGTACTTGCCATGATCAATGTCATCATCTCTAATTGATCCTGTACAAGATGCGATGATTGAGCACATTTATGGATCACTGTACACAGGGTATAGTTAGAGTGCATATCCCTCCCCCCCCCCACACTACCGGCGGTCACCACAGACAGCCATACTGTTAGCAATATTATTTAGCACGCCCATAACTCGACGGGCGCGCACATTCCTCACTTTACCATCTGCCCTCCGCTTCTGTTGCTGCTGTTGTTGTTGCTTTTGGCCTTGTTGTTACCTGTGTTGCTATGGCTGTTGTTGATGTTGTTCATGTTGTTGATGTTGTTGTTTGTCTTGCTGCTGTCTTAGTGCTGCATTTAAATGTGTTACTTCTACTCTTGTTGGAGTATGTGGGAGGGGAGGCTGGGGGGGATGTGTAACTGGGTGGTTGTCCCTTTGAGGGAAGTATGGTGGGTGGGGGGGGGAGACTGGAGACGTCCACCAGTGATCGTCCTCAGAGATGTGTGCAGTGGGGGCAGGGTGGAGACATGCACCTATCGTCGTCCTCTGAGATGTGTGGGGTGAAAGGAGAGGCAAGCTCTTGACGTGTAGCTGTGGCCGTCCCCTCGGGTGCCACTATCCATATGTGTGTGTGGATAGACTGGCCAGCGGTTTTTATTTATTTATAAAAATGAGCACAATAGAGACAATTAAAATGATCGAACAAAAACCATGACAAATAACAGTACAAATGAACAAAAAGGAATCCACAGGGGCAACAAGCATGGCACAAAATCATAAAGTCAATAACAGGAATATCACATAAAGAGCAACACAAAAGGAACTACAAAACAAGCATAATACATAAAACATGGCATGTACACAGGAAACACAAAGGAACACACAGGAAGCACAAAGGGTACACACAGAAAAACATACACAGAACAAGCCAGTGACAAAGGAAGAGAAGAAAGAATAAGAAACCAACACATACACAGGACGCACAGAAACCGGGAGCCAAGCACAGAACCACACCCAACGCACACATGAAAAAACACCGAAACACGCAGGAACCGGCACTCGCGGACATACACCGGAACACACACAGGAACCGGAAAACAGAAACCACAATCACACACCCACAAACAAAAACAACGGAACATGCAAGAACCGGGAAGAACAGGAACAAAGACACCAATAATGACGCCTATTTTTCTCTGGAAACTCACTCCGTGGATACCGAAGAACATACTTATTCCAAAGCAGCCACTCCTCATCGGAAGGAGGAGCCACTCCTTCCAACGGCGACGCGGGCGCTCCATAAACTCCAAAACCACGTCATCAGGCGGCGGCTCGGCCGGCGGCGACCGCACCAAAGCAGAGGACATCGAATACCCCAGAGTTGCTGCAGAGGCAGCAACTCCGCCGCTGATGGAACAAGAGCCGAGGGCATAGGCTCCGCCCGCGACACCAAGGAAGGAGGCTCCACAGGGGACAACACGACAGAGGCCACATCCGGAACAGCATCCACAGGGTCGGGCACTGGCACATAATCCCCACTACGGACATCCTTCTGCAAGACCACCACAAGGCCCTGGCCTACATCATCAGCCGCACCAGCCACAACAGGAGGATGGACCTCCCCCCACTGCGGGGAACCCCCGGCTGGAGAAGAAACAGTGGGAAACAGACACTGTCATCGGCAGAAGCAGCAGGCACGTGAACCTTCGCCACCACCATTGTAGTCAACACCGCCGCCCCAGGTACCACCTCATCAACACTCGCAGACTCGTAACCGTCAAATTCACGAGAAGTGCCACAAACGCTTGGGAACCGGCCACATATCTTCTGAGCCGGAGGTGGCGCCTGAAACACAGGAAGCGCAGGGGGTGTGCACTTTTGCACGGCGCAAGACGTCAGCAGCCTCAAGGACAGGGGGAACCGGTCCTACTACAGCAGGAGACCCCCGCCTCCATATCACCTCCCAGCACAGCGGGGACGGAGAGACAGGAGCCGCTGGACAAGGCAGAGGGTCAGGCACAGAAGACGAAGGGTCAGGCACAGTAGACGGAGAGACAGGCACAGCAGATGGAGAAGCTGAAGACGGAGGGGGAGCCTCCGGGAGAACAACAGCCACCAGGAACGCCACCAACAGCAGCACATCCAACCGAGGACGGCACAGCCACCGGAGCACAAGCTCCACCAGCAGCAAGCGCACCATCAGACACAGGGCGTGTCACATCAGCTAAGGGCACGTCCACAAATGCATCCACTGGGTCCTCCTCTACAGCCAACGGCGGGAAATCTTCCTCATGAAAGAGATTCACTTAGGGGACGACGGCCGCCGAGCAGGCAGCAGTGAGGTGGTCCGCCAACCCACAGAGAAAACACGTGCGAGGCTGACGGTTATAGTAGACCTGGATATAATACCCCATGAGCCGCACCGAGGACGGGATATCATCCCGCAGCCGCTTCCCTGAGTGTGGATACTAGTCTGGACACCCCTCAGCTTCCCGGAGGAAAGCACATTGAGCCTCGCACACTTAAAATAGCATCAAACTGCCCAAAATATCGCTCGAGCAGCTCCTCCGGGAATTCAAGGGGCGTACCTTACAAGCTGACAAAAGTGAGGGCGCAACTTCGGTCCTAGACAACCACAGTACCAGCAGCGTCTGGCAGGGGTAAGGACCGCCCCATGTAACGTCGCAAAACATTCTGTAATCTTCCTCCTCTGCAAACTTCACAATAGCCTGATCCAAAGATACCAATACCACACTATAGATCGCAGCCACGAAGACACGCAGCAGATCACACATAACTAATTCCGCAGCAGGATAACCGGCCTGTCCAGTAAATTCCAACCGAACGAGCCCGCAAAACGGGGAAGGAGAGACCCCCCTATCATGCAGGCCACATCAACAAATGACGAGTCTGATGGGGTGATCTGTTGGGAACCAAGAAATCCTCTCCCCCCCCCCACCCCCTGAGTGGAAAAGACCTGTAGGTACACACAGAAATCACACTAAAGTGATACATCAAATGAACAAATCCACAAGGGCTGTGACAAGGATTTGAACCTGCATCTGGGAGCATCCCAAACACTGCCTTAATCGACTGAGCTACGACAGAGTTAAAAGAGTTGAAACCGAAGTTCTACTGAATTTACTGGATCCCGTAGCCTCTCCGAGGCACAAACCAGGATTTTACACAACTCCCCTCTGCACCCGAGCTATGTCAATAGGCCGATCTCCCTCTTAGCCCTTACATCGTTACACCCAGAGATCACACCAACGTGATGCATCAAATGAACAAACCCACAAGGGCCGTGACGAGGATTCGAACCTGCGTCCGGGACGCAGGTTCGAATCCTCGTCACGGCCCTTGTGGATTTGTTGACCCGTAGGTAGCTAAATTAGTGGAAGTTCTGGAAAGCATTTTCTTTCACCCCAATCATCTAAGCTCAAGCCTGGCCTTAGGCCGGGCTAGGGGAGTAGAAGAACTCCAAGAGCCCCATGAAGCAGGTATCAAGCAGGCATGCCAGCAATAAGAGAAGAAGCACAGGGAATATAGCAACCAATGGTTTAAAAGACTGTCATAAAAGCAAAATCGAAAAGTAGGAATGAGTGGAAGATATACAGAGGTCAGAGAATATTGAAAAATCGGGATAAATGAAACCGGGATAGGAATGAATACAAAAATACACAAATATGGCTGGAATGAAACTATGAACACAGTCTAAAGTCGAAAAAACTATGAAACATCGCCACAGTGTATGTGGTGTGGTGGTAACATATTCGCCTGGCGTTTCGCAAGCGCTGTGGCCTGGATTCGTATCCTGGCCGGGAAGGATTTACTCGGCGCCAATCCTTAACTGTAGCCTCTGTTCACCCAGCAGAAAATGGGTACCTGGTTGTTAAACAATTTGGCGGGAAAATTTGGATTAAAGACCTACCCGAAACGTTATGCGTGCTATTGGCTGTACAAGAATGTAAGAACTTTTGTATATATAAATAAAAAAATTAAAATGCTATTGCCTCTAAAGATAAGACAACCAGAACTCCTACACAACCACATAAGAAGGAAATTGACAGTGAACGACCAGGTTACGAAAAAGGAGGAGGTGAATATTCAAGAAACAATAGAGGAATTTACGAGGAACTCAATGCCAGCTTGCAGACGATGAGTCACAATAACGTGACTGAAGATATGATGACCAAATCACACGTCAGAAAATACAGAGACGACGACGTTTCGGTCAGTCGTGGACCATTATCAAGTCGTGTAACGCCGGCTTCATTGAAGTTACATTCTTCCTTCCTTGAAGAATGTAACAATTTTTGTATATATCTCAAAAAAAAAAAAAAAAAAAATATATATATATATATATATATATATATATATATATATATATATATATATATATATATATATATATATATATATATATATATATATATATATATATATATATATATATATATATATATATATTTTATTAAATATGACCGAAAAAGTAAGATTAATAATTCTAACACGAATTTTCTCAATCTTTCGTACATTATGCTTCACTGTTGGAGGTAAATCAAAAATCACTTCTCCAAAATTCATTTTTATTTCTAGTCTGACGCGACACGGGCGCGTTTCGTAAAACTTATTACATTTTCAAAGACTTCACAAATACACAACTGATTAGAACTTGCGTTTCCCTGATTTTATATCTACATTTGAGTGAGGTGGGAAGGGTGATGTGGCATTACATTTGAGTGAGGTGGGAAGGATGATGTGGCATTAGAGGATATTAATAGGGTATTAAAAGTATCAACACAAGACAGAACACGAAACAATGGATATTGAATAGAAGTGTTTGTAGAAAGCCTATTGGTCCATATTTCTTGATGCTTCTATATTGGAGCGGAGTCTTGAGGTGGGTAGAATATAGTTGTGCAATAATTGGCTGTTGATTGCTGGTGTTGACTTCTTGATGTGTAGTGCCTCGCAAACGTCAAGCCGCCTGCTATCGCTGTATCTATCGATGATTTCTGTGTTGTTTACTAGGATTTCTCTGGCGATGGTTTTTTTCTCGATGATTCCACGACCAAGAGATGGCTTCCTGAACCTTGCAGGAATTAACCTCACTGAGGACCAAGTCACTCTCCTAAATCTGGGCATAAACTGTCATGTTATGTCCAGACCGAGTGAAATGGCCCGGAAAGTGGAGTTGGAAATTCTGTTGGACGACATATTCGACCTCGAGACACAAAAGAAGGTCACTACCAAAGATACCTTACAAGCAGAACTTATTGCAGAAGGAGGAAAGAATCGAGGCAACTACAGAAGCACCATACTGTCCCCCGAGCTTAGAGCGGCAGCTAAAAGCCTTCGTGAGAACAAGGAGATAGTTGTCAGGAGAGGTGACAAGTCGCCAATATATGTCATTCTTAAAAAAGACGAATATCTGGCGAAAATGAACATCATACTCTCTGACCAAACTAAGTTCCAAAGGGTAACGAAGGACACTACAGCCGAATTAAAAGCAAAGGTCAACAAACTGATCGAAACTGTGAACGCCAAGAAATCCGGACTCCACCTGCCAAAGATCATTGGGGAATATAAACCTGGATATGCGTATGGAAATGTCAAGACGCACAAGCCTGGAAACCCACTTCGGCCAATCATTAGCCAGATACCCACACCCACGTACAGATTGGCGAAGCGACTCAACGGCCTGCTGACTCCTTATGTTCCTTGCGCCTTCAGCCTGAAGTCTCCAAAGGAATTTGTGGACTTACTGCGGGGCGCACGGGCCACAGGGATAAGAGCCTCGTTGGACGTAGAATCGCTGTTTACCAACGTACCTGTGGACGAGACAATCGGAATGATAGCCGACAGAGTGTATCGTGATCCAGCCTGTGCTCCTCTTGACATGCCAGAAAGTATTCTGAGGAAACTACTCCAAGCTTGTACTAAAGAGGCACCCTTCTTGAGCCCGGATGGGCACATGTATAAGCAAGTAGATGGGGTCGCTATGGGTTCTCCCCTAGGTGTCCTGTTTGCAAACTTCTACATGGGTACCATCGAGCAAAAAGTCTTAGTCGACATGAACTTGAAACCGGCCATATACTGCAGGTATGTTGACGACATTTTTACACAGGTACCTGATGTCAGACATCTGCAGGAGCTGAAGGAGGCATTTGAGCAGAGTTCCGTGCTGCGTTTCACTTACGAGACGGAAAAGGATGGGAAGCTGCCTTTTCTAGATGTAACAGTCATGGAAAAGGGCGGAGGTTTCCACACTGCAGTCTACACAAAGGAAACAAACATAGGAATGTGCCTAAATGCCAACAGCGACTGCCCTGACAGGTACAAGAGGAGTGTTGTTAACGCATACGTCGACCGTGCTCTCAGCCACAGCTCAGAATGGAAGCAAGTCGACGAAGAACTCTGTAGGGTAAGGCAGGTTCTAGTCAATAACGGTTTCTCCAATGGTTTCATCGAAGACATCATAAGAAGGAAAGTGAAAAGCCATGCAACCTCCGAAGAGACAACTAACACAACACCTATACCCCCTATTAGACTATTTTACAGGAACTTCTTTTCCACAGCTCATAAAACAGAGGAAAGGGTCCTGAAAGATATTGTTAATAGAAACGTTATCCCTACAGACAAAAATCAGAGGATACAACTGACGATTTACTATAAAACCAGAAAAACGGCCAGCCTAGTCATGAGAAACTCTCCAGACACGAAACAGAACGCTTTAAAAGAGACTAACGTCGTCTATGCCTTCAAATGCCCACTTGGGGACTGTAAGCTCCAAAAAACCCAGTATATAGGCAAGACAACAACATCTCTTTCTAGGCGTTTAACGATGCATAAACAACAGGGCTCCATTAAGGAACATATAATCTCTTCCCATAACCAAATCATCGCCAGAGAAATCCTAGTAAACAACACAGAAATCATCGATAGATACAGCGATAGCAGGCGGCTTGACGTTTGCGAGGCACTACACATCAAGAAGTCAACACCAGCAATCAACAGCCAATTATTGCACAACTATATTCTACCCACCTCAAAACTCCGCTCCAATATAGAAGCATCAAGAAATATGGACCAATAGGCTTTCTACAAACACTTCTATTCAATATCCATTGTTTCGTGTTCTGCCTTGTGTTGATACTTTTAATACCCTATTAATATCCTCTAATGCCACATCATCCTTCCCACCTCACTCAAATGTAATGCCACATCACCCTTCCCACCTCACTCAAATGTAGATATAAAATCAGGGAAACGCAAGTTCTAATCAGTTGTGTATTTGTGAAGTCTTTGAAAATGTAATAAGTTTTACGAAACGCGCCCGTGTCGCGTCAGACTAGAAATAAAAATGAATTTTGGAGAAGTGATTTTTGATTTACCTCCAACAGTGAAGCATAATGTACGAAAGATTGAGAAAATTCGTGTTAGAATTATTAATCTTACTTTTTCGGTCATATTTAATAAAATATGTCTACAGGAAAGACTGCTACCAAAATATACTAATATATATATATATATATATATATATATATATATATATATATATATATATATATATATATGCGGAAAATCCACAGAGAAATATGAAATGAGGTGAACGTTTCGGCTTTGTTAAAGCCTTTGTCAACACCAGACTGACTAAGGAGAAGGGAGAAGGGGGAGGATATATAGGCCGACACCTGACCAACCCATCCCTAGGGTTGGTCAGGTGTAATTAACCAAAAAAAGGTATAGCTTAGCTTAGAATGGTCAAAGAGGATTAAGCGGTCAGAGAATAAGGATGAAAGAATAAAGAAAAGCCTCATGAACACACAATATATGAATATACAATTATAATGAGACATTGTAAGCCTCTCTATCAGAGTTGTTTCTTAAATTGTTGTGCAATATTATAACTTAAAAATGGATCAAGTTTGTACATTCCAGTACTAACATTAAGAAGATTTGGACACTGACTGATTAGAGCAGACTCAATCAAATTCTGTTCCACGAAATCCCCACAATTGGTAATGCTTTTTGCCCCATTCCAGTTAATATTGTGATCGCATAAACTCGTATGTAGATACAATGCATTAGACGTTTGGGCAGTTCTAATACTATAAGCATGTTGTGACAACCGCAATTGTAAGGACTTTCCTGTTTGTCCAAGGTACACAGAATCACAATCATTGCAGGGAATCGAATACACACAACCTGCTGTATCAGGGAAGTTTTTTATTAAATTGGATTTGATCGTACTATTAGTGAACACCAAATTTATATTAAGTTTTTTAAAAATCAGAGACAATTTTTCAAGTCCACTCGCATAAGGTACCACCAATGAGTTAATAATTTTTGGTTTCGCCTTAGGGACGTGATTATAAAACGTACGCTTGGCTTGTACAAACGAGAAATCCAAAAACCTCTTAGGATATTGTAAACTCTTCCCAATTTCATATATTTTAGCAATCTCTTCATTAAAAAACTCAGGGCTGCAAATCCTCAAAGCTCGTAGAAGCATTCCTGAAAATACTGCCTGTTTAACTTTACTATGATGATTCGAATAAAAATGAACATACGACCCCACGTTGGTAGGTTTCCTATACACATTAAATTTGAACTTTCTTGCGACTCTATGAATCATAATGTCCAAAAACGGAAGAGAACCATTCTCCTCAGTCTCACAAGTAAATTTTATTGAAGGTACCAAAGAATTGAGTTCATTAAGAAAAACTATCTGGTCTTTGTTGCACGGCCATAAGCACAAAATATCATCAACATACCTAAACCAAACTACATTGGCCGGGATAATCCTGGATAAGATTTTTGTTTCAAAGAATTCCATATACAAATTGCTTAAAACTGGGGATAGGGGATTGCCCATCGCCATACCAAATGTTTGTTTGAAAAATTTTCCATTAAAACTAAAATAATTGTCTTTTATACACAATTTAATAAGTTCCAATACTTTATTGGTCTGCAAGCTCAAATTATATTTAGGCAGTTCCTCACGTAGAAATTCTAACAGATCATCAACAGGAACTTTAGTGAATAAAGAGGTTACATCGAAACTTATAAGTTTAAAATCAAAATTTAAATTCAGTGTGGATAGCTTATTAACTAAGTCCACATTGTTTGTCAAGTGTGAGTTGGAAATAGTACCAACTATAGGGGACAAAACTTTGACTAACCACTTAGAGAGTTTATAAGCCGCCGAACCAATTGAACTAATAATCGGCCTTGCCGGATTATATGGCTTATGAGTTTTTATAAGACCATACATGTAAGGAAGAGAGGGGGATCGACTTGTTAGCCTAGATATCAACTCTTTATCGCCTTTACACACAGTTTTAAGAGTTTTGTTAAAATGTGCAATCACTTTTTCAGTAGGATCTCTGTTAACCAATAGATAAGTATCCCTGTCTTCCAAGAGTAACTCCATTTTTCGGACATAGTCATCTTTATTCATAATAACTACTGCATTTGACTTATCAGCCTTGGTAATATGTAATGAACTATCTTTTTTGAGATTTTTGAACGCATGAACAAATCGACTTGGACAATTAGGAACAGAATTGTTAAGTAAAACGCCATACATCATTCCTTTGCACACATTAATATCTTCAACTGAGACATTGCTATACTTTTCAAGATTGCTGAAACCTTTGGCAATATCTACATAATTGACTGTTCCGTTAAATGTGGCAAAGCTCAGGCCATATCCTAATGCAGTAATCGTGTCATTATCAAGCTGTCTATCCGAGAGGGATTTTGTTATAAACGTCTCGGATAGACAGCTTGATAATGACACGATTACTGCATTAGGATATGGCCTGAGCTTTGCCACATTTAACGGAACAGTCAATTATGTAGATATTGCCAAAGGTTTCAGCAATCTTGAAAAGTATAGCAATGTCTCAGTTGAAGATATTAATGTGTGCAAAGGAATGATGTATGGCGTTTTACTTAACAATTCTGTTCCTAATTGTCCAAGTCGATTTGTTCATGCGTTCAAAAATCTCAAAAAAGATAGTTCATTACATATTACCAAGGCTGATAAGTCAAATGCAGTAGTTATTATGAATAAAGATGACTATGTCCGAAAAATGGAGTTACTCTTGGAAGACAGGGATACTTATCTATTGGTTAACAGAGATCCTACTGAAAAAGTGATTGCACATTTTAACAAAACTCTTAAAACTGTGTGTAAAGGCGATAAAGAGTTGATATCTAGGCTAACAAGTCGATCCCCCTCTCTTCCTTACATGTATGGTCTTATAAAAACTCATAAGCCATATAATCCGGCAAGGCCGATTATTAGTTCAATTGGTTCGGCGGCTTATAAACTCTCTAAGTGGTTAGTCAAAGTTTTGTCCCCTATAGTTGGTACTATTTCCAACTCACACTTGACAAACAATGTGGACTTAGTTAATAAGCTATCCACACTGAATTTAAATTTTGATTTTAAACTTATAAGTTTCGATGTAACCTCTTTATTCACTAAAGTTCCTGTTGATGATCTGTTAGAATTTCTACGTGAGGAACTGCCTAAATATAATTTGAGCTTGCAGACCAATAAAGTATTGGAACTTATTAAATTGTGTATAAAAGACAATTATTTTAGTTTTAATGGAAAATTTTTCAAACAAACATTTGGTATGGCGATGGGCAATCCCCTATCCCCAGTTTTAAGCAATTTGTATATGGAATTCTTTGAAACAAAAATCTTATCCAGGATTATCCCGGCCAATGTAGTTTGGTTTAGGTATGTTGATGATATTTTGTGCTTATGGCCGTGCAACAAAGACCAGATAGTTTTTCTTAATGAACTCAATTCTTTGGTACCTTCAATAAAATTTACTTGTGAGACTGAGGAGAATGGTTCTCTTCCGTTTTTGGACATTATGATTCATAGAGTCGCTAGAAAGTTCAAATTTAATGTGTATAGGAAACCTACCAACGTGGGGTCGTATGTTCATTTTTATTCGAATCATCATAGTAAAGTTAAACAGGCAGTATTTTCAGGAATGTTTCTACGAGCTTTGAGGATTTGCAGCCCTGAGTTTTTTGATGAAGAGATTGCTAAAATATATGAAATTGGGAAGAGTTTACAATATCCTAAGAAGTTTTTGGATTTCTCGTTTGTACAAGCCAAGCGTACGTTTAATAATCACGTCCCTAAGGCGAAACCAAAAATTATTAACTCATTGGTGGTACCTTATGCGAGTGGACTTGAAAAATTGTCTCTGATTTTTAAGAAACTTAATATAAATTTGGTGTTCACTAATAGTACGATCAAATCCAATTTAAAAAGAAACTCCCCTGATACAGCAGGTTGTGTGTATTCGATTCCCTGCAATGATTGTGATTCTGTGTACCTTGGACAAACAGGAAAGTCCTTACAATTGCGGTTGTCACAACATGCTTATAGTATTAGAACTGCCCAAACGTCTAATGCATTGTATCTACATACGAGTTTATGCGATCACAATATTAACTGGAATGGGGCAAAAAGCATTACCAATTGTGGGGATTTCGTGGAACGGAATTTGATTGAGTCTGCTCTAATCAGTCAGTGTCCAAATCTTCTTAATGTTAGTACTGGAATGTACAAACTTGATCCATTTTTAAGTTATAATATTGCACAACAGTTTAAGAAACAACTCTGATAGAGAGGCTTACAATGTCTCATTATAATTGTATATTCATATATTGTGTGTTCATGAGGCTTTTCTTTAATCTTTCATCCTTATTCTCTGACCGCTTAATCCTCTTTGACCATTCTAAGCTAAGCTATACCTGTTTTTGGTTAATTACACCTGACCAACCCTAGGGATGGGTTGGTCAGGTGTCGGCCTATATATCCTCCCCCTTCTCCCTTCTCCTTAGTCAGTCTGGTGTTGACAAAGGCTTTAACAAAGCCGAAACGTTCACCTCATTTCATATTTGTCTGTGGATTTTCCGCATAAAATGATCAGTGTTTTGTGATCGTCAATTGCATATATATATATATATATATATATATATATATATATATATATATATATATATATATATATATATATATATATATATATATATTTAGATATATACAAGAGTTGTTACATTCTTGTACAGCCACTAGTACGCGTACCGTTTCGGGCAGGTCCCTGGAATACGATCCCCGTCGCGAAGAATCCTTGTTACAACCAAGTACCCATTTTACTGTTGAGTTAAACAGAGGCTACAGTTAAGGATTTGCGCCCAGTAAATCCTCCCCGGCCAGGATACGAACCCATGACAAAGCGCTCGCGGAACGCCAGGCGAGTGTCTTACCACTACACCACTTAATGTAATGGCTATAATATAATCGTTATGGCTTGGGGCTTTCTCATGGCTTGGGGCTTTCTCCTGATAGTTTCCTTTCCATTGCCAGAAGCGGAGGTTACCCAAGATGAGAGATTTATCATATATTGAGACAACAGAAAGGATACAACTAGCGTCACTAGACGAAACTGAAGCTATTGGATCAGACAACATATCACTATGTATGTTAAAAGAAGGAGTAAAGGCCAATTATCGAATCTCTCGCGATCATCTTTAATGAGTCACTTATAAAGGGAGAACTATTTTAATTATCTAAGAATTACCATGCTGCTGGAAGAAGACAAATGTAATACAATCCCTCGCAATTATGGATTCGTGCCATAAGTGCGAGGTATTGGGTACGATGAGAAACCGAAGGAACTAAACCTGACGACGCTAGAAAAGAGGAGGGGGGGGTGGGGGACAAAATACTTAAGGGGGATTAATAGAGTGCAAAAAAGAGGAAATGTTCACAGTGAACACCAATAGTACATGAGGATATGGATGGAGTCATGGAGATGTTAGAAAGTTTCTTGTAACATAAGAGTAGTGAGAAAGTGGAATGAACGAAAGGAGTATGATGTGGTTGCAAACTTCATTAATAATTTTAAAAGTAGATATGATACGAAAATAGGTCGGAAATTACTGCATTAGGCAACAGGCGGTTTGAAAAGCGGGGTCCAAGAGCTAACACCGGTCATCCAGGCACAAATTGTTCAGTACAAATGGATGAGTATTAATAGATGAGCGAGCAAGCAACACACACAGAGACATTAGAAAGAACTTTTTCAGTGTCAGAGTAGTTAGTAAATAGAATGCATTAGGCAGTGATGTGGTGGAGGCTGACTCCATACACAGTTTCAAGTGTAGATATGATAGAGCCCAGTAGGCTTAGGAACCTGTACACCAGTTGATTGACGGTTGAGAGGCGGGACCAAAGAGCCAAAGCTCAACCCCTGCAAGCACAATTAGGTGAGTACACACGCACACAAACTTGTCACCAACAGCGTCATACTTATATGCTTGTGGTGTTCAAAATTTAATTACCCTGAACTGTTTCCACGAGGCACTTGGGGGATTTTAGGCTCAATTGCCTATTACGCGTATAGTATTGCGAGACTCTAATTATTTGCTATATAACTGAACGCTTGACACCCACCTCTTTTATACACGCATACTGTTTTTAATTTAATATTCCTAATTGGACGTTTGCTGCTGATCAGTACACAATAAGTGTTATTTATAAACCTATTTCAGGCCGGGCTCTTTCACACTCGCTCTCGGATAAAGGTGGACGATTTTCCCACTCTCAACCTTGTGAGAGATGATGGTTAGGGCCACCTGTTCTAGTGGCCCCGCTAACAAGAGGGGGATGGGGGGGGGGACTTAGATACCACTATTTATCGAGCGTGCTCACTATATCTTTCCTTTGATTATGCTAATTAGCCTCGCAGTGAGTGTCCCGGACGCTGCCGGCCCCTAATTAATGTATTTTTAATTGGTTATCTCGTTTGTTCTGATTATAAACAACGGTAACGTTTTGCGTGTTAAGATAAACTGTTGATATCCTTCATAAAATGTGGAATATGTCAGGAAAAAAGAAAGGGGGTTAATTTTTTTGTGGGGGGGTTCGATTTTCTCACTCCGGTGGTAATATAATTATTATTTGGTTGTGGGGGGGGGGGAGAGCATGGTTCTGTGTGGGGTGGGGTTGTGGGGGAGGGAGGAAGATATTTTGAAGAGGAATATAACAGCATAGACTGTGTTGTGACAGAACAGGATGCCACAATTGTTACCCCCCCGCCAGTCCCATCATTCCCTCCCCTCGTCTCTCTCCTTTCACCTCCGTCTCTACCCCCTTCCATCCTCTCCTCTCCTCTCTCCCACCTCTCTTCCCTCCACCCCATACACTGAATTAGCCATTAGCGCGAAACTACTCCCACGAGAGGGGTCACAAGTTGAAGGGGTTAACAGAGATCGCGAAATGTTCTCTGCTCACGCGAAATTCAGATTTTGCGGGTTGTTTTTTCATGAAATGTCAGTAATTTGTGAGAGGGGCGTTCACGGAAAAGAGAGGGAAAGAATTTTTTTCTTTAGAAGGTCTACCTACCTTATGTCTACCTTCTGTCTTTAGCCAGGCTTCCTGCTTGGTGATCTGATCATCCAGGCTGTTGGACGCCGCAGTGTGACTACGAGTCATGGACTGCTCAATCAGACATCCTTTGTGGAGGTATTTTATCAAGTTCTCTTTTGAACAATGTGAGAGGTTAGGTCGATTAATAACACAAGGTCAACAGCTAATAACGCGAGGACAACGGTTAATAACACGAGGACAACAGCTAATAACGCGAAGTCAACAGCTAATAACGCGAAGTCAACAGCTAATAACGTGAGGTCAGCAGATAATAACGCGAAGTCAACAGCTAATAACGTGAGGTCAACAGATAATAACACAAGGTCAACAGATAATAACACGAGGTCAATAGATAATAACACGAGGACAATAGATAATAACACGAGGACAACAGATAATAACACCAGGTCAACAGATAATAACACGCAGTCAACAATTAATAACGCGAGGACAACAGCTAATAACACGAGGAAACATTTAATAACGCAAGGACAACAGATTATAACACGAGGACAACACGTAATAACGCAAGGTCAACAGCAAAAAACGCGAGGTCAACACCTTATAACACGAGGACCACAGTTAATAACGCGAGGACAACAGCTAATAACGCAAGGACAACAGTTAATACGCGAAGACACCAGATAATAACACGAGGTCAACGAGGCTGGGGGTGTGAAAGCTGGTTCTGTAACCAGTCATTTGAAGAAACGAAAAAAATTGATCTGGGACGTTTGAAGGACTACGCCGCTAAATTAAAAGTCTGAAAAAATTGAGCAGGTTGTTGCCGTTGAAGTTCACCGTGACCAAGGCCCCGAAGAGTCACCGAAACGTAGCGAGGGCACAGTACAACCGGTGAGTGGGGATCATGGTAAAGAGAACAGTGATAAGACATGGTGGGATCTTGTGGAACATGAACAGAATCGAGACGAGAGTGCAAATATTAAACTTAGATTTCGAAAAGGGAAAGATGAACTAAGATAGTGTCAAGTGAGATAATGATGGATAACGAGTAATTTTGGTTTCTCTCAAAATTACATTCGGGAAGCCTATTAATTTTAATTGTGCTACTTTGAACATTAATGGGCTCAATTGTAGAAATAAACAGTTGCAGCTGTTATCATTGTTTAAATATCATAATTTGGATGTACTGTTAGTGCAAGAACACAATGTACAAGATGTTAAGAAACTTGATGTGCTGCTTGATTACTTTGAAATATTGATAAATCCAACGACCTTGTTGAAAGGTGGTACGATGATATTGCTGGCTAAGCGAGCCCACATCAAGGTTCTTAATACTGAAATGGATGATAATGGTAATGTTTTATATGCTAGGATTTCCTTTTTTGACACAATAATTCCTGTACTTAATGTGTATGCTCCCTCTGGCACCCGCAGGAAGAAAGAGAGGGAGGACTTGTTCTCTAACGAGTTATTATATTTTTTTTCAGAAATGATACGCGTAACGTTATTTTTGGTGGCGACTTTAATTGTGTCACTTCTATGAGAGATTGTAGCATTCAGTCGAACGCATGTGTATCTCCTGCTTTAATTACACTTTTGAAATGTATTGGTCTAAAGGATGCAAATAGCATTAACGGAGGTGTATATGAATACACATATGTTGGCCAGAATTATGGTTCTAGGCTTGACAGATTATATATGCACTCGTTACATGATAGAATTAGTTCTTGCAGTACTGTTCCGGTCAGCTTTTCAGATCACTGTATGGTTGTGGTGAAGCTTGTTATTGACGATCAGGTTAAAGTGGGGACAGGGTCATGGAAGCTCAATTGCAGTCTGTTGCAGAGTAGAGATGTAATTGATAATTTTCAAGTATTGTGGGAACATCTGGTTGGGCAAAAACATAAGTTCAGATGTTTGTTGGAGTGGTGGGACATGCGTAAAGTTGCATGCAAAAGTTTCTTCGTGAAAGTATCCAAACGAAAGGCTGCTGAAAAATATGGTCTGTTAAACTTATTCCAACACAGACTAAAACAACTTTATGTAAAGGTCAATATGGGATTAGACAAGTATGAAGAAATTACCATTTTAAAAGACAGAATTAACAAATTGAGGGATAAAATATCTGAAGGAGTCAATGTTCGCCTCCAGATTAATGATAGGATGTATGGTGAAAAACTCTCTCCTTATTTGTTAAGTAAAGTCAAGAATAACAAGGGTACAGCACTTGTGACTAGTATTAAAGCAGGTGATGGGACGGATATGACAAATACGGATGGGATTGTATGTTATGTTCAAGGTGAATTAGAGAAATTGTACAAAAAAGTGAACGTAGACCAAGGTATGCGGAAGTATTTCCTTGGAAAATGTACACGGGTTTTAACCCAGGATGACAACACGTCATTATTGGCAGATGTAGATAAGCAGGACGTGTGGAGTGTGGTCAAGAGTTTAAAGAAAGGTAAATCACCTGGCTGTGATGGGTTCCCGACGGAATTTTATTTCTATCTATGGGATGTCATTGGTAAAGACTTTGTACAAGTGGTGCAGTATAGCATACAGCATAGGAAGCTTAGCATGTCACAATCTCATGGGATTATTAAGATGATACCTAAAACGGGTGATTTGCATATTCTAACGAACTGGAGGCCACTTTCCCTACTAAACCAGGATTATAAAATAGTATCGAAACTGCTGGCAAATAGACTTAGGATTGCAATGGATAAAATTATATCAAAGGAACAGTTTTGTGGTGTGCCTGGAAGATCCATAATCAATTGTAATAATGTAATTAGGGATGTTGTGTATTATGTGTCTGAGAATAATGTTCCTTCCTCCATGATAAACCTCGACTGGTCGAAAGCCTTTGACCGTGTTGATGTTCAGTTTGTATTAGAAATATTGGATAGGGTAGGAGTGGCACGAGAATTTATTGATTGGATCCGTATGCTTTATAAACAGTGTCGGAGCAGCGTCTGTATCAATGGTGTCTTAAGTAAACCATTTTCAGTTGAACGATCTGTACGTCAGGGATGTCCCCTTTCAATGATGTTGTATGTTATATTTCAAGAGCCACTGAACTTGGCAATAAAAAGCAATGACTTTATTGTTCCACCTCGTCTTCCTAATGCTATGACACTTCCTGTTGTTGGTTATGCAGACGATACAACTATTTTTGTGTCGACAGAAGACTCGGTGGTGAATGTTCAGAATGAGTTAGACAACTTTGAAAGAGCGACAGGTGCTGTTATTAACAAGAACAAAACGTGTATGATGGGGCTTGGCAGTTGGTGTAATAAGGTTAACTGGACAGGTTCATGGTTCAAGGTTGTGGAGTCTATTAAAGCTCTTGGGATTTGCCAGGGTAAAACATATGAAACAACATTGGTTACGAATTGGCAAGTACTATGTGGGAATATAATAGTTGCAACGAATATGTTGTCAAATAGGAAATTGACCCTGTTTCAGAAGGCTGTAATAATCAATTGCAAAATTTTGTCTAAAGTGTGGTATTTGTCTTACAACTTTCCAATAGACAAAAAAGTGCTATAGAGATTGACAAAACTATTTTTAGATATGTATGGTATGGTAGATACCAACCAATTAAACGAACTACCCTATGTAAAGGTAAGAAAAACGGTGGTATAGGAATACTGAATGTGTACCATAAGTCATTGGCAATCTTATGTGTTACTTTTAGAAAGGAGATAATGCAGAGGGATAGTGTAAATGCACTAGGACATTACTATTGTAAATTACGTGTTAGCTATTTGATACATATGCCAGAGTATTCTGACCTTGCCTTTATTTCACCGCACTTTTATTCATGTGCAATTGATGTTCTCAGGCAGATTTGTAATATTGAAGGTTTTTAATGATGAACAGTAAACAAGTGTATGATGTTATACTACCAATTATAGTTCCTAGAGTAGAGGAGGCATATCCACTCTTTAGCTGGCAAGTAATATGGGCAAACCTTCATGTTAAATTTATTGCCCCAAAACAACGTGAGCTGTTGTATCGCTATATTCATGAGAGCCTTCCTACTAATGATAGGTTGTTGATGTTGGGCATTAAGGACAACAATAGGTGTGACCAATGTACTGAATTTGAAAATAATATGCATATATTTTATTTCTGTAAGCAGAAAGTTGTTCTTGTAAACTGGATTAGAGACACTCTTAAAGCTTTATGTGGACCAAGTATTAGAGTGGAGTTAATGAGGTTTTTAATGTTTCATATTGACATAAAATGCAAGAAAATTAGGAATACAATAATTATGTTACTTTCTGGTTACATTTTTTGTGTGTGGATAGGCAGGCAGGAAGGTTACTCAGTAGACAAAATATTGAAGTTCTTGCGAGGCAGGATCAGGTATAACATTTGGGGTTTAAGGCTCATGCTCGGTGATGATATAGAAAATTGATTTACTGAAAATTATATAAAATATATATAAAAAATGAGAGCACAGATCACCAGGAAAATAGAAGAGGGCAATACCACAGGTGCCATCAGAATCATGACCAGCGATGACACTATTGCCCCCAGGAACGCCACGACAGCAGAGGCTCTACAAGACAAACACCCACCCAGAGCCCCCGACAGCAGCAGGGATCCCCAGGAAAACAATGCTGGCATAGAACCCTTGACTGTTCGAGAATCTGAAGTTTACCAAGCAGCCATATCTTTCCCAACAGGTTCAGCAGGGGGCTTTACAGGCCTAAGACCCCAGCACATCAAACAAATGCTGAACCCGGTGCTTGGAGATGCTGCAAAGGATCTTCTAGTGGAACTTACCAGATTCTCCAACATGTGTTTGGCTGGCGGCATCCCTGAGGACATCAGGCCTGTCTTTTATGGAGCAGCACTCTGTGCTCTAAAGAAGAAGGATAGGGGTATCAGGCCCATTGCCGTTGGCAACACCCTCCGACGCCTTGTAGCTAAGGCTGCAGTGAGATCTATCAGCCAGGAAGCAGCCACCTTGCTGAAACCTCATCAGCTCGGGTTTGGGATTCCCCTAGGTTGTGAAGCTGCAGCACATGCAGCGCGGGCTTACATTGTTGATCTCCCGGACCAGAAGGCACTAGTAAAGCTTGACTTCAAAAATGCCTTCAATCAAGTCAGACGAGACGCTGTCCTCAGGGCTGTACACAACCATTTCCGTCCCCTTTACCCATTCATCCGATCGTGCTACAGTGGGGACTCTAAGCTTCTTTTTGGGGAGCATGAAATAAACTCCTGTGAAGGTGTCCAACAAGGTGACCCCTTAGCCCCCCTCCTTTTCTGCCTAGCTATCAAAGAGGTCACTGATAGTCTGACAAGCGAGCTAAACATCTGGTACCTGGATGATGGCACTCTAGCTGGAACTCCGGAAACCATTTTGGGGGATATAAGGAAAATCCAGGAGCAGGGAGCAGCCTTAGGCCTCATTCTCAATGCATCCAAATGTGAAATAATCTCCCGCAACCCAGACATCACTGGGCAAATACAAAATGCTCTTCCAGACATTCTCGTTGTCGAACCACCGGACTGCACTCTCCTGGGTGCCCCCATTGGCCCACGAGCAATCGAGGAGGTCCTGGCTGCAAAAATCACTGACCTAAAGAGAATGCAGGACAGGATTGACAAGATTGATGCCCATGATGCTCTCTTTCTCCTTACAAGATGCCTGTCTCTCCCTAAGTTGACCTACTTTCTGAGATGTTCTCCATCCTACAGCAGCCCTAAGTTAAATGTGTATGACACCCTTCTAAGGTCCATGCTGGTGAAAGTCCTGAACCTGCCATTGGACGACTCTCAGTGGGAGCAAGCAACCCTTCCTGTAAGACTCGGCGGCCTTGGTGTCCGCACAGCCTCCCAAATTGCTCTACCAGCCTTCCTTTCCTCCTCTCATGCATCGCACGACCTCGTCAGAGATATTTTACCTGCAACCCTGAGAGATTCAGCAGGAATACACGATCCTGCTTTCACTGAATATTCAAACCAGTGGGATGCTCTTGCAGCCCCAGCAACCATTATAGAGCCAACAAAGAAACACAAACAGTCTGGCTGGGACCATCCACTAGTGGAAAAAGTAGCTGATGCCATACTCAGCGCCGCAACATCAGACAAGGAGAAAGCCCGCCTCAGAGCAGTGCCTGCCCCCCATGCAGGAGACTTCCTCCTGGCAGTACCCATGTCAGCAATGGGCACGCGCTTAGATGCAGAATACCTTCGTGTAGCAGTGGCCCTCCGCCTCGGTGCACCAATTCACACTGAAAGTCAGGTGTATTTGCAATAGGGTGGAAGCATACCAATATGGACTGCATGGGTTGCATTGCGGAAGCACAAAGGGCTGGCATGCAAGACACAACGAGGTCAATGACATCATCAAGAGAAGCCTCGTCTCAGCTGGGTGCCCAGCGGAGAGAGAACCTCGCATCCTAGGGGTCCAAAACCCGGATTTCCCAGCACTTCGCCCTGATGGCATCACCATATACTCCTGGAAGGAGGGTAGACAGTTGGTGTGGGACTACACATGTGTATCCACCCTGGCTGACACCTATGTACACTTCGGAGCTGATCAAGCAGGTGGGGCGGCCAACCACAGGGAAACAGCAAAATCACTCAAGTACAGGCGACTGGAAGGTCAATACCTCTTTGTTCCCATAGCGTCTGAGACGCATGGCCCCTGGGGCAAGAGTGCCTTGGGATTTCTCAAGGAATTGGGGTCCAAGCTCATTGACGTCACCAGAGACCCAAGGGCTTCCAGTTTTTTATTTCAGCGTCTCAGTGTGGCGATCCAGAGGGGAAATGCTTGCTGCGTCCTCGGTTCCTGTCCAGAAGCGGAGGAGCTTCAAGAGATCCATAACCTTTAGGCATTTGTCTTGTATGTTTTGTAACCTTTAAATACACAATAAAGGAAAAAAAAAAAAGGAAGGGGGTGGTAGGAGAAAAGCACACAGAAACTGTATTGGAGGGGACCCACATTCCCTCCAATGCGTTATGTGTGGTTTCCTCCGAGGCTATGGGTCCCCCTTCTTCCAGCCAGAGGTGGTACTCCCTTCCCTATTGTTAAAAAAAAAAAAAAAAAATATATATAAATGTAATAATTTCCCCTGTATTTTAATGTAAATTTATTCTCCAATTTTTGTAAATCGTTTATAGGTAAATAAGTATAACATTCAGGTTTTATTTTAAAGATCTTGTTCTGTACTACTGAAACACTTGTTCACTAAGAATTGTAATGTATAATTGCCTTGTAACACTTATGTATATGTAATTTATATTGTATTTTTTTTAAATAAAGATAAACAAAAACTTAGGAAAGAGCTCAAAGCCAGTGTGTGGCTGGGTCACACCCACTCGTTCTTGCGCTCAATGCTTAGTTTTTTTGTGACAGAATGGCTGGCTTTGTAACAATTTCTGGAATATTTGGCACAAGCCGACAGTGTTGACTTGTCGGTGCGGGGCTCATAGCCTACTGCTTCAAGTTATTACATATTTATATATTTACTCACTACCAACACACAAAAAGAATATTACTCCTCTAATATTTTACTTTATTTGAAGTTGTAACTTTTTCTTTCAGTTTTCAAAAGGCTTTTTTTTGACAATATAAATTAATTTTGATATACAATTGCAATCAGTTAAGTACTATAATGTTACCATCAACAATAAAATAATCTCTATAGTAAATTTCTTTGTTAATGTATTTGTCTTTTTGTCTCTATAGGCCAATAGGCCTTCTGCAGTTTCCCTTTCTTTTTTAATTCTTGAAATCCGGAAATGCTCGGCATAAAGGCAGTTTCATATTAAATCAAGAATTATACAAATTTATAATTTTTATTTTTTATTTTTAATGAAATTTGTGTTATTGTCATTATTGTTAGTGTTGTTTTGGACAACAGTTGGTGGGTGAGGAGAGGTGTTTTGTGGCTAGCTGTCTTGATTGGTGGGTGAAGAGAGGTGTTTTGTGGCTAGCTGTCTTGATTGGTGGGTGAAGACAGGTGTTTTGTGGCTAGCTGTCTTGATTGGTGGGTGAAGAGAGGTGTTTTGTGGCTAGCTGTCTTGATTGGTGGGTGAAGACAGGTGTTTTGTGGCTAGCTGTCTTGATTGGTGGGTGAAGAGAGGTGTTTTGTGGCTAGCTGTCTTGATTGGTGGGTGAAGAGAGGTGTTTTGTGGCTAGCTGTCTTGATTGGTGGGTGAAGAGAGGTGTTTTGTGGCTAGCTGTCTTGATTGGTGGGTGAAGACAGGTGTTTTGTGGCTAGCAGTCTTGATTGGTGGGTGAAGAGAGGTGTTTTGTGGCTAGCTGTCTTGATTGGTGGGTGAAGAGAGGTGTTTTGTGGCTAGCTGTCTTGATTGGTGGGTGAAGAGAGGTGTTTTGTGGCTAGCTGTCTTGATTGGTGGGTGAAGACAGGTGTTTTGTGGCTAGCTGTCTTGATTGGTGGGTGAAGAGAGGTGTTTTGTGGCTAGCTGTCTTGATTGGTGGGTGAAGAGAGGTGTTTTGTGGCTAGCTGTCTTGATTGGTGGGTGAAGAGAGGTGTTTTGTGGCTAGCTGTCTTGATTGGTGGGCTTGTATTCCCCTAGTTGGGCTTGTTGAGCTCTGCTCTTTGGGCCCGCCTCTCAACTCTCAATCAATCAACTGTTACTAACTGCACCCCAACTAACTTTTTTTCACACACTCACCCAGGAAGCAGCCCGTAGCAGCTGACTAACTCCCAGGTACCTATTTACTGCTAGGTAACAGGGGGCAACAGGGTGAAGGAAACTCTGCCCATTTGTTTTTCCGCCGGCTGTTGGGATCGAACCATGGTCCCTAAGTCCACGAGTCTAGAGCGCTATTCACTCAGCCAGCCAGCCCCTAAAAAATAATGGCCCACCACCACCTACCTACGGTGGTGGGTCTGTATGTGTGGTGGTGGTGGTTTGTATGTGTGGTAGTGGTCTGTATGTGTGGTAGTGGTCTGTATGTGTGGTAGTGGTCTGTATGTGTGGTGGTGGAGGTCTGTATGTGTGGTAGTGGTCTGTATGTGTGGTGGTGGAGGTCTGTATGTGTGGTGGTAGTGGTCTGTATGTGTGGTGGTAGTGGTCTGTATGTGTGGTAGTGGTCTGTATGTGTGGTAGTGGTCTGTATGTGTGGTGGTAGTGGTCTGTATGTGTGGTGGTAGTGGTCTGTATGTGTGGTAGTGGTCTGTATGTGTGGTAGTGGTCTGTATGTGTGGTAGTGGTCTGTATGTGTGGTAATGGTCTGTATGTGTGGTAGTGATCTGTATGTGTGGTAGTGGTCTGCAAGTGTGGTAGTGGTCTGTATGTGTGGTGGTGGTGGGTCTGTATGTGTGGTGGTGGTGGTCTGTATGTGTAGTGGTAGTGGTCTGTATGTGTGGTAGTGGTCTGTATGTGTGGTAGTGGTCTGTATGTGTGGTGGTGGAGGTCTGTATGTGTGGTAGTGGTCTGTATGTGTGGTAGTGGTCTGCATGTGTGGTAGTGGTCTGTATGTGTGGTGGTGGAGGTCTGTATGTGTGGTAGTGGTCTGTATGTGTGGTAGTGGTCTGTATGTGTGGTAGTGGTCTGTATGTGTGGTAGTGGTCTGTATGTGTGGTGGTGGTGGTCTGTATGTGTGGTGGTGGTGGTCTGTATGTGTGGTGGTGGTGGGTCTGTATGTGTGGTAGTGGTCTGTATGTGTGGTAGTGGTCTGTATGTGTGGTAGTGGTCTGCATGTGTGGTAGTGGTCTGTATGTGTGGTGGTGGAGGTCTGTATGTGTGGTAGTGGTCTGTATGTGTGGTAGTGGTCTGCATGTGTGGTGGTGGTGGTCTGTATGTGTGGTGGTGGTGGTCTGTATGTGTGGTGGTGGTGGTCTGTATGTGTGGTGGTGGTGGGCCTGTATGTGTGGTGGTGGTGGGCCTGTATGTGTGGTGGTGGTGGGCCTGTATGTGTGGTGGTGGTGGTCTGTATGTGTGGTGGTGGTGGTCTGTATGTGTGGTGGTGGTGGTCTGTATGTGTGGTGGTGGTGGGCCTGTATGTGTGGTGGTGGTCTGTATGTGTGGTGGTGGTGGGTCTGTATGTGTGGTGGTGGAGGCCTGTATGTGTGGTGGTGGAGGTCTGTATGTGTGGTGGTGGTCTGTATTTGTGGTGGCGGTGGTCTGTATGTGTGGTGGTCTGTATGTGTGGTGGAGGCCTGTATGTGTGGTGGTGGTGGTCTGTATGTGTGGTGGTGGTCTGTATTTGTGGTGGCGGTGGTCTGTATGTGTGGTGGTGGTGGTCTGTATGTGTGGTGGTGGTGGTCTGTATGTGTGGTGGTAGTGGTCTGTATGTGTGGTGGTGGTGGGTCTGTATGTGTGGTGGTGGTGGTCTGTATGTGTGGTGGTGGTGGGTCTGTATGTGTGGTGGTGGTGGGTCTGTATGTGTGGTGGTGGAGGTCTGTATGTGTGGTGGTGGAGGTCTGTATGATTGGTGGTGGTGGTCTGTATGTGTGGTGGTGGTCTGTATGTGTGGTGGTGGTCTGTATGTGTGGTGGTGGTGGGTCTGTATGTGTGGTGGTGGAGGTCTGTATGTGTGGTGGTGGTGGTCTGTATGTGTGGTGGTGGTGGTCTGTATGTGTGGTGGTGGTGGTCTGTATGTGTGGTAGTGGAGGTCTGTATGTGTGGTGGTGGTGGTCTGTATGTGTGGTGGTGGTGGTCTGTATGTGTGGTGGTGGTGGTCTGTATGTGTGGTAGTGGTGGTCTGTATGTGTTGTAGTGGTGGTCTGTATGTGTGGTGGTGGTGGTCTGTATGTGTGGTGGTGGTGGTTTGTATGTGTGGTAGTGGTCTGTATGTGTGGTAGTGGTCTGTATGTGTGGTGGTGGAGGTCTGTATGTGTGGTAGTGGTCTGTATGTGTGGTGGTGGAGGTCTGTATGTGTGGTGGTAGTGGTCTGTATGTGTGGTGGTAGTGGTCTGTATGTGTGGTAGTGGTCTGTATGTGTGGTAGTGGTCTGTATGTGTGGTAGTGGTCTGTATGTGTGGTGGTAGTGGTCTGTATGTGTGGTAGTGGTCTGTATGTGTGGTAGTGGTCTGTATGTGTGGTAGTGGTCTGTATGTGTGGTGGTAGTGGTCTGTATGTGTGGTAGTGGTCTGTATGTGTGGTAATGGTCTGTATGTGTGGTAGTGATCTGTATGTGTGGTAGTGGTCTGCAAGTGTGGTAGTGGTCTGTATGTGTGGTGGTGGTGGGTCTGTATGTGTGGTGGTGGTGGTCTGTATGTGTAGTGGTAGTGGTCTGTATGTGTGGTAGTGGTCTGTATGTGTGGTAGTGGTCTGTATGTGTGGTGGTGGAGGTCTGTATGTGTGGTAGTGGTCTGTATGTGTGGTAGTGGTCTGCATGTGTGGTAGTGGTCTGTATGTGTGGTGGTGGAGGTCTGTATGTGTGGTAGTGGTCTGTATGTGTGGTAGTGGTCTGTATGTGTGGTAGTGGTCTGTATGTGTGGTAGTGGTCTGTATGTGTGGTGGTGGTGGTCTGTATGTGTAGTGGTGGTGGTCTGTATGTGTGGTGGTGGTGGGTCTGTATGTGTGGTAGTGGTCTGTATGTGTGGTAGTGGTCTGTATGTGTGGTAGTGGTCTGCATGTGTGGTAGTGGTCTGTATGTGTGGTGGTGGAGGTCTGTATGTGTGGTGGTGGTCTGTATGTGTGGTAGTGGTCTGCATGTGTGGTGGTGGTGGTCTGTATGTGTGGTGGTGGTGGTCTGTATGTGTGGTGGTGGTGGTCTGTATGTGTGGTGGTGGTGGGCCTGTATGTGTGGTGGTGGTGGGCCTGTATGTGTGGTGGTGGTGGGCCTGTATGTGTGGTGGTGGTGGTCTGTATGTGTGGTGGTGGTGGTCTGTATGTGTGGTGGTGGTGGTCTGTATGTGTGGTGGTGGTGGGCCTGTATGTGTGGTGGTGGTCTGTATGTGTGGTGGTGGTGGGTCTGTATGTGTGGTGGTGGAGGCCTGTATGTGTGGTGGTGGAGGTCTGTATGTGTGGTGGTGGTCTGTATTTGTGGTGGCGGTGGTCTGTATGTGTGGTGGTCTGTATGTGTGGTGGAGGCCTGTATGTGTGGTGGTGGTGGTCTGTATGTGTGGTGGTGGTCTGTATTTGTGGTGGCGGTGGTCTGTATGTGTGGTGGTGGTGGTCTGTATGTGTGGTGGTGGTGGTCTGTATGTGTGGTGGTAGTGGTCTGTATGTGTGGTGGTGGTGGGTCTGTATGTGTGGTGGTGGTGGTCTGTATGTGTGGTGGTGGTGGGTCTGTATGTGTGGTGGTGGTGGGTCTGTATGTGTGGTGGTGGAGGTCTGTATGTGTGGTGGTGGAGGTCTGTATGATTGGTGGTGGTGGTCTGTATGTGTGGTGGTGGTCTGTATGTGTGGTGGTGGTCTGTATGTGTGGTGGTGGTGGGTCTGTATGTGTGGTGGTGGAGGTCTGTATGTGTGGTGGTGGTGGTCTGTATGTGTGGTGGTGGTGGTCTGTATGTGTGGTGGTGGTGGTCTGTATGTGTGGTAGTGGAGGTCTGTATGTGTGGTGGTGGTGGTCTGTATGTGTGGTGGTGGTGGTCTGTATGTGTGGTGGTGGTGGTCTGTATGTGTGGTAGTGGTGGTCTGTATGTGTTGTAGTGGTGGTCTGTATGTGTGGTGGTGGTGGTCTGTATGTGTGGTGGTGGTGGTCTGTATGTGTGGTGGTGGAGGTCTGTATGTGTGGTGGTGGTGGTCTGTATGTGTGGTGGTGGTGGTCTGTATGTGTGGTGGTGGTGGTCTGTATGTGTGGTGGTGGTGGTCTGTATGTGTGGTGGTGGAGGTCTGTATGTGTGGTGGTGGAGGTCTGTATGTGTGGTGGTGGTGGTCTGTATGTGTGGTGGTGGTGGTCTGTATGTGTGGTGGTGGAGGTCTGTATGTGTGGTGGTGGAGGTCTGTATGTGTGGTGGTGGTGGTCTGTATGGGTGGTGGTGGAGGTCTGTATGTGTGGTGGTGGTCTGTATGTGTGGTGGTGGTGGTCTGTATGTGTGGTGGTGGTCTGTATGTGTGGTAGTGGTCTGTATGTGTGGTGGTGGTGGGTCTGTATGTGTGGTGGTGGAGGCCTGTATGTGTGGTGGTGGGCCTGTATGTGTGGTGGTGGAGGTCTGTATGTGTGGTGGTCTGTATGTGTGGTGGTGGTGGTCTGTATGTGTGGTGGTGGTGGTCTGTATGTGTGGTGGTGGTGGTCTGTATGTGTGGTGGAGGTGGTCTGTATGTGTGGTGGTGGTGGTCTGTATGTGTGGTGGTGGTGGGTCTGTATGTGTGGTGGTGGTGGTCTGTATGTGTGGTGGTGGTGGGTCTGTATGTGTGGTGGTGTAGGTCTGTATGTGTGGTGGTGGTCTGTATATGTGGTGGTGGTGGTCTGTATGTGTGGTGGTGGTCTGTATGTGTGGTAGTGGTCTGTATGTGTGGTGGTGGTGGGCCTGTATGTGTGGTGGTGGAGGTCTGTATGTGTGGTGGTGGTGGTCTGTATGTGTGGTGGTGGTGGGTCTGTATGTGTGGTGGTGGAGGCCTGTATGTGTGGTGGTGGGCCTGTATGTGTGGTGGTGGAGGTCTGTATGTGTGGTGGTGGTGGTCTGTATGTGTGGTGGTGGTGGTCTGTATGTGTGGTGGTGGTGGTCTGTATGTGTGGTGGTGGTGGTCTGTATGTGTGGTGGTGGTGGATTGTATGTGTGGTGGTGGTGGGTCTGTATGTGTGGTGGTGGTGGGTCTGTATGTGTGGTGGTGGTGGGTCTGTATGTGTGGTGGTGGTGGGTCTGTATGTGTGGTGGTGGAGGTCTGTATGTGTGATGGTGGAGGTCTGTATGTGTGGTGGTGGTCTGTATGTGTGGTGGTGGTGGTCTGTATGTATGGTGGTGGTCTGTATGTGTGGTAGTGGTCTGTATGTGTGGTGGTGGTGGGCCTGTATGTGTGGTGGTGGAGGTCTGTATGTGTGGTGGTGGTGGTCTGTATGTGTGGTGGTGGTGGTCTGTATGTGTGGTGGTGGTGGTCTGTATGTGTGGTGGTGGTGGTCTGTATGTGTGGTGGTGGTGGTCTGTATGTGTGGTGGTGGTGGTCTGTATGTGTGGTGGTGGTGGTCTGTATGTGTGGTGGTGGAGGGCTGTATGTGTGGTAGTGGAGGGCTGTATGTGTGGTAGTGGAGTTCTGTATGTGTGGTGGTGGAGGGCTGTATGTGTGGTGGTGGAGGTCTGTAAGTGTGGTGGTGGTGGTCTGTATGTGTGGTGGTGGTCTGTATGTGTGGTGGTGGTCTGTATGTGTGGTGGTGGGTCTGTATGTGTGGTGGTGGGTCTGTATGTGTGGTGGTGGGTCTGTATGTGTGGTGGTGGTCTGTATGTGTGGTGGTGGGTCTGTATGTGTGTTGGTGGGTCTGTATGTGTGGTGGTGGTGGTCTGTATGTGTGGTGGTGGAGGTCTGTATGTGTGGTGGTGGAGGGCTGTATGTGTGGTGGTGGAGGGCTGTATGTGTGGTAGTGGAGGGCTGTATGTGTGGTGGTGGAGGCGTGCATGTGTGGTGGTGGTGGAGGCCTGTATGTGTGGTGGTGGTGGAGGGCTGTATGTGTGGTGGTGGTGGAGGTCTGTATGTGTGGTGGTGGTGGAGGTCTGTATGTGTGGTGGTGGAAGTCTGTATGTGTGGTGGTGGAGGTCTGTATGTGTGGTGGTGGTGGAGGTCTGTATGTGTGGTGGTGGAGGGCTGTATGTGTGGTGGTGGAGGTCTGTATGTGTGGTGGTGGTGGAGGTCTGTATGTGTGGTGGTGGTGGAGGTCTGTATGTGTGGTGGTGGTGGTCTGTATGTGTGCTGGTGGAGGTCTGTGTGTGTGGTGGTGGTGGGTCTGTATGTGTGGTGGTGGAGGTCTGTATGTGTGGTGGTGGGCGGGCTGTTGGTGTGCTGGGGATGAGGCTGTGTTGGGCTGCTTGAGTGCGAGTGACGGTGGTTATCAGAGCGTGGTACTATCTCTGCTGGATAACGGGTTGTTCGAGCCCCAGCATGGCCCCTTCCGATATCTTGCTATCTGCCTGACGCGCACGCAGAATGAACTAGATGACAAGATATCAGAACATAATCCCCCGTGCACAATTATATGAGCAGATACGATTGGATTTGAATGGGACAAGTCACTACAATACACAGCCTTCCTCCACTCTCTCTCTCTCTCTCCCTCCTACGTATTCCATATATTGCCCCCTACTACACGCCTCTTCCATTTCAAATAACAGCTTTCTCGCCCCTGTCTTCTAATTTCTCATTACACAAAGCAGTATTATATAAAAATTTCACCTTGTATTAGCGTTTCTTTGCTTATACCAGCCAGCGACCTCGCCACACCTGTTCTTGAGAAATGATTTCTCACTCGACTAGTTAATTCTATATATTAAAGTCTTATATTCAATTATTTTTTCTATATTTTCTTCATCGTTAACACTATTAGCGGGAGACCTTTTTTTGTAGGCAAAATTACAAAACAATTTTTGTATTTTATGTATAAATACTTGTGTTTAATTATTGTAATTATTGTTAGGTGAATAGGCTTGATTGCCCTGCCTGATAATATTGGTTACACTAATCATCACTAGACTCGTATTCAGTGACACTTGAGACGAGGGCCGGATTCACGAAGGTACTTACGAAGGTTTTTCTTCTTGGCTACGAATGTTTTCCTTCTTAGCGCCTTCGTGGCGGCTACGGCGGTATTCAAGTAGCTACACTAAGTGGAAAAACCTTCGTAAGTTCATTCCGGGATCTAAGTGTAGTTTCGACCACTCGTAGCTTTACGTAAACTGGATATAACTCAATTTTTCTCTACAACATAACACTGGGATCGATTTTAAGATTTTGGAACATAAACAAAAGATTATAAAAATTGAATCTAGTGAAGAGGAGTCCTTCGTGTTAGTTATATATGCATTCTCTGTTTGAAACTTAAAGTAAATATGTCTTGACCAGACCACACACTAGAAATTGAAGGGACGACGACGTTTCGGTCCGTCCTGGACCATTCTCAGGTCGATTGTGATGAGGAGGTAGGGACAGGCAATAAATAGGCAAGAGAGAGCTGAGGAGGAAAGTCAGGTGTAGGGGATAGTAGTAATGAGAACTGCAGCAGGCCTATTGGCCCATACGAGGCAGCTCCTATTATAACCACCGAAGGAGATAGTAATAGGAAAAAGAAGAGGATAACAAGAGAGCGTAGGAGAAGACAATGAACAGAAAAAGGGGAGAAGAGAGAAAGAAAAGGAAAGAGAAAGAAAGAAATGGAAGGGGGAAAGCTTATGTTAAGTCACGTTTGTTAGAAAGATTAGAGCATTTGAGTATATACTGTGAAAGGGAAGAGTTCACAGCAACAAAGCCAGGACTCAAGTTCATGTTGGGTACATTGTTTATAAGAGCCGATTCTACAAGACGGCGTCTGTGTAGAGTAGAGGCAGGAAAGATTATTTTGGAGGAAGACCAATCAATGGGATGATTAGAATCCCTCACATGGCAGAAGAGAGCATTGTTAGTGTCTTCACTTCACTACATACTTCAGCCACGTTATTGTGACTCATCGCCTATATATGTCTTTTATGATAGTAGAATTAGTTTTATAATAGCAAGATATTATACCCGTAGTTATTAAGTAAATAAACACTGGTGAACATGAAATATGAGAGAAGGTGATGAGCCCTGCCTGATGGGATCATTTACTATCACTAAATGCCCCTGTTCACCTAGTAGTAAGGGTGTACCTTAGCTATACATACCCATTTCTAATTTATTTAGTTTGGTTTTATTTTAAAATTAAATCTGGATGAGACATAAAATAAAAATATGCTGCACAAATGATGTTAGGTAAGGAGAAGGGTAAAAATGTCAAAAACTTTATTCATTGAATACTTAAAGCTATAATTATGACTATATAGACTATTAAAAAAGAGAGAGGGAAGTAGGGGGTCCAAGACCTCTTCCTGTTATACAATTTGGGTGTAGAACAAGTAATTATCAAAAGAAGGCACCATGCCGGGAAGGCTATGTAGCACTAAGGCAGTGAGGTGAGGCAGCTACTTATTTGAGAAATGCTTATTTTATTTACCTTATAAGCTGAGGCAACTTATTTTATTTGAGGAATACTCAGCTGATTCCTCTACATTTAGCATGGAACAAATTTGTGTCCAAGACCTCTTCCTGTTACACAATTTGGCTGTGTGTAACCAAACTAGAAGTGCTCTACAAATCAAGGGACCCAGAATGTGGAATGACCTCCCGAATCATGTCAAAGGCTGTACCTCTCTCAACCAGTTTAAGAGTTAAACCAAGTACTGCCTAATTAACTCCATGTAACCTAACTTACCTCCTAAATGTCAACCCATGTCTAGCTATTTTTTAAACAACGCTGTTCACCAACATGTGCAATTGCTGATTTATGCTATGTTAACCCCTCTTTTTGTATTTTTTATTCCTTCTTTCAACACAATTTATACCTAATCCCGATTACTATTAAGTTTTAGTCTGTGTTTTTTTTCCCCACAGCTTGCCCGAAATGCTATGAGTATTAGTGGCTTTAGGTATTGTATGTACTAGCTCTGTCTATAAATCCAACATTATGTTTGTAAATCAACTGTATGTACTTTTCCTGAACAAAATGTATTTATTATTTATTTTTTAATCAGTAAGTATTAAAAGAAGGCACCAAGCTGGGAAGGCTATGTAGCACCATTGTGTGTAACAATAAACCAAATTTTTTTTTAACAAATAATGCACCTGTATGGGAAAACAAATCCTGTCAGCTGTAAAAATATTGATGCAGTTATTTAAATGAAAAATATAATGAAAGAAATATCACTGGTTTATTTTTATCCTATCTTTTTGTACTGTACAGTATATCCAAGGAAGTGAAAAATTGAGACATAATGCACAATTTAATGAATGATTAGCATGGATTAGCAGTTCAAAAGAAATATGACTATTACATATCAACATGAGATCTAAATTATCCATGGTCAACATGATTTAATAAGGATAATACAGTACTGTATTTGTAATAATACAAACTATAATTTAAAATCTTTATTACTGATTTTTTTTATTAAGAAGATTAGGTATACACAGCAATGTGCTGCTACCCTATTCTATATGGAATATTACACAGTGTAGATAAAAAACTAGCTATAAGTTTATCTAATACTCCCATCTCACAGGATGGTTAGACATACTGTACACGGAATCAATTTAGAAAATATCAGCCTCAATACAAAAAACAAATCAACTCTGACTAAACAACTCTTCGCGATTTTCACAAGAGGTAAGCACTGAATCATGGAAACATTATATTATAATTACTCTTACCAGTTTCTACAAGACTCCTCTCAAACAATGTATTTTTAAACATGTTTAGGTATACACAGCAATGTGCTGCTTCCCTATTCTGTATAAAGGACCACACAGTGTAGATCAAAAACCAGCTACAAGCTCACCCAACATCCTCACCTCACAGGATGGCCAGTCATACATGGAATTAGGAGAGAACAAAATACTTTATGCTGATCTATTAGCCTCCACTGGCAAAATCTGGGTGCAGCACAAGAATATCTTCCAATATTCCTGAGTGTATGAAGTAATTACAGAGCTCAAAGTGCCTCATACCATTTGGTATGAAGTCACTGATAACAGGACAATCACAGATATAGTGTTGGAGAGTATGTTCTCTCAAGTAGGACTGAAAACAGATGTTTTTTCCACCAAGAGGGCTATAAACCCGTGGAACCGCCTACCCGCTGAAGCCGTAATGCCAAATTCCAGCTAAAAAATATCATTAAGACAATTGGCGGGCCCTTTAACAAGCCGCCGGCTTTCTGTCCTCTTCGAGTCTACTAGATAGTTAGTGGCCCTTGGGTAACTTCAGTAAATATATACAATAATTGTCAGCGCATCTTCCGAGCAACAAGGACAGCTACACAGTATCTCTTAGAATTACGTAGGTAAACAACAAATGTAACATATTTGTTTACTACAATGTCGGTGCTGGCTGTAGAAGTTGAAAAAACATTGTTTTACTTCGAAATATACTAATTTTATAAGAAAATTCGACGTAAATAGGAGGCAGTAGAGCTCCGATAAGCCAGCGCTAAATCTTCAATATGAAGAATGTTGCTGTTCTCTGATTGGCCAAACGAAACACAGTAGTGACCTCTATCGGCACGCAGGTGAACCAACAAATTTCTTCCTAAGTGGACGTTATTGAATTGCACCTAAGCATCTTCTTAGGGCACACTTAGGAACCTTCGTAGCAAACCCACTTACGAAGAAATACACAGAGCTTCCTGAATCTAGGTGGAGGTCCCTAATTAAAAACGGCGAAGACAACACACTCGAAGACACCAACAATCAAACAAACTAACAAACAACACATCATGCATATCGCATCACTTCTCTTACTAATACACATAGAAACACACACACAACCTCTTCAGCATAATACGTGAAACCTATGTACATATAATTTATAATTTTCCAAGAAACATTTCCACTCAAACCAACACAACTTGCCCTGGCGTAGAGACCTTATTAATTCCTCAGTAGAGGAAACTCCGAGTGATTTCAATCATGCTCAACACGTTTTAACATCCCTTATGATAAGAATAAGTAACTTTGCATCTTTGACCATTTGCCAGGAAGATGGGCTAAGTCCTTGGCTCTCTCTCTCTCTCTCTCTCTCTCTCTCTCTCTCTCTCTCTCTCTCTCTCTCTCTCTCTCTCTCTCTCTCTCTCTCTCTCTCTCTCTCTCTTCCCACTAAAGTCAATTCCTCTCTTCCATGTAGTGTTCTCCTTTCCCTACTTATCTTTCCCACAATCTTTTCCTATAAAACTATTTATTAAGTCAAACTCATGAAATTCAAAATGATATACAAATGTTGCGATTTTAGGCTTCTGAGGTATGGTGTGAGGGAACATGAGGCTACTGAGACATGGTGTGGGGAAAGTCTAAACACTTCCATTATATATATATATATATATATATATATATATATATATATATATATATATATATATATATATATATATATATATATATATATATATATATATATATAAAGAGAGAGAGAGAGAGAGAGAGAGAGAGAGAGAGAGAGAGAGAGAGAGAGAGAGAGAGAGAGAGAGAGAGAGAGAGAGAGAGAGAGAGAGAGAGAGAGAGAGAGAGAGAGAGAGAGATTTTTTACTTGCTCTCGTCATTGAAATTTCAAATTGTTTCTGTATCCACTTTTATGAAATCACTGGCTTCAAATTCATAATTTCCTATTCATTTGGTCTACATTTTGTACTCAAAATTTAGTATCGTTTCCAGTTTAACGTTTCACGTCAATAAGCCATGTTTTACGAAGATAAAAACATCTTTTCTGAACCTTTTTGGGACTCACGTTGTTACCAGAAGTCGATCAGAGCTCTCATTTCTCAATCCTCAAACCTTGTCCAGCTCCATCACTCATCTGGCTCCATCACTTTCACCGCTGAATATGTCGTCTGGCTCCATCACTTTCACCGCTGAATATCTCGTCTGGCGCTATCGCTGAGATTCCATCGCTCTTCGGGATCCATTGTTCGTCCACCTCCTTCGTTACTTCGTCAACTCTGAAAATTCCTGGCGGATATTAGGTGTACTTTCCCCGCCATCGTTGCCCTCCAGTACCACACGAAGGAGGCAGCGTAACGGTGCTCTCCTTATATCAGCGTTTACACCTGTAGAAACATTCAACATCTTCGTTTGCATTAAATAAGAGAAGAAGAAGAAGAGAATATTAAGACATGGAAGACAGGAAGGTGTTGAACAACAAGTGGTTGATAATGACGACCTTGACGAAGATAACAATGATGAGGATGATGATGATAAGAGTAACAAGAACAAACTAATCATCAGTACAAGAAGAGAATATTCATCAGTACCGATAATAACGAATTGTTCCCAATGTACTATATTAGGCTTCAGCTCCGATGTTGAGGGGTAATTTTTTTTTTTGTTTTTGTTTTTTTTATTATTTTCTACCACAGACGTGGCCACACATTTACAATGCTAACCAGCATATATACATTTTCTTCTGTCCTCCATGGACAGGGTTAGAGAAGTGTTAAACATATAGTTCAAGGGTTTATTGAACACTCGACCACAGAAGGTGATTCGGTGCTTTTAAAATGCTAAGCTAACCTACATATGTAAATACATAGATACACAGATTTACGTATGCCCTACATAAAGTGTTAGATGTGTCTTTTACATAGTGACATTAATGTACATTCACAAAGGTGAAATGTAATTCTGATCAGCTTCCATATATACTTTATAGCCATACATATACATACACACACACACATACACATACATATATACACACACACATGCATTCACATTTGTCTCATTTACCCTGACATGGTGAGGTAGCTGATAAAGAAACTAGTGTGCAATTAAGCACTTAATCACTGAAGTTGATGAAGGTGCTTTTACAAGCTCAGGTTATATAGTTACATCATATATATATATACATTGTATGATTGATATATTACATGAATGTTTTCTCTTTCACAAAGTTGACACATTGTGTACTCGACATTTGGGTTTTGAGAAAGCTGCCAGATACGTCTATATCCCAGGCGTATTCTGGCCACTATAACATCACATTGCCGGGTTCTTGTTCTATTAGTCCCATATGTGAATGTCTCCTCACGATATCTATCATAATATTTAATGCTACAACTTTCAGGTCTTTGAGAATTTGTTAGGTCGGTGAGATTTTCATTAGATATTTGTTTAAGTATTCTCTTTGTCACTGCTAATGAAACACCCATATCAATTTCTACCACTGGTTTTAATGTTAGGCTTCAGCTCCGATGTTGAGGGGTAATGTTAGGCTTCAGCTCCGATGTTGAGGGATAATGTTAGGCTTCAGCTCCGATGTTGAGGGGTAATGTTAGGCTTCAGCTCCGATGTTGAGGGGTAATGTTAGGCTTCAGCTCCGATGTTGAGGGGTAATGTTAGGCGTCAGCTCCGATGTTGAGGGGTAATGTTAGGCTTCAGCTCCGATGTTGAGGGGTAATGTTAGGCGTCAGCTCCGATGTTGAGGGATAATGTTAGGCTTCAGCTCCGATGTTGAGGGGTAATGTTAGGCTTCAGCTCCGATGTTGACGGATAATGTTAGGCTTCAGCTCCGATGTTGAGGGGTAATGTTAGGCTTCAGCTCCGATGTTGAGGGGTAATGTTAGGCTTCAGCTCCGATGTTGAGGGGTAATGTTAGGCTTCAGCTCCGATGTTGAGGGGTAATGTTAGGCTTCAGCTCCGATGTTGAGGGGTAATGTTAGGCTTCAGCTCCGATGTGTAGGGGTAATGTTAGGCTTCAGCTCCGATGTGTAGGGGTAATGTTAGGCTTCAGCTCCGATGTTGAGGGGTAATGTTAGGCTTCAGCTCCGATGTGTAGGGGTAATGTTAGGCTTCAGCTCCGATGTTGAGGGATAATGTTAGGCTTCAGCTCCGATGTTGAGGGATAATGTTAGGCTTCAGCTCCGATGTTGAGGGGTAATGTTAGGCTTCAGCTCCGATGTTGAGGGGTAATGTTAGGCTTCAGCTCCGATGTTGAGGGGTAATGTTAGGCTTCAGCTCCGATGTTGAGGGGTAATGTTAGGCTTCAGCTCCGTTGGCGGTGGTGGGGGTTGGCGGTGGTGGGGGTTGGCGGTGGTGGGGGTTGGCGGTGGTGGGGGTTGGCGGTGGTGGGGGTTCGCGGTGGTGGGGGTTCGCGGTGGTGGGTGCTGGCGGTGGTGGGGGTTGGCGGTGGTGGGGGTTGGCGGTAGTGGGGGTTGGCGGTGATGGGAGCACGCTGTGGCGTTATTTAGGTGATATATCAGCTTCCTACTTACTATTCTGTTGAGATCTCTCTCGAACAATAACAACATTCACTTTCATACCACCACAACCACTACCATTACTACAACCACAACCCCCTATCGCAACCACCACCACCACCACCCTTCACGATAATCATTGCCATTACATTACCACAACAGAACCATTACAACCACAACCACAACTACCGCATCACCATTCCAATACCACCACAAACACTACCACTACAATCACAAACATTTCAACTGTAACCACAACCTTAACCACCACAACTACCACTACTATATATAGGGCGCCTGACAGCTGGATGGACTGCGCTTTGGATTCGTAGTCCTGAGGCTCCGGGTTCGATCCCCAGTGGAGGCAGAGACAAATGGGCAAAATGTTTCTTTCACACTGATGCCCCCTGTTACCTAGCAGTAAATAGGTACCTGGGAGTTAGACAGCTGCTACGGGCTGCTTTCTGGGGGTGGAGGCCTGGTCGAGGACCGGGCCGCGGGGACGTTAAGCCCCGAAATCACAGATAACCTTAAAATAGCCATATATATCTACCCACTGGAACATTATCTAACACAGGGCTAATTTACAACCCAAACAGACCACTGGAACACTGTCTAACACAGTACAGAGTTCAACCCAAATAAGATTTTAACCGAGATTTAACAGCGCAGTTAAAGAAGTTGCTACACACACTGGGCCATACCTTACAGAGGCCACCGTGTGGGTCATAAACACTCATCCACTGACTGAGTAAAACTGAAATGAGTAACACTTAGTGGGCTAGCAAGAGACTCGGGACCCACGAAGGAATATCACAGGAGATAACAAAAAATCCTGCCACTACGACAATCCCATAAGGCGTTAATTAACGTTAAATTAACTACGACAATTATGTTAATTATAACGTAAGAGGTGCATCACGACCAGTTGGCGGAGCAAAACACAGCTGGAACTCCCATTCCTGAATAGGCTATTAGATAACCATTCGTACGTACACACACAAAAACCTAGATAGGTTAGGCAGTGATGTGGTGGAGGCTGACTCTATACATAGTTTATAATGTAAATATGATCAAGCCCAGTAGGCTCAGGAATCTATATACAGTACACCGGTTGATCAACAGTTGCGAGGCGGGACCAAAGAGCCAGAGCTCTTTGCACAACTAGGTGAGTACAACCAGGTGAGCACACACACACATGCGGACATTAACACTCCCAAAATAGCCAACAGCAACAACAACCACGAAAACAGCAACAACAACCACGAAAACATATACAAGGACAGCAGCAGGTACTTGATGCGTCAACACCACCACCAACAATACAATGAAACAGCAATTGTACCAGCAAACACAGCCACAACAGCATCTGTACCAGCAAACACAGCCACAACAGCAACTGTACCAGGTGTTTGTTGTCCCGGCTCTGGATGTTATGGCGTCCCCGGTGGATGGGCGAGACCCTTGGCAATGGGTGCTCTGGGAGGCGTTCAATGCAAGATTCCCGCGGAGTTGCGTGGTGACCGCCGGCCAGGTCGGACGTTCCTGAGGTCTCTCCGCACTGGCTTGTGTTTACGTTGGGTGATCGCTTGTTTGCCCTGCTGGTGGTGGTTTGCCACTGACGGGGTGACGTTTGCTTCGCCATGGGGACGTTTCGCCCTCCATTGCAGAGGACGCTGTCAGCTGGTCTGGCGTTTACGGTGCCGGTGGACCATCCATTGGTTGGTGTCGCCCTAGTAGACGTGCTGCATGTGCAGCTGTCTGACCTGGTGGGCATCCAGCTGCTTCAGGGCCACCGTGCTGTGGTCAAGTTCCGCCTCCAGGCTGCCTTTCAGGCGTTTCTCGAGCGGTGTGAGGGGCGTGTTTACCCTCTCCCTGATTCAGCTGGCTCAGTTAAGGTAGTGAATCTTAGTGTCACCTTGACGTCTGTGACGGTGCATGGTGCCCCCTTCGAATTTCAGGACGACTTTTTAACCTCCTGTTTCGAACTTTTTGGGACAGTGTTGAGTGTTCGGTGGAACAAGGTCGTTGCCGGGCACTGTGTTGGTATGCTTGACGGCTCCCGCACTCTGACGATGTCGCTGAAGGGTAGTGTACCGTCGTCGTTGTCCGTGTTGGGTTACACGCTCCGCTGCCAGTACCGGGGTCAACCGCGCACCTGTTATCGGTGTGGTCACGAGGGTCTTCTGGCTGCTGCGTGCGACGTGGGAGCGACTGGTCGTGTGCATGTTCTTCGTGCGGAGGATTTTCCGCCCCTGTTGCGTTCGGGCGGTGTGGGTGCTGTGCCTGAGGCGCCTGCCTGCCTGTCTGCTGCTCCGCCTGTTGAGGAGAGCTCTCCGGCCTGTGCGACACGTCTAGTGCCAGCTGTGGCCCCTGGGGTTGTTCAGCCGGTGTGTGAGGGTGTCGGGCTGTCGCCTGAGCTGTGTGTAGTGAAGGATGTCCCGGTGGAGGTTCATGTTCCGCCCCCGCCTGTGGATGTGTTACCGGCTCCCGGGGACGCGGGTTCTGCCGTTTTGGAGGGGGTGCTTCGTGGTGAGGTGCCTGCCGTGCCTGAGTGTGTTGCCTCCTGTAGTTCTGCTCTTCCCATTCCTTTGCAGAAGCGTGCGCGTCGGTGTTCTGAGGCTGTTTCCGTGGATGATGTAGACAGTGTGGGTGATGTGGCCTCTGTGGACTCTTCGGACGGTGCGGGTGTGGCCTGTGTGGATGTGACGGTGGAGGCTGTGCCTGCGGCGGGGCCTGCTGGGCGTGGTGTGGTGCGGCCTGTCTCGAAGCGTTCGCGGCGGGCTCAGAGTGTCTCCCCCCTTCGTGGTGTGCCTTGGGAGGAGGTGGGGGAGTATGGTGCTCAGCTGGCGTCCCCCGCCGAGGATGATGGTGCTGTGAGGGGCTCCGACGTTGCTCCCTGTGCCCCCCCTCCTGCGTCTCCTGCTGTTGGGTCCACGCAGTGGGGGGTTGTCCCTGATGGTCGGGACCTCGTCGTAAAGTTGCGGAAAGATGTGCGCCGGGGGGCCTCGGCTCCTGTGCCCTGTGGTGGGGTCGCTGCCGCGCCTGCAGTTCCCCCTCCTTCCTTGCCCCGGTCTGGGGGTTGCCTAGTCCCGTCTGCTGGGGTCGTGCCCTGTGAGGGTCCGGAGTTGGGCCCTTATCGGGATGCCCGGGTGCTTCCGATCCCGTGGTGTTCGTCAACCATCTGGGTGTCGTCAAAGAAGGAGTTTGTTTATAGGGTGCCGGATAGGATGTCTCAGCCGAAGCTACTGCCTGATGGCCGGCTGCCCGCCGACCTGTGGGTGGTTTGGGAAGCGTACCGCTTGCGCTTTCCGTACCGTAAGTTTCCGGAGAAATATTAGTTCCCGTCTTGCGCACACCGCTACGCCGTGCCTGGATCAGCTGCCACCGTGACCATGACGCCCCGCCCCCCGGTGCGGGAAGTCTCCCTCTGACGTTCCCCTCTGTTTTCGTCGCCACTCCTCTCTCTACGGCCCATCACGTCTACCGCTTTTGACTTTCTTCTCCTCTTTACCATCAACGCGTCTCCTTACATCTGTCCTGGTGCAGTCATCGGGAGGATTACCCCTTCATGCAAACTGCACCTATTCTCAAGAAGAAGTAGATTCCCGCGGGCCGAGTTCCCGGGCAAGTTTGTGCTCTGATTTCTTGTGTATTTGCTCTATGACATGCTGTGTGCCCTTCTGGCTGTTTGTTTGCCCTGTTTTATTCTGTGCTTCTGCCTCTCCCTTTGTGCGTAGCTTTGCCGTGTGGCATATTAGTTTCTAGTGCTTGGCGCCACTCGTTTCGCGTTTTGGCTTGGCGTTTCGCCTTCCCTGGCTTTGCGATTCACCCTTCACGGGTACGCCGGGGCGCATCCGATCCCACGATCGTCGTCGCCCCTAACTCAACAACAACATATATACAGCTTAAACCACGTGGTCTCTCTTCCTTCCAGTCATCTGTAGATATAAACCTACAATTCCTGTATAACAGGCTATGTGTTTTGTTTACATATATGTGTGTGTGCGTAACTACCTAAATGTACTTACATGACGAGAGCTTCGCTCGTGGTGTCCCGTCTGGATTTATATTACAATAAATGTATAACTTGAGAATAATTTCTGTTTAGGACAAAGGTTCATTTCCCTGTTTGTCAGTAGGCTATCACTGAAACCGTAATATGCTTTCGGACCATCGCAAATACTTAGATAACTACCGAGGTGGTCTGAGAGGGAGGTTCGTGTATGCTTCCCAGTGTGTACGTGTGGGCGTACATATGTGCGGACGTACGTACGTGCGGGTGTACGTATGTGCGGGCGTACATATGTGCTGGAATGCGTCTATTACGCCCGAGTGTTTATTGATGAACACTCATGGGTTTGGCGGTGCTATGAGTCCATGGGCGGCATGAGTACGTGGGCGGCATGAGTGTGTGTGTATGTGTACCTCACGAGTGTCATGAGGCATAGGAGCGTGGGTGACACAGGCTCGCAGACTGCACATGTGCCTGTGCAGCATACTCATATGAGAAGCATAGACGTGAGGGCAGCATACTTGAGGGCTTCATACACACGTCATACACACGTCACACACACACCTGCTAGCGGCATACAAGTGTGTGTGAGGCACTCAGATGTAGAGGGGAGGTGAGTGCCACTGGCCTCAGATGACAGATGAGGAGTTATGAGGAAAGGGCAGATGAGTGGGGGGGGGGGTCCTGGAGTGAAGAGGCAGGTGGATGAGGGGGTGAGGGGAAACTACTGTGGACCCTCTCACCTGCTGACATTTCACACCAACCTCCACCCACTCACTCACCCCTCTCACAGTCCATTCACTCTCACTCACCCTCTCTTACAGTCCAATCACTCTCACTCACCCTCTCTCACAGTTACTCACTCTCACCCTCACAGTTCACTCACTCTCACTCACCCTCTCTCACAGTCACTCACTCTCACTCAGCCCTCTTACAGTTCACTCACTCTCACCCTCACAGTTCACTCACTCTCACTCACCCCCCAAAACCACATATTTCTAAACACGCAGCCTCATATGTACCAATATCACATGCCACACCCGTCATCTCACACATCATCGTCATTTCCCCCCCCTAGTATCTGTGGTCCTCCACACCTACATGGCCTCCCACACCTGCACCAACACCCACACCTGTGTCTCCTCCCACACCTGGGTGACCCACACTAACCTGAGACAAAGCCTTTAACAGCCGCGTGGTGAGACAGTCGGAGTGGCTGTAGGCGGCCCAGCTCCTCCCTCCCCCCCCCCCCCTCCCCACACTCATGACAGACAGCTCAGTAAACTCAACATATCCACCAAAATAATAATTTATTGCAAATAAGGAAAGCAATTGAAAATTAGATAGAATCAACAGGACCAGCAAAAAACGAAATTGGTTTGCTGTTTATGCAAATGGTAGGCACCCACAAACCTTCACGCCGTTTTCTATGACACGGAGTAAAGTAATGAGTAATTTATAGTCTATAGATTCTAAGTACAACATTATGAAAAGTCTTGTTACTTCTGATGAGATAACTAGGCCTTTTTATGAGGGAAAATGGGTAAGGGTAGAACTAATTATTTTGAAAAGTTCATTGGGCGGAGTTGTTAGAATAGTGTTGTGAGGGGGAAGAGGCTACTGGAGACATTCTCCATGTCTGCTACAAGTACATCTGTGGCTGCACATGTCATCCTTACATTGACGCTTGTCTTTAAGGCCTAAGGCCTATCTGCAAGGTTCTTAAGGTGACCACAAGTATACTGGACTAAAGTATACTCTCAGTATACAGCAAAAAAGGGGAGTTATACTTCTCAGTGTATATATATATCCACGTCTATCGTTGTGGTGTATTTTTAGACCGTTAAATAATTAAATTTTAAATCCCTACCTCCTTTCAAATTTGAACCATGACGGTTAACGGTATTGTCAACCGTCAAATAATTCAATTTCAAATGTCTTCCCGCTACTTGTTCTATTTGGGTGTTGGTGTCCATGCTTCTAATACTGCTGGGTTTGGTTCATACAGTTTAGCCACTACACCAAAATAAAAGTGGTTTGGAAGAGCTACAGTTGTATTTTAAACTTTATCTTGTATATATTTTAAGGTGTGGAGTCTCTTGGGGCCTCTATCTCTTTCACTCTTCACGCTGAAGCTGTTTTTGTTCCTTCATGTTAAAGCTGTCTTTGTTTCTTGACGCTGAAGCTGTTTTTGTTCCTTCATGCTAAAGCTGTTTTTGTTCCTTCATGCTAAAGCTGTTTTTGTTCCTTCATGCTAAAGCTGTTTTTGTTCCTTCATGCTAAAGCTGTTTTTGTTCCTTCACGCTAAAGCTGTTTTTGCTCCTTCATGCTAAAGCTGTTTTTGTTCCTTCATGCTAAAGCTGTTTTTGTTCCTTCACGCTAAAGCTGTTTTTGCTCCTTCATGCTAAAGCTGTTTTTGTTCCTTCATGCTAAAGCTGTTTTTGTTCCTTCATGTTAAAGCTGTCTTTGTTTCTTGGCGCTGAAGCTGTTTTTGTTCCATCATGCTAAAGCTGTTTTTGTTCTTTCATGCTAAAGCTGTTTTTGTTTCTTGACGCTGAAGCTGTCTTTGTTTCTTGACGCTGAAGCTGTCTTTGTTTCTTGACGCTGAAGCTGTTTTTGTTTCTTGACGCTGAAGCTGTTTTTGTTCCTTCATGCTAAAGCTGTTTTTGTTCCTTCATGCTAAAGCTGTTTTTGTTCCTTCATGCTAAAGCTGTTTTTGTTCCTTCACGCTAAAGCTGTTTTTGCTCCTTCATGCTAAAGCTGTTTTTGCTCCTTCATGCTAAAGCTGTTTTTGTTCCTTCATGCTAAAGCTGTTTTTGTTCTATCATGCTAAAGCTGTTTTTGTTTCTTGACGCTGAAGCTGTCTTTGTTTCTTGACGCTAAAGCTGTTTTTGTTCCTTCATGCTAAAGCTGTTTTTGTTCTTTCATGCTAAAGCTGTTTTTGTTCTTTCATGCTAAAGCTGTTTTTGTTTCTTGACGCTGAAGCTGTCTTTGTTTCTTGACGCTGAAGCTGTTTTTGTTTCTTGGCGCTGAAGCTGTCTTTGTTTCTTGACGCTGAAGCTGTCTTTGTTTCTTGACGCTGAAGCTGTTTTTGTTTCTTGACGCTGAAGCTGTTTCTTCACGCTAAAACAGTCTGTCTTTCACCCTATTATTTGTTTTGTATAACCTTTTACTTGCAAATGCTACCAATAATTAAGTCTTAATTTCCTTCAAATATATGTTTTTAAGCAATGATTATTATGCATATCAATGGGGAAAAAAGTATGGCAATAGGGTAAACAAGTATGGCAATAGGGTAAAAAAAGTATGGCAATGGGGTTCAAAATGCATGTGAATGGGTAAAACAGTGTTGGTAAACTCATTGCAATGTTGCAAACAAATATACTAAGATGGTTTTATGCTGTTGCATCTGCCACGAGCTGTGTTGCCCTCAGCCTGGACCTGCGGGGGGGGGGGGGGGGGGGTCTTTAAGATCACTAAGACAGTCTTTACTAAGTCCTGGATGGACGGTGTCCAGTTCAGCTTTAAGTGAGTCAGCCTTTTGGATGACGCCAGCATCCAGTGAGTCATATTAGAGTCGTAGATTAACGCCCATACGCACACACACACAGCCGGTGGCCGAGTGGACAGCACGCTGGACACGTGATCGTGTGGTTACGGGTTCGATCCCGGGCGCCGGCGAGAAACGATGGGCAGAGTTTCTTTTACCCTGAATGCCTCTGTTACCTAGCAGTAAATAGGTACCTGGGAGTTAGACAGCTGCTACGGGCTGCTTCCTGTGTGTGTGTGTGTGTGTGTGTGTGTGTGTGTGTGTGTGTGTGTGTGTGTGTGTGTGTGTGTACTCACCTAGTTGTGTTTGCGGGGGTTGAGCTCTGGCTCTTTGGTCCCGCCTCTCAACAGGTGTACAGATTCCTGAGCCTACTGGGCTCTATCATATCTACACTTGAAACTGTGTATGGAGTCAGCCTCCACCACATCACTTCCTAATGCATTCTATTTGTCAACCACTCTGACACTAAAAAAGTTCTTTCTAATATCTCTGTGGCTCATTTGGCGCTCAGTTTCCACCTGTGTCCCCTTGTGCATGTGCCCCTTGTGTTAAATAGCCTGTCATTATCTACCTTATCAATTCCCTTGAGAATCTTGAATGTGGTGATCATGTCCCCCCTAACTCTTCTGTCTTCCAACACTGTGTGTGTGTGTGTGTGTGTGTGTGTGTGTGTGTGTGTGTGTGTGTGTGTGTGTGTGTGTGTGTGTGTGTGTGTGTGCGCATAAGAGGCTGGTACATAAGCTGGAGAGACAGGCAGGTGTAGCTGGTAAGGTGCTCCAGTGGATAAGGGAGTATCTAAGCAATAGGAAGCAGAGAGTTACGGTGAGGGGGTGAGACCTCCGATTGGCGTGAAGTCACCAGTGGAGCCCCACAGGGCTCTGTACTCGGTCCTATCTTGTTTCTGATATATGTAAATGATCTCCCGGAGGGTATCGATTCATTTCTCTCAATGTTTGCGGACGCTGCTAAAATTATGAGAAGGATTAAAACCAAAGAGGACTTTTTGAGGTTTCAAGAAGACCTAGACAAGCTGAAGTAATGGTCGAACAAATGGTTGTTAGAGTTTAACCCAACCAAATGTAATGTAATGGAGATAGGTGTAGGGAGCAGGAGGCCAGATACAAGGTATCATCTGGGAGAGGAAATTCTTCAGAAGTCAAAGAAGGAAAAAGACTTAGGGGTTGATATCACGCCAGACCTGTCTCCTGCAGCACATATCAAGAGGATAACATCAGCGGTATATGCCAGGCTGGCCAACATACGAACGGCATTCAGAAACTTGTGTAAAGAATCATTCAGAACTTTGTATACCACATAAGTCAGGCCAATCCTGGAGTATGCAGCCCCAGCATGGAGTCCATATCTAGTGAAGGATAAGACTAAACTGGAAAAGGTTCAAATGTGTGCCACCAGACTAGTACCCGAGCTGTGAGGTATGAGCTACGAGGAGAGACTATGGGAATTTAACCTCACTTCGCTGGAAGACAGAAGAGTTAAGGGGGACATGATCACCACATTCAAGATTCTGAAGGGAATTGATAAGGTAGATAAAGACGGTCTATTTAACACAAGGGGCACACGCACTAGGGGACACAGGTGGAAACTGAGTGCCCAAATGAGCCACAGAGATATTAGAAAGAACTTTTTTAGTGTCAGAGTGGTTGACAAATGGAATGCATTAGGAGGTGATGTGGTGGAGGCTGACTCCATACACAGTTTCAAGTGTAGATATGATAGAGCCCAATAGGCTCAGGAATCTGTACACCTGTTGATTGACGGTTGAGAGGCGGGACCAAAGAGCCAGAGCTCAACCCCCGCAAACACAACTAGGTGAGTACAACTATGTGAGTACACACACACACACACACATGTCAGTTAGCCTAAATTCTCCAATATTCATTCATAAAACTGCCTCACGGGACTGCAACCTTATCAAACAAAGCTGTCAGGTATCTCTAACTCTCAACACAAATTAACAACTTCACATATCAATCATTGCAACTGTTGATAAATAGACACTAACTAACCTTGCTATGAGATATAAATACAAGTGCCAAATTTGATTCAGAAGGCAACTCCAGCGTGGCCTAGTCGGATAGAACAAGTTCCTAATCCGGATAGATCTGCGTTCGAGCCTGTCGGAACGGTTGCAAGTACAGGGCACAGATTTCTCTGTGTGTCCCCTCCTGTAGGAGCATCAGTTTCGATAGATTCTCTGGATAGCCGAAGATTGATTGACCGACTCCTTGGAATGTGGGGAAGGGTTGAAGTCCGGGGGGCCACGGACGGATACCTGGATCCACTGACCTCGGGCAGGTCTTTCAATCCACCTGGATTTCAGGTGGGGAGAAGGGAGGCAATTTGGGTCGACACAAATAGCTTCCTGGACCCAAAACCCCTTGGATACACGGACACGGACACTCACACAGACACGCACACGGACACTCATGGACTCAGATAATAAGAAGGGAGTTGATAATATAATAAGGTTGTATAATAATAATATAATATAATATATAATAATAATAATAATATAATAACATAATTAGGTTGGTTAGTTGGTTAGGTTAGGCTGCTCAGGTTAGGTTGCTCAGGTTAGGTTGCTCAGGTTAGGTTGCTCAGGCTCGGTTGCTCAGGTTCGGTTGGTCAGGTTCGGTTGCTCAGGTTCGGTTGCTCAGGTTCGGTTGCTCAGGTTCGGTTGCTCAGGTTCGGTTGCTCAGGTTAGGTTGCTCAGGTTAGGTTGCTCAGGTTAGGTTGCTCAGGTTAGGTTGCTCAGGTTAGGTTGCTCAGGTTAGGTTGCTCAGGTTCGGTTGCTCAGGTTAGGTTGCTCAGGTTAGGTTGCTCAGGTTAGGTTGCTCAGGTTAGGTTGCTCAGGTTAGGTTGCTCAGGTTAGGTTGATCAGGTTCGGTTGCTCAGGTTAGGTTGCTCAGGTTCGGTTGCTCAGGTTCGGTTGCTCAGGTTAGGTTGCTCAGGTTAGGTTGCCCAGGTTAGGTTGCCCAGGTTAGGTTGCCCAGGTTAGGTTGGTTAGGCAGGTTGCTCAGGTTAGGTTGCTCAACCTTAGGTTAGGTTAGGTTACATTGCTTAGGTTGGTTGGTTACGTTGGTTGGTTAGGTTAGATAGCTTAGGTTGGTTGGTTAGGTTAGTTAGGTTGGTTGGTTGGTTGGATAGCTTAGGTTGGTTGGTTGGATAGCTTAGGTTGGTTGGTTGGATTGCTTAGGTTGGTTGGTTAGGTTGGTTGGTTTGGTTGGTTAGGTTGGTTGGTTAGGTTAGATAGCTTAGGTTGGTTAGGTTGGTTGGTTGGATAGCTTAGGTTGGTTGGTTGGTTTGATAGCTTAGTTAGGTTGGTTACGTTGGTTAGGATGGTTGATTACGTTGGTTAGCTTAGGTTGGGTTGGTTGGTTAGGTTGCTTGGTTAGGTTGGTTGATTAGGTTCTTTGGTTAGGTTGGTTGATTAGGTTCTTTGGTTAGGTTGGTTGATTAGGTTCTTTGGTTAGGTTGGTTGGTTAGGTTGCTTGGTTAGGTTGGTTGGTTGATTAGGTTCTTCGGTTAGGTTGGTTGGTTAGGTTGCTTGGTTAGGTTGGTTGGTTAGGTTAGGTTGCTTAGGTTGGTTGCTTAGGTTGGTTGCTTAGGTTGCTTAGGTTGGTTGGTTAGGTTAGATAGCTTAGGTTGGTTGGTTAGTTTAGATAGCTTAGGTTTGTTGGTTAGGTTAGATAGCTTAGGTTGGTTGGTTAGGTTGGTTACGTTGGTTAGGTTGGTTGGCTAGGTTAGATAGCTTACGTTGGTTAGGTTGGTTGGTTAAGTTCCTTGGTTAGGTTGGTTGGTTAAGTTGCTTGGTTAGGTTGGTTGGTTAGGTTAGATAGCTTAGCTTGGTTGGTTAGGTTAGATAGCTTACGTTGGTTGGTTAGGTTAGATAGCTTAGGTTGGTTGGTTAGGTTAGATAGCTTACGTTGGTTGGTTAGGTTAGATAGCTTACGTTGGTTGGTTAGGTTGGTTGGTTAGGTTAGATAGCTTACGTTGGTTGGTTAGGTTGGTTGGTTAGGTTAGATAGCTTATGTTGGTTAGGTTAGATAGCTTACGTTGGTTAGGTTGGTTGGTTAGGTTGCTTGGTTAGGTTGGTTGGTTAGGTTGGTTGGTTAGCTGGTTGCTTGGTTAGGTTTGATAGCTTAAGTTGGTTGGTTAGGTTGGTTGGTTAGGTTAGATTGCTTAGGTTGGTTAGGTTGGTTGGTTAGTTAGGTTGGTTAGGTTGGTTGGTTGGATAGCTTAGGTTGGTTGGTTAGGTTGGTTGGTTAGGTTTGGTTAGTTGGTTAGGTTGGTTGGTTAGGTTGCTTGGTTTTGTTGGTTGGTTAGTTGCTTGGTTAGGTTAGATAGCTTAGGTTGGTTGGTTAGGTTAGATAGCTTAGGTTGGTTGGTTAGGTTGGTTGGTTAGGTTAGGTTGGGCTGGTTGGTTAGGTTAGGTTGGTTGGTTTGGTTGGTTGGTTTGGTTGGTTTGGTTAGTTGGTTAGGTTGGTTGGTTAGGTTGGTTGGTTAGGTTGGTTGATTAGGTTCTTTGGTTAGGTTAGGTTGGTTGGTTAGGTTGCTTGGTTTTGTTGGTTGGTTAGTTGCTTGGTTAGGTTAGATAGCTTAGGTTGGTTGGTTAGGTTAGATAGCTTAGGTTGGTTGGTTAGGTTAGATAGCTTAGGTTAGATAGCTCAGGTTGGTTGGATAGGTTGGTTGGTTAGGTTGGTTGGTTAGTTAGGTTGGTTTGTTAGGTTGGTTTGGTTGGTTGGTTAGGTTGGTTGGTTAGGTTGGTTGGTTAGGTTAGGTTGGTTAGGTTAGGTTGGTTAGGTTGGTTGCTTAGGTTGGTTAGGTTGGTTACGTTGGTTAGGTAGGTTGGTTAGGTGTGTTAGGTTGGTGGGTTAGGTTAGATAGCTTATGTTGGTTAGGTTGGTTGGTTAGTTAGGTTGGTTAGTTAGGTTGGTTGGTTAGATAGCTTAGGTTGGTTAGGTTGGTTGGTTGGTTAGGTTCCTTGGTTAGGTTGGTTGGTTAGGTTGCTTGGTTAGGTTGCTTGGTTAGGTTAGATAGCTTAGGTTGGTTGGTTAGGTTAGTTAGGTTGGTTGGTTAGGTTAAATAGTTTACGTTGGTTGGTTAGTTAGGTTGGTTAGTTAGGTTGGTTCGTTAGATAGCTTAGGTTGGTTGATTAGGTTGGTTGGTTAGTTAGGTTGGTTGGTTGGTTAGGTTGGTTAGGTTGGTTGGTTAGGTTAAGTTGGTTACGTTATTACGTTGGTTAGGTTGGTTGGTTACGTTGGTTAGGATGGTTGGTTACGTTGGTTAGGTTGGTTGGTTGGTTAGGTTAGGTTGGTTGGTTGGTTAGGTTAGTTTGGTTGGTTAGGTTAGGTTAGTTTGGTTGGTTAGGTTAGGTTAGGTTGGTTGGTTAGGTTGCTTGGTTAGGTTAGATAGCTTAGGTTGGTTGGTTAGGTTAGATAGCTTAGGTTGGTTGGTTAGGTTAGATAGCTTAGGTTAGTTAGGTTGGTTGGTTACTTAGGTTGGTTGGTTAGATAGCTTAGGTTGGTTAGGTTGGTTGGTTAGGTTGGTTGGTTAGGTTCCTTGGTTAGGTTGCTTGGTTAGGTTGCTTGGTTAGGTTAGATAGCTTACGTTGGTTGGTTAGGTTAGTTAGGTTGGTTGGTTAGGTTAGATATTTTGGTTGGTTAGGTTGGTTGGTTAGGTTAGATAGCTTACGTTGGTTAGGTTGGTTGGTTAGTTAGGTTGGTTAGTTAGGTTGGTTGGTTAGATAGCTTAGGTTGGTTAGGTTGGTTGGTTGGTTAGGTTCCTTGGTTAGGTTGGTTGGTTAGGTTGGTTGGTTAGGTTGCTTGGTTAGGTTGCTTGGTTAGGTTAGATAGCTTAGGTTGGTTGGTTAGGTTAGTTAGGTTGGTTGGTTGGTTAGGTTAAATAGTTTACATTGGTTGGTTAGTTAGGTTGGTTAGTTAGGTTGGTTGGTTAGATAGCTTAGGTTGGTTGATTAGGTTGGTTGGTTAGTTGGGTTGGTTGGTTAGTTAGGTTGGTTAGGTTGGTTAGGTTGGTTGGTTAGGTTGGTTAGGTTGGTTCGTTAGGTTAAGTTGGTTACATTATTACGTTGGTTAGGTTGGTTGGTTACGTTGGTTAGGATGGTTGGTTACGTTGGTTAGGATGGTTGGTTACATTGGTTAGGTTGGTTGGTTGGTTAGGTTAGGTTAGGTTAGTTTGGTTGGTTAGGTTAGGTTAGGTTGGTTGGTTACGTTGCTTGGTTAGGTTGGTTGATTAGGTTCTTTGGTTAGGTTGGTTGGTTAGGTTGCTTGGTTAGGTTGGTTGGTTAGGTTGCTTGGTTAGGTTAGATAGCTTAGGTTGGTTGGTTAGGTTAGATAGCTTAGGTTGGTTGGTTAGGTTAGATAGCTAAGGTTGGTTGGATAGGTTGGTTGGATAGGTTGGTTGGTTAGGTTAGATAGCTTAGGTTGTTTGGTTAGGTTGGTTGGTTAGTTAGGTTGGTTTGTTAGGTTGGTTAGGTTGGTTGGTTAGTTGGTTAGGTTAGATTGGTTGGTTAGGTTGGTTGGTTAGGTTGGTTGGTTGGTTAGGTTAGGTTGCTTTGGTTGGTTGCTTAGGTTGGTTGGTTAGGTTGGTTACGTTGGTTAGGTTGGTTGGTTACATTGGTTAGGTTGGTTGGTTACATTGTTTAGGTTGGTTGGTTAGGTTGGTTGGTTACGTTGGTTGGTTGGTTGGTTGGTTACGTTAGGTTAGGTTGGTTGGTTAAGTTAGTTGGTTGGTTAGGTTTGGTTGGTTACGTTGGTTGGTTACGTTGGTTAGGATGGTTGGTTACGTTGGTTAGGTTAGGTTGGGTTGGTTGGTTAGGTTAGGTTAGGTTGGTTGGTTAGGTTGCTTGGTTAGGTTTGTTGGTTAGGTTGCTTGGTTAGGTTGCTTGGTTAGGTTGGTTGGTTAGGTTGCTTGGTTAGGTTGGTTGGTTAGATTGCTTGGTTAGGTTAGATAGCTTAGGTTGGTTGGTTAGGTTAGATAGCTTGGGTTGGTTGGTTAGGTTAGATAGCTTAGGTTGGTTGGTTAGGTTAGATAGCTTAGGTTAGATAGCTTAGGTTGGTTGGTTATGTTAGATAGCTAAGGTTGGTTGGATAGGTTGGTTGGTTAGGTTAGATAGCTTAGGTTGGTTGGTTAGGTTGGTTGGTTAGTTAGGTTGGTTTGTTAGGTTGGTTAGGTTGGTTGGTTGGTTAGGTTGGTTGGTTGGTTGGTTAGGTTGGCTGGTTAGGTTAGGTTGGTTAGGTTAGGTTGCTTAGGTTGGTTGCTTAAGTTGCTTAGGTTGGTTGGTTAGGTTGGTTACGTTGGTTAGGTTGTTGGTTAGGTTAGTTAGGTTGGTTGGTTAGGTTGCTTGGTTAGGTTAGTTAGGTTGGTTGGTTAGGTTGCTTGGTTAGGTTAGATAGCTTACGTTGGTTAGGTTGGTTGGCTAGGTTGCTTGGTTAGGTTGGTTGGTTAGGTTGCTTGGTTAGGTTAGATAGCTTAGGTTGGTTGGTTAGGTTAGGTTGGTTGGTTAGGTTAGATAGTTTACGTTGGTTAAGTTGGTTGGTTAGTTAGGTTGGTTAGTTAGGTTGGTTGGTTAGATCGCTTAGTTTGGTTGATTAGGTTGGTTGGTTAGTTAGGTTGGTTGGTTGGTTGGTTAGGTTGGTTGCTTAGGTTGGTTGGTTGGTTAGGTTGGTTAGGTTTGGTTGGTTACGTTGGTTGGTTAGGTTAAGTTGGTTACGTTATTTCGTTGGTTAGGTTGGTTGGTTACGTTGGTTAGGATGGTTGGTTACGTTGTTTAGGTTGGTTGGTTGGTTAGGTTAGGTTAGGTTGGTTGGGTTGGTTGGTTAGGTTAGGTTGGTTGGTTAGGATGCTTGGTTAGGTTGGTTGGTTAGGTTGCTTGGTTAGGTTGGTTGGTTAGGTTAGATAGCTAAGGTTGGTTGGATAGGTTTGTTGGTTAGGTTAGATAGCTTAGGTTGGTTGGTTAGGTTGGTTGGTTAGTTAGGTTGGTTTGTTAGGTTGGTTGGTTAGGTTAGGTTGCTTAGGTTGGTTGCTTAGGTTGGTTGGTTAGGTTGGTTACGTTGGTTAGGTTGGTTGGTTACATTGGTTAGGTTGGTTGGTTGGTTAGGTTAGGTTAGGTTGGTTAGTTAGGTTAGTTCGGTTGGTTGGGTTAGGTTAGTATCCTTGGTTAGGTTCCTTGGTTAGGTTGGTTGATTAGGTTCCCTGGTTAGGATGGTTGGTTAGGTTGCTTGGTTAGGTTGGTTGTTGACCAGACCACACACTAGAAATTGAAGGGACGACGACGTTTCGGTCCGTCCTGGACCATTCTCAAGTCGATTGTGAGAATGGTCACAATCGACTTGAGAATGGTCCAGGACGGACCGAAACGTCGTCGTCCCTTCAATTTCTAGTGTGTGGTCTGGTCAACATACTTCAGCCACGTTATTGTGACTCATCGCCTGCTTAGGTTGGTTGGTTAGGTTGGTTGGTTAGGTTCCTTGGTTAGGTTAGATAGGCTACCAACAATTACAGCCCCTTTTCTATTTCTATTTCTACAAACCTAGCCTAAACTAACCTAACTTAACCTGCAAACCTAGCCTATTTCCTAGTCAAAACAAACATAACCTAATCTAAGCTAACCTAACCTAACCTAACTAACTCCTGGATACCTATTTACTGTTAGGTGAATAGATGTATTCGGTGATAGGAAACGCTACCTACAATTACAGCCCTTCTTCTATTTCTATTTCTACAAACCTAGCCTATTTCCTAGCTTAAACTAACCTAACCTAAGGTAATCTAACTAACTCCTGGATACCTATTTACCGCTACGTGAACAGAGAAGACACGCTACCAACAATTACTGCCCTATTTCTATTTCAACAAAAATAGCCTATTTCTTAGCCTAAACTAATCTAACCTAATTAAACCTAACCTAACCTAATCTAACCTTACCTATATATATACTTCACTACTCACTAACATCATCACTACCACACTACTCACTAACATCATCACTACCTCCCTACTCACCATCATCATCACTACCTCACCATCATCATCACTACCTTTCTACCTCTCTACTCACCATCATCATCATTACCTCACTACTCACCATCACTACAACACTACTCACCATCATCACTACCACTACTCATAAACATCATCACTACCACACTACTCACTATCATCATCACTACCACACTACTCACCATCATCACTACCCACCATCATCATAACTACCACACTACTCTTAACCATCATCACTACATCACTACTCACCATCATCACTACCACACTACTCACCATCATCACTACCACACCTCTCACCATCATCACTACCTCACTACTCACAATCATCATCACTACCTAACCATCATCATCACTACCTCACCATCATCATCACTACCTCACCATCATCACTACCTCGCCATCATCATCACTACCTCACTACTCACCATCATCACTACCACGCTACTCACCATCATCATTACCTCACTACTCACCATTATCATCACTACACTACTCACCATCATCATCACTACCACAATACTCACCATCATCATCACTACCACAGTACTCACCATCAACATCACTACCACACTACTTAGCAACACCATCACTACCTCACTACTCACCATCATCATCACTACCACACTACTCACAATCATCATCACTACCACACTACTCACTATCATCACTTTTATCACTTCTCACCGTCACCATCACTACCTCACTACTCACCATCATCATCACTACCACACTATTCACCATCATCACTACCACACTACTCACCATCATCATCACTACCTCTCTACTCACCATCATCATCATTACCTCACTACTCACCATCACTACCACACTACTCACCATCATCACTACCTCACTACTCACCATCATCATCACTACTTCTCTACTCACCACCATCATTTCCTCACTACTCACTAACATCATCACTTCCTCACTACTCACCATCATCATCATCATCATCACTACTCACCATCATCACTACCCACCATCATCTCTACCACACTACTCATAAACATCATCACTACCACACTACTCACCATCATCACTACCCACCATCATCTCTACCACACTACTCATAAACATCATCACTACCACACTACTCACCATCATCACTACCACACTACTCACTATCATCACTACCACACTACTCACCGAGTAGTGTGGTTGTGATAGTGAGTAGTGATGATGGTGAGTAGTGAGGTAGTGATGATGGTGAGTAGTGTGGTAGTGATGATGATAGTGAATAGTGTAGTAGTGATGATGATAGTGAGTAGTAAGGTAGTGATGATGATGGTGAAGTGTGGTAGTGATGATGATGGTGAAGTGTGGTAGTGATGATGATGGTGAAGTGTGGTAGTGATGATGGTGAAGTGTGGTAGTGATGATGGTAAAGTGTGGTAGTGATGGTGAGTAGTGAGGTAGTGATGATGATTGTGAAGTGTGGTAGTGATGATGATGGTGAGTAGTGAGGTAGTGATGATGATGGTGAGTAGTGTGGTAGTGATGATGATGATGAGTAGTGAGGTAGTGATGATGATGGTGAGTAGTGTGGTAGTGATGATGATAGTGAAGTGTGGTAGTGATGATGATGGTGAATAGTGTGGTAGTGATGATGATAGTGAGTAGTGAGGTAGTGATGATAATGGTGAGTAGTGAGGAAATGATGATGGTGGTGAGTAGTGAGGAAATGATGATGGTGGTGAGTAGTGAGGTAGTGATGATGATGAGTAGTGTGGTAGTGAGGTAATGATGATGATGGTGAGTAGAGAGGTAGTGATGATGATGGTGAGTAGAGAGGTAGTGATGATGGTGAGGTAGTGATGATGAAGGTGAGTAGTGAGGTAATGATGATGATGGTGAGTAGTGAGGTAGTGATGATGATGGTGAGGTAGTGGTGATGGTGAGTAGTGTGGTAGTGATGATGATAGTGAATAGTGTGGTAGTGATGATGATAGTGAATAGTGTGGTAGTGATGATGATAGTGAATAGTGTGGTAGTGATGATAGTGAATATTGTGGTAGTGATGATGATGGTGAGTAGTGTGGTAGTGATGATGATAGTGAGGTAGTGATGATGATGGTGAGAAGTGATGATAGTGAGTAGTGTGGTAGTGATGATGGTGAGTAGTGAGGTAGTGATGATGATAGTGAAGTGTGGTAGTGATGATGATGGTGAGTAGTGTGGTAGTGATGATGATGGTGAGTAGTGAGGTAATGATGATGATGGTGAGTAATGTGGTAGTGATGATGATAGTGAATAGTGTGGTAGTGATGATGATGGCGAGTAGTGAGGTAGTGATGATGATGGTGAGAAGTGATAATAGTGAGTAGTGTTGTAGTGATGATGATGGTGAGTAGTGAGGTAGTTATGATAGTGAATAGTGTGATAGTGATGCTGATGGTGAGTAGTGTGGTAGTGATGATGATAGTGATGTATTGATGATGATGGTGAGTAGTGAGGTAGTGATGATGATGGTTAGTGTGGTAGTGATGATAGTGAATAGTGTGGTAGTAATGATGATGAATAGTGTGGTAGTAATGATGATAGTGAGTAGTGTGGTAGTGATGAAAGTGAGTAGTGATGATGATGGTGAGAAGTGGTAGAAGTGATGATAGTGAGTAATGTGGTAGTGATGATGATAGTGAGTAGTGAGGTAGTGATGATGATAGTGAATAGTGTGGTAGTGATGATGATGGTGAGTAGTGTTGTAGTGATTATGATAGTGAGGTAGTGATGATGATGGTGAGTAGTGAGGTAGTGATGATGATGGTGAGTAGTGTGGTAGTGATGATCGTGAATAGTGTGATAGTGATGCTGATGGTGAGTAGTGTGGTAGTGATGGTGTTGCTAAGTAGTGTGGTAGTGATGTTGATGGTGAGTAGTGATAGAAGTGATGATAGTGAGTAGTGTGGTAGTGATGATGATGGTGAGTAGTGTGGTAGTGATGATGATAGTGAGTAGTGAGGTAGTGATAATGATGGTGAGTAGTGTGGTAGTGATGATGGTGAGTAGTGTGGTAGTGATGATAGTGAGTAGTGAGGTAGCGATGATGATGGTGAGAAGTGATGATAGTGAGTAGTGTGGTAGTGATGATGATAGTGAATAGTGTGGTAGTTATGATGATGGTGAGTAGTGTGGTAGTGATGATGATAGTGAGTAGTGTGGTAGTGATGATGATGGTGAGTAGTGAGGTAGTGATGATAGTGAATAGTGTGATAGTGATGCTGATGGTGAGTAGTGTGGTAGTGATGGTGTTGCTAAGTAGTGTGGTAGTGATGTTGATGGTGAGTAGTGATAGAAGTGATGATAGTGAGTAGTGTGGTAGTGATGATGATGGTGAGTAGTGTGGTAGTGATGATGATAGTGAGTAGTGAGGTAGTGATAATGATGGTGAGTAGTGTGGTAGTGATGATGGTGAGTAGTGTGGTAGTGATGATAGTGAGTAGTGAGGTAGTGATGATGATGGTGAGAAGTGATGATAGTGAGTAGCGTGGTAGTGATGATGGTGAGTAGTGAGGTAGTGATGATGATAGTGAATAGTGTGGTAGTGATGATGATGGTGAGTAGTGTGGTAGTGATGATGATAGTGAGTAGTGGGGTAGTGATGATGATGGTGAGTAGTGAGGAAGTGATGGTGTTGCTAAGTAGTGTGGTAGTGATGTTGATGGTGAGTATTGTTGTAGTGATGATGATGGTGAGTATTGTGGTAGTGATGATGATGGTGAGTAGTATGGTAGTGATGATGATAGTGAATAGTGTGGTAGTGATGATGATGGTGAGTAGTGAGGTAGTGATGGTGATGGTGAAAAGTGATAAAAGTGATGATAGTGAGTAGTGTGGTAGTGATGATGATGGTGAGTAGTGTGGTAGTGATGATGATAGTAAATAGTGTGGTAGTGATGATGATGGTGAGTTGTGAGGTAGTGATGGTGATGGTGAGAAGTGATAAAAGTGATGATAGTGAGTAGTGTGGTAGTGATGATGATGGTGAGTAGTGATGGTGTTGCTAAGTAGTGTGGTAGTGATGTTGATGGTGAGTATTGTGGTAGAGATGATGATGGTGAGTATTGTGGTAGTGATGAAGATGGTGAGTAGTGTAGTGATGATAATGGTGAGTAGTGAGGTAATGATGATGGTGAGTAGTGTGGTAGTGATGATGGTGAGTAGTGAGGTAGTGATGATGATGGCGAGGTAGTGATGATGGTGAGGTAGTGATGATGATGGTGAGGTAGTGATGATGATGGTGAGGTAGTGATGATGATTGTGAGTAGTGAGGTAGTGATGATGGTTAAGAGTAGTGTGGTAGTGATGATGGTGAGTAGTGTGGTAGTGATGATGGTGAGTAGTGAGGTAGTGATGATGGTTAAGAGTAGTGTGGTGGGTAGTGATGTTGGTGAGTAGTGTGGTAGTGATGATGATAGTGAGTAGTGTTGTAGTGATGGTGAGTAGTGAGGTAATGATGATGATGGTGAGTAGTGTGGTAGTGATGGTGAGTAGTGAGGTAATGATGATGATGGTGAGTAGAGAGGTAGTGATAATGATGGTGAGGTAGTGATGATGATGGTGAGTAGTGAGGTAATGATGATGATGGTGAGTAGAGAGGTAGTGATGATGATGGTGAGGTAGTGATGATGATGGTGAGTAGGGAGGTAATGATGATGATGGTGAGTAGGGAGGTAGTGATGATGATGGTGAGGTAGTGATGATGATGGTGAGTAGGGAGGTAATGATGATGATGGTGAGTAGAGAGGTAGTGATGATGATGGTGAGTAGGGAGGTAATGATGATGATGGTGAGTAGAGAGGTAGTGATGATGATGGTGAGTAGTGAGGTAGTGATGATGGTGAGTAGTGTGGTAGTGATGGTGAGTAGTGAGGTAATGATGATGATGGTGAGTAGAGAGGTAGAGAGGTAGTGATGATGATGGTGAGGTAGTGATGATGATGGTGGGTAGTGTGGTAGTGATGATGATAGTGAGTAGTGTGGTAGTGATGATGGTGAGTAGTGTGGTAGTGATGATGTTTATGAGTAGTGGTAGTGATGATGGTGGGTAGAGATGATGGTGAGTAGTGATGATGGTGAGTAGAGAGGTAGTGATGATGATGGTGAGGTAGTGATGATGATGGTGAGTAGGGAGGTAATGATGATGATGGTGAGTAGAGAGGTAGTGATGATGATGGTGAGGTAGTGATGATGATGGTGAGTAGGGAGGTAATGATGATGATGGTGAGTAGAGAGGTAGTGATGATGATGGTGAGTAGTGATGATGGTGAGTAGTGTGGTAGTGATGGTGAGTAGTGAGGTAATGATGATGATAATGAGTAGAGAGGTAGAGAGGTAGTGATGATGATGGTGAGGTAGTGATGATGATGGTGAGTAGGGAGGTAGTGATGACGTTAGTGAGTAGTGTGGTAGTGATGATGTTAGTGAGTAGTGAAGTATATATATAGGTAAGGTTAGATTAGGTTAGGTTAGGTTTAATTAGGTTAGATTAGTTTAGGCTAAGAAATAGGCTATTTTTGTTGAAATAGAAATAGGGCAGTAATTGTTGGTTGCGTGTCTTCTCTGTTCACGTAGCGGTAAATAGGTATCCAGGAGTTAGTTAGATTACCTTAGGTTAGGTTAGTTTAAGCTAGGAAATAGGCTAGGTTTGTAGAAATAGAAATAGAAGAAGGGCTGTAATTGTAGGTAGCGTTTCCTATCACCGAATACATCTATTCACCTAACAGTAAATATGTATCCAGGAGTTAGTTGCGTTAGGTTAGGTTATGTTAGATTAGGTTAGGTTAGGTTAGATTAGGTTAGGTTGGTTTAGGGTAGGTTTGTAGAAGTAGGGCTGTAATTGTTGGTAGCCTTTCCTATCACCGAATGTCCCTGTTCACCTAGCAGTAAATAGGTATCCAGGAGTTAGTAAGCTAGCTGCTTGGGGCGTGGTGAGTGAGTGAGGGTTAGTCACTAGTTGGACCTTGTGGGGTGGTGGGTGTTGGAGACCACTATAAGCCTAACATGTATAAAGTGCCTGTCTGCCTGTCCCCCGACTCAATGATGTTACAAGTATTGACTAAATGAAGCCTAAGAGAGCATATGCAAGGCCTAAGATGAGTCATTTGTCAGCAGCAACTTGTGCGAGATCTATGGCAGCGGTGGCATCCCAACATTTCTATTTTGGAGCAACAGTAGTAGTAGTAGTAGTAGTAGTAGTAGTAGTAGTAGTAGTAGTAGTAGTAGTAGTAGTAGTAGTAGTCCATTTGTTGTTGGTTAATTTGACTAAATAGTTGCAATAAGTACTATCATTAATGGAGAATTGGCTGCTATGTGTGAGTATCCTCCGCCTGCCTGCCTGCCGCAGTTACCATTATCTTGACTCACTCACTCACTCACATGTGATTACTTACTACTTGTATACAATAACAACGGCCATACTACCTACCTACCTATCACCTTGAGAACACTGCGTCTCCTCCCATACATCTGTCAGGTTAAACACCGTTGACTTTGGTTAGTACTTGGATGGGTGACCTGCCTGGGAACACCAACTGCTGCTGCTGTTAGTATACATATTTGGGTAGTCTCTGTGGGTCAGTGTGTGTGTGTGTGTGTGTGTGTGTGTGTGTGTGTGTGTGTGTACTCACCTAGTTGTGTTTGCGGGGGTTGAGCTCTGGCTCTTTGGTCCCGCCTCTCAACCGTCAATCAACAGGTGTACAGATTCATGAGCCTATCGGGCTCTGTCATATCTACACTTGAAACTGTGTATGGAGTCAGCCTCCACCACATCACTTCCTAATGCATTCCATTTGTCAACCACTCTGACACTAAAAAAGTTCTTTCTAATATCTCTGTGGCTCATTTGGGCACTCAGTTTCCACCTGTGTCCCCTTGTGCGTGTTCCCCTTGTGTTAAATAGACTGTCTTTATCTACCCTATCAATCCCCTTCAGAATCTTGAATGTGGTGATCATGTCCCCCCTAACTCTTCTGTCTTCCAGCGAAGTGAGGTTTAATTCCCGTAGTCTCTTCTCGTAGCTCATACCTCTCAGCTCGGGTACTAGTCTGGTGGCAAACCTTTGAACCTTTTCCAGTTTAGTCTTATCCTTGACTAGATATGGACTCCATGCTGGGGCTGCATACTCCAGGATTGGCCTGACATATGTGGTATACAAAGTTCTGAATGATTCTTTACACAAGTTTCTGAATGCCGTTCGTATGTTGGCCAGCCTGGCATATGCCGCTGATGTTAACCGCTTGATATGTGCTGCAGGAGACAGGTCTGGCGTGATATCAACCCCCAAGTCTTTTTCCTTCTCTGATTCCTGAAGAATTTCCTCTCCCAGATGATACCTTGTATCTGGCCTCCTGCTCCCTACACCTATCTTCATTACATTACATTTGGTTGGGTTAAATTCTAACAACCATTTGTTCGACCATTCCTTCAGCTTGTCTAGGTCTTCTTGAAGCCTCAAACAGTCCTCTTCTGTTTTAATCCTTCTCATAATTTTAGCATCGTCCGCAAACATTGAGAGAAATGAATCGATACCCTCCGGGAGATCATTTACATATATCAGAAACAAGATAGGACCGAGTACAGAGCCCTGTGGGACTCCACTGGTGACTTCACGCCAATCGGAGGTCTCACCCCTCACCGTAACTCTCTGCTTCCTATTGCTTAGATACTCCCTTATCCACTGGAGCACCTTACCAGCTACACCTGCCTGTCTCTCCAGCTTATGTACCAGCCTCTTATGCGGTACTGTGTCAAAGGCTTTCCGACAATCCAAGAAAATGCAGTCCGCCCAGCCCTCTCTTTCTTGCTTAATCTGTGTCACCTGATCGTAGAATTCTATCAAGCCTGTAAGGCAAGATTTACCCTCCCTGAATCCATGTTGGCGATTTGTCACGAAGTCCCTTCTCTCCAGATGTGTTACCAGGTTTTTTCTCACGATCTTCTCCATCACCTTGCATGGTATACAAGTCAAGGACACTGGCCTGTAGTTCAGTGCCTCTTGTCTGTCGCCCTTTTTGTATATTGGGACCACATTCGCCGTCTTCCATATTTCTGGTAGGTCTCCCGTCTCTAGTGACTTACTATACACTATGGAGAGTGGCAGGCAAAGTGCCTCTGCACACTCTTTCAGTACCCATGGTGAGATCCCATCTGGACCAACAGCCTTTCTAACATCCAGATCCAGCAGGTGTCTCTTGACCTCCTCTCTCGTAATTTCGAACTCCTCCAAGGCCGCCTGGTTTACCTCCCTTTCTCCTAGCACAGTGACCTCACCCTGTTCTATTGTGAAGACCTCCTGGAACCTCTTGTTGAGTTCCTCACACACCTCTCTGTCATTCTCTGTATACCTGTCCTCGCCTGTTCTAAGTTTCAATACCTGTTCTTTCACTGTTGTTTTCCTTCTGATGTGACTGTGGAGTAGCTTTGGTTCGGTCTTGGCTTTGTTTGCTATATCATTTTCAAAATTTTTCTCTGCTTCTCTTCTCACCCTGACGTACTCATTCCTGGTTCTCTGGTATCTCTCTCTGCTTTCTGGTGTTCTGTTATTCCGGAAGTTCCTCCACGCCTTTTTGTTCAGTTTCTTCGCTTCCATACATGCCCTATTATACCATGGATTCTTCTGTTGCTTCTCGGATTTTTCCCTTTGGGCCGGGATGAACCTGTTTACTGCCTCCTGACACTTTTGGGTAACATAGTCCATCATACCCTGTACAGACTTGTCTCTGAGGTCTGTGTCCCAAGGTATTTCACTTAGGAAACTTCTCATCTGTTCATAATTCCCCTTTCGGTATGCCAGCCTTTTGATTCCTAGTTCTTTTTGGGGGGAGATAAGTCCTAGCTCTACCAGGTACTCAAAGTTCAATTCACTGTGGTCACTCATTCCCATGTGTGTGTGTGTGTGTGTGTGTGTGTGTGTGTGTGTGTGTGTGTGTGTGTGTGTGTGTGTGTGTGTGTGTGTGTGTGTGTGTGTGTGTGTGTGTGTTTGTGCGCATAAGAGGCTGGTACATAAGCTGGAGAGACAGGCAGGTGTAGCTGGTAAGGTGCTCCAGTGGATAAGGGAGTATCTAAGCAATAGGAAGCAGAGAGTTACGGTGAGGGGTGAGACCTCCGATTGGCGTGAAGTCACCAGTGGAGTCCCACAGGGCTCTGTACTCGGTCCTATCTTGTTTCTGATATATGTAAATGATCTCCCGGAGGGTATCGATTCATTTCTCTCAATGTTTGCGGACGATGCTAAAATTATGAGAAGGATTAAAACAGAAGAGGACTGTTTGAGGCTTCAAGAAGACCTAGACAAGTTGAAGGAATGGTCGAACAAATGGTTGTTAGAGTTTAACCCAACCAAATGTAATGTAATGAAGATAGGTGTAGGGAGCAGGAGGCCAGATACAAGGTATCATCTGGGAGAGGAAATTCTTCAGGAGTCAGAGAAGGAAAAACACTTGGGGGTTGATATCACGCCAGACCTGTCTCCTGCAGCACATATCAAGCGGATAACATCAGCGGCATATGCCAGGCTTGCCAATATACGAACGGCATTCAGAAACTTGAGTAAAGAATCATTCAGAACTTTGTATACCACATATGTCAGGCCAATCCTGGAGTATGCAGCCCCAGCATGGAGTCCATATCTAGTCAAGGATAAGACTAAACTGGAAAAGGTTCAAAGGTTTGCCACCAGACTAGTACCCGAGCTGAGAGGTATGAGCTACGAGGAGAGACTACGGGAATTAAACCTCACTTCGGTGGAAGACAGAAGAGTTAGGGGGGACATGATCACCACATTTAAGATTCTGAAGGGAATTGATAGGGTAGATAAAGACAGTCTATTTAACACAAGGGGACACAGGTGGAAACTGAGTGCCCAAATGAGCCACAGAGATATTAGAAAGAACTTTTTTAGTGTCAGAGTGGTTGACAAATGGAATGCATTAGGAGGTGATGTGGTGGAGGCTGACTCCATACACAGTTTCAAGTGTAGATATGATAGAGCCCAATAGGCTCAGGAATCTGTACACCTGTTGATTGACGGTTGAGTGGCGGAACCAAAGAGCCAGAGCTCAACCCCCGCAAACACAACTAGGTGAGTACAACTAGGTGAGTACACACACACACACACACACGTCAGTTAGCCTAAATTCTCCAATATTCATTCATAAAACTGCCTCACGGGACTGCAACCTTACCAAACAAAGCTGTCAGGTATTTCTGTCAACACAAATTAACAACTTCACATATCAATCATTGCAACTGTTGATAAATAGACACTAACTAACCTTGCTATGAGATATAAATACAAGTGCCAAATTTGATTCAGAAGGCAACTCCAGCGTGGCCTAGTCGGATAGAACAAGTTCCTAATCCGGATAGATCTGCGTTCGAGCCTGTCGGAACGGTTGCAAGTACAGGGCAAAGATTTCTCTGTGTGTCCCCTCCTGTAGGAGCATCAGTTTCGATAGATTCTCTGGATAGCCGAAGATTGATTGACCGACTCCTTGGAATGTTTGGAAGGGTTGAAGTCCGGGGGGCCACGGACGGATACCTGGATCCACTGACCTCGGGCAGGTCTTTCAATCCACCAGGATTTCAGGTGGGGAGAAGGGAGGCAATTTGGGTCGACACAAATAGCTTCCTGGACCCAAAACCCCTTGGATACACGGACACGGACACTCACACAGACACGCACACGGACACTCATGGACTCAGATAATAAGAAGGGAGTTGATAATATAATAAGGTTGTATAATAATAATATAATATAATATATAATAATAATAATAATATAATAACATAATTAGGTTGGTTAGTTGGTTAGGTTAGGCTGCTCAGGTTAGGTTGCTCAGGTTAGGTTGCTCAGGTTAGGTTGCTCAGGTTAGGTTGCTCAGGTTAGGTTGCTCAGGTTAGGTTGCTCAGGTTAGGTTGCTCAGGTTAGGTTGGTTAGGCTAGTTAGGTTGGTTGGTTGGATAGCTTAGGTTAGGTTAGGTTGGTTGGTTTGATAGCTTAGTTAGGTTGGTTACGTTGGTTAGGATGGTTGATTACATTGGTTAGCTTAGGTTGGGTTGGTTGGTTAGGTTGCTGGGTTAGGTTGGTTGATTAGGTTCTTTGGTTAGGTTGGTTGATTAGGTTCTTTGGTTAGGTTGGTTGATTAGGTTCTTTGGTTAGGTTGGTTGGTTAGGTTGCTTGGTTAGGTTGGTTGGTTGATTAGGTTCTTCGGTTAGGTTGGTTGGTTAGGTTGCTTGGTTAGGTTGGTTGGTTAGGTTAGGTTGCTTAGGTTGGTTGCTTAGGTTGGTTGCTTTGGTTGCTTAGGTTGGTTGGTTAGGTTAGATAGCTTAGGTTGGTTGGTTAGGTTAGATAGCTTAGGTTTGTTGGTTAGGTTAGATAGCTTAGGTTGGTTGGTTAGTTTAGATAGCTTAGGTTTGTTGGTTAGGTTAGATAGCTTAGGTTGGTTGGTTACGTTGGTTAGGTTGGTTGGCTAGGTTAGATAGCTTACGTTGGTTAGGTTGGTTGGTTAAGTTCCTTGGTTAGGTTGGTTGGTTAGGTTGCTTGGTTAGGTTGGTTGGTTAGGTTAGATAGCTTAGCTTGGTTGGTTAGGTTAGATAGCTTAGGTTGGTTGGTTAGGTTAGATAGCTTAGGTTGGTTGGTTAGGTTGGTTGGTTAGGTTAGATAGCTTACGTTGGTTAGGTTGGTTGGTTAGGTTAGATAGCTTACGTTGGTTAGGTTCGTTGGTTAGGTTGCTTGGTTAGGTTGGTTGGTTAGGTTGGTTGGTTAGGTTGCTTGGTTAGGTTAGATAGCTTAAGTTGGTTGGTTAGGTTGGTTGGTCAGGTTAGATTGCTTAAGTTGGTTAGGTTGGTTGGTTAGTTAGGTTGGTTAGGTTGGTTGGTTGGATAGCTTAGGTTGGTTGGTTAGGTTGGTAGGTTAGGTTGGTTGGTTAGGTTGGTTGGTTAGGTTGGTTGGTTAGGTTAGGTTGGGCTGGTTGGTTAGGTTAGGTTGGTTGGTTTGGTTGGTTGGTTGGTTGGGTTGGTTGGTTAGGTTGGTTGGTTAGGTTGGTTGGTTAGGTTGGTTGGTTAGGTTGGTTGGTTAGGTTGGTTGGTTAGGTTGGTTATTTTGGTTAGGTTGGTTGATTAGGTTCTTTGGTTAGGTTAGGTTGGTTGGTTAGGTTGCTTGGTTTTGTTGGTTGGTTAGTTGCTTGGTTAGGTTAGATAGCTTAGGTTGGTTAGGTTAGATAGCTTAGGTTAGTTAGTTAGGTTAGATAGCTTAGGTTGGTTGGTTAGGTTAGACAGCTTAGGTTAGATAGCTAAGGTTGGTTGGATAGGTTGGTTGGTTAGGTTGGTTGGTTAGTTAGGTTGATTTGTTAGGTTGGTTTGGTTGGTTGGTTATGTTGGTTGGTTAGGTTGGTTGGTTAGGTTAGGTTGGTTAGGTTAGGTTGGTTAGGTTGGTTGCTTAGGTTGCTTAGGTTGCTTAGGTTGGTTACGTTGGTTAGGTTGGTTGGTTAGGTTAGTTAGGTTGGTTGGTTAGGTTAGATAGCTTACGTTGGTTAGGTTGGTTGGTTAGTTAGGTTGGTTAGTTAGGTTGGTTGGTTAGATAGCTTAGGTTGGTTAGGTTGGTTGGTTGGTTAGGTTCCTTGGTTAGGTTGGTTGGTTAGGTTGCTTGGTTAGGTTGCTTGGTTAGGTTAGATAGCTTAGGTTGGTTGGTTAGGTTAGTTAGGTTGGTTAGTTAGGTTAAATAGTTTACGTTGGTTGGTTAGTTAGGTTGGTTAGTTAGGTTGGTTCATTAGATAGCTTAGGTTGGTTGATTAGGTTGGTTGGTTAGTTAGGTTGGTTGGTTGGTTAGGTTGGTTAGGTTGGTTGGTTAGGTTAAGTTGGTTACGTTGGTTAGGTTGGTTGGTTACGTTGGTTAGGATAGTTGGTTACGTTGGTTAGGTTGGTTGGTTGGTTAGGTTAGGTTGGTTGGTTGGTTAGGTTAGTTTGGTTGGTTAGGTTAGTTTGGTTGGTTAGGTTAGGTTAGGTTGGTTGGTTAGGTTGGTTGGTTAGGTTGCTTGGTTAGGTTGGTTGATTAGGTTCTTTGGTTAGGTTGGTTGGTTAGGTTGCTTGGTTAGGTTGCTTGGTTAGGTTGCTTGGTTAGGTTAGATAGCTTAGGTTGGTTGGTTAGGTTAGATAGTTTAGGTTGGTTGGTTAGATTAGATAGCTAATGTTGGTTGGATAGGTTGGTTGGATAGGTTGGTTGGTTAGGTTAGATAGCTTAGGTTGTTTTGTTAGGTTGGTTGGTTAGTTAGGTTGGTTTGTTACGTTGGTTAGGTTGGTTGGTTACATTGGTTAGGTTGGTTAGGTTGGTTGGTTACATTGGTTAGGTTGGTTGGTTAGGTTGGTTGGTTACGTTGGTTGGTTGGTTGGTTGGTTGGTTACGTTAGGTTAGGTTAGGTTGGTTAGGTTAGTTGGTTGGTTAGGTTAGGTTGGTTACGTTGGTTAGGATGGTTGGTTACGTTGGTTAGGTTAGGTTGGGTTGGTTGGTTAGGTTAGGTTAGGTTGGTTGGTTAGGCTGCTTGGTTAGGTTGGTTGGTTAGGTTGGTTGGTTAGGTTGCTTGGTTAGGTTAGATAGCTTAGGTTGGTTGGTTAGGTTAGATAGCTTAGGTTGGTTGGTTAGGTTAGATAGCTTAGGTTGGTTAGGTTGGTTGGTTAGTTAGGTTGGTTGGTTAGATAGCTTAGGTTGGTTAGGTTCCTTGGTTAGGTTGCTTGGTTAGGTTAGATAGCTTACGTTGGTTAGGTTGGTTGGTTAGTTAGGTTGGTTAGTTAGGTTGGTTAGTTAGGTTGGTTGGTTAGATAGCTTAGGTTGGTTAGGTTGGTTGGTTGGTTAGGTTCCTTGGTTAGGTTGGTTGGTTAGGTTGGTTGGTTAGGTTGCTTGGTTAGGTTGCTTGGTTAGGTTAGATAGCTTAGGTTGGTTGGTTAGGTTAGTTAGGTTGGTTGGTTGGTTAGGTTAAATAGTTTACATTGGTTGGTTAGTTAGGTTGGTTAGTTAGGTTGGTTGGTTAGATAGCTTAGGTTGGTTGATTAGGTTGGTTGGTTAGGTAAGGTTGGTTGGTTAGGTTGGTTGGGTTGGTTGGTTGGTTAGGTTAGGTTGGTTAGGTTAGGTAGGTTAGGTTGGTTGATTAGGGGTGGTTGATTAGGTTGGTTGGTTGGTTAGGTTGGTTGGGTTGGTTGGATTGGTTGGATTGGTTGGTTGGATTGGTTGGATTGGTTGGTTAGGTTAGGTTGGTTAGGTTAGGTTGGTTAGGTTGGTTGATTAGGGGTGGTTCATTAGGTGGGTTGGTTAGGTTAGGTTGGTTAGGTTAGGTTGGTTAGGTTAGGTTGGTTAGGTTGGTTGATTAGGGGTGGTTGATTAGATTGGTTGGTTGGTTAGGTTGGTTGGATTGGTTGGATTGGTTGGTTGGATTGGTTGGTTATGTTAGGTTGGTTAGGTTAGGTTGGTTAGGTTGGTTGATTAGGGGTGGTTCATTAGGTGGATTGGTTAGGCTAGGTTGGTTAGGTTAGGTTGGTTAGGTTAGGTTGGTTAGGTTGGTTGATTAGGGGTGGTTGATTAGATTGGTTGGTTGGTTAGGTTGGTTGGATTGGTTGGATTGATTGGTTGGATTGGTTGGATTGATTGGTTGGATTGGTTGGTTAGGTTAGGTTGGTTAGGTTAGGTTGGTTAGGTTGGTTGGTTGGGTGGATGGATAGATTAGGTTGCCTAGGTTGGTTGGTTGGTTAGGTTGGTTAGGTGGGTTGGTTAGGTTGGGTTGGTTAGGTTAGGTTGGTTGGGTTGGTTAGGTTGGTTAGTTAGGTAGGTTACTTAGGTTGGTTGGTTGGTTGGTTGGTTAGGTTAGGTTTAAACAAGCTGTTTAAATCATAGCATAAGTAAGAACTCTGTTTAGTGTTTGTAGGTAATAGTTGTGTGTGTGTACACACACATACAACTCTTTGAAAATGTAATAAGTTATTACGAAACGCGTTCAAGTGTCACGTCAGACTAGTGAATAAAAATAAATAAAAATAAAAATATATAAAAATAAAAATAAAAGAATAAAAATGAATTTTGGAGAATGGATTTTTCAATTACCATCAACAGTGAAAAGAAACAAGATCGAGAAAATTCGTGTTAGAATTATTTATCTTATTTATTCGGTCATATTAAATAAAATAATATAATTATATATATATGTACACATATATATATATATATATATATATATATATATATATATATATATATATATATATATATATATATATATATATATATATATATATATATATATATATATATGTCGTACCTAGTAGCCAGAACGCACTTCTCAGCCTACTATGCAAGGCCCAATTTGCCTAATAAGCAAAGTTTTCATGAATTAATTGTTTTTCGACTACCTAACCTAACCTAACCTAACTTTTTCGGCTACCGAACCTAACCTAACCTATAAAGATAGGTTAGGTTACGTTAGGTAGGGTTGGTTAGGTTCGGTCTTATATCTACATTAATTTTAACTCTAATAACAAAAATTGACTTCATACATAATGAAATGGGTTGCTTTATCATTTCATAAAAGAAAAATTAGAGAAAATATATTAATTCAGGAAAACTTGGTTTATTAGGCAAATCGGGCCTTGCATAGTAGGCATAGAAGTGCGTTCTGGCTACTAGGTACGACATATATATATATATATATATATATATATATATATATATATATATATATATATATATATATATATATATATATATATATATATATATATATATATATTATTAAATATGACCGAAAAAGTAAGATTAATAATTCTAACACGAATTTTCTCAATCTTTCGTACATTTCGCTTCACTGTTGGAGGTAAATCAAAAATCAATTCTCCAAAATTCATTTTTATTTCTAGTCTGGCGCGACACGAGCGTGTTTCGTAAAACTTATTACATTTTCAAAGACTTTAGTTCACAAATACACAACTGAATAGAACTTACGTGTCTCCGATTTTATATCTACATTTGAATGAGGTGGAAGGGGTGATGTGGCATTAACACAAGACAGAACAAAATGTGGTATTAATAGGGTATTAATTTCATCAACACAAGACAGAACAAGAGTATTAATAGGGTATTAATTTCATCAACACAAGACAGAACACGAAACAATGGATATTGAATAGAAGTGTTTGTAGAAAGAATATTGGTCCATATTTCTTGATGCTTCTATATTGGAGCGGAGTCTTGAGGTGGGTAGAATATAGTTGTGCAATAATTGGCTGTTGATTGCTGGTGTTGACTTCTTGATGTGTAGTGCCTCGCAAACGTCAAGCCGCCTGCTATCGCTGTATCTATCGATGATTTCTGTGTTGTTTACTAGGATTTCTCTGGCGATGGTTTGGTTGTGGGAAGAGATTATATGTTCCTTAATGGAGCCCTGTTGCTTATGCATCGTTAAACGCCTAGAAAGAGATGTTGTTGTCTTGCCTATATACTGGGTTTTTTGGAGCTTACAGTTCCCAAGAGGGCATTTGAAGGCATAGACGACGTTAGTCTCTTTTAAAGCGTTCTGTTTTGTGTCTGGAGAGTTTCTCATGAGTAGGCTGGCCGTTTTTCTGGTTTTATTGTAAATCGTCAGTTGTATCCTCTGATTTTTGTCTGTAGGGATAACGTTTCTATTAACAATATCTTTCAGGACCCTTTCCTCCGTTTTATGAGCTGTGGAGAAGAAGTTCCTGTAAAATAGTCTAATAGGGGGTATAGGTGTTGTGTTAGTTGTCTCTTCAGAGGTTGCATGGCTTTTCACTTTCCTTCTTATGATGTCTTCGACGAAACCATTGGAGAAGCCGTTATTGACTAGGACCTGCCTTACCCTACAGAGTTCTTCAGAGTTTGAAGAACTCTGTAGGGTAAGGCAGGTCCTAGTCAATAACGGCTTCTCCAATGGTTTCGTCGAAGACATCATAAGAAGGAAAGTGAAAAGCCATGCAACCTCTGAAGAGACAACTAACACAACACCTATACCCCCTATTAGACTATTTTACAGGAACTTCTTTTCCATAGCTCATAAAACGGAGGAAAGGGTCCTGAAAGATATTGTTAATAGATACGTTATCCCTACAGACAAAAATCAGAGGATACAACTGACGATTTACTATAAAACCAGAAAAACGGCCAGCCTACTCATGAGAAACTCTCCAGACACAAAACAGAACTCTTTAAAAGAGACTAACGTCGTCTATGCCTACAAATGCCCTCTTGGGGACTGTAACCTCCAAAAAACCCAGTATATAGGCAAGACAACAACATCTCTTTCTAGGCGTTTAACGATGCATAAGCATCAGGGCTCCATTAAGGAACATATAATCTCTTCCCACAACCAAACCATCTCCAGAGAAATCCTAGGAAACAACACAGAAATCATCGATAGATACAGCGATAGCAGGCGGCTTGACGTTTGCGAGGCACTACACATCAAGAAGTCAACACCAGCAATCAATATCCAATTATTGCACAACTATATTCTACCCACCTCAAGACTCCGCTCCAATATAGAAGCATCAAGAAATATTGACCAATAGGCTTTCTACAAACACTTCTATTCAATATCCATTGTTTCGTGTTTTGTCTTGTGTTGATGAAATTAATACCCTATTAATACTCTTGTTCTGTCTTGTGTTGATGAAATTAATACCCTATTAATACCACATTTTGTTCTGTCTTGTGTTAATGCCACATCACCCCTTCCACCTCACTCAAATGTAGATATAAAACCGGAGATACGTAAGTTCTATTCAGTTGTGTATTTGTGAACTAAAGTCTTTGAAAATGTAATAAGTTTTACGAAACGCGCTCGTGTCGCGTCAGACTAGAAATAAAAATGAATTTTGGAGAATTGATTTTTGATTTACCTCCAACAGTGAAGCGAAATGTACGAAAGATTGAAATAATTCGTGTTAGAATTATTAATCTTACTTTTTCGGTCATATTTAATAATATATGTCTACAGGAAAGACTGCTACCAAAATATATATATATATATATATATATATATATATATATATATATATATATATATATATATATATATATATATATATATATATATATATATATATATATGTGTGTGTACACATATATATGTACACACATATATATATATATATATATATATATATATATATATATATATATATATATATATATATATATATATATATATATATATATATATATATATATATATATATATATATATATATATGTACACATATATATATATATATATATATATATATATATATATATATATATATATATATATATATATATATATATATATATATATATATATATATATATATATATATATATACATATGTGTATCACATATGTGGATACACATATGTATCATGTGGATACACATGTGGATACACATGCGGATACACATGTGGATACACATGTGTATCCACCCTGGCTGACACCTATGTACACTTGGGAGCTGATCAAGCAGGTGGGGCGGCCAACCACAGGGAAACAGCAAAATCACTCAAGTACAGGCGACTGGAAGGTCAATACCTCTTTGTTCCCATAGCGTCTGAAACGCATGGCCCCTGGGGCAAGAGTGCCTTGGGATTTCTCAAGGAATTGGGGTCCAAGCTCATTGACGTCACCAGAGACCCAAGGGCTTCCAGTTTTTTTATTTCAGCGCCTCAGTGTGGCGATCCAGAGGGGAAATGCTTGCTGCGTCCTCGGTTCCTGTCCAGAAGCGGAGGAGCTTCAAGAGATCCATAACCTTTAGGCATTTGTCTTGTATGTTTTGTAACCTTTAAATACACAATAAAGGAAAAAAAAAAAAGGGAAGGGGGTGGTAGGAGAAAAGCACACAGAAACTGTATTGGAGGAGACCCACATTCCCTCCAATGCGTTATGTGTGGTTTCCTCCGAGGCTATGGGTCCCCCTTCTTCCAGCCAGAGGTGGTACTCCCTTCCCTATTTATATATATATATATATATATATATATATATATATATATATATATATATATATATATATATATATATATATATTGTTACGAACCCAGATCCAGCGTCCGAGCACGGAGCAGTGACGACAATGCCATCTGTGGGTCAGCTCCCGAAACTCCCTCCAAACGGACGATGACACCTGGTGAGGATGACGTGTACTGGCCACAAGGGCCAGTTTCCAGTCCTGTGCAGCTCACAACACAGCCGCTGCTGACCTCTGGTGAGGTGGTGCTCAGACACCAGCGCCATCTATGGAGTGGATAGGTGGGCGTTTGTGTCTGAGCCTGTAAGTGAGGTGCCTTAGTGTGTCCCAGTTATTGATGACATGTCTGCTTACAGAATCGACCTGGGACTGCTGTGATGGAAGTTGAGTCAGTCTACCCAAGGCAGCCGTCTCCATTCCTTGTACTTTGCTGCAGCAGTATTGAAGTCGTCCCCCCGGAAGAACACTGTGGTGTGTTACCCTGCCAGTGGAGTGGCAGTAGAAGGATTACCCGGGACCGACTGTTGGAGACGATCATCCACTGGGGTATTGAAGACAGGAGAGTGATTTGTGGTGTCACACGAGGCTCCTGTCTAGGGCGTTCCCCTTATATCGTTCATGGAGTGGCCTGACCAGCCTTGCTGATCCGGAACCTGCCAGCAGACCAGCTGGACGTGTGGTTGACGGCCTCCACGGCGGTGCCCCCAGTGGACCTGTGTTTTGGCTGACCTGTGGCCAGGGTAGGCTCAACTTCTCAGAGGATTCGTTGTGTGGCCACGAAAGCACCGAGGACTCAGCACCGAGAGAGTTTAACCAGAGTCTTCAGGAGAAGACGATTGTGCGATTCTTCAGTACGAAGACAATTCCCTTGTACAGTGTTAATACCCCTCCCCCTGTGCACTATTTTATATATTATTTATTTGGTGATGGTGAAAATTATAGTCTTAAGTTCTTAACTTTCTTTCCCTTCCCCTGTTAAGTTTATTGCGTCACGGATCTCATTCCTTGAAAGCCACTACTGGCTTGGGGTCGGATATAACTCTAACAACATCAGAGTAAGAACCCCGTTGCGTCCCGAGAGGGCCGTAACATAATTGGCATCCCCAGCGGGATCCGTCCCCTTGTTAAGTATGTTTGACAGGGGTGGTGAAGTGGCGTAATCCCCGTAAATAACTCCCCCTGTGTGTGACGATTGTGACGTTATACGTCCTGTGCGGTGCTCAAGAGTGACTAGGTGCAATATTGTGCAGTGCGGTGCTCGCTGTGATTAAGCGATTAAGTGCAATACTGAGTAGTGCGGTGCTCAGTGATTCAGTGCAATATTGTGGAGCGAAGGGTTCGCTGTGATTCAGTGCAATATTGGGTAGTGCGGTGCCCGAAGTGATTACGTGCAATATTGGCAAGTGCAGTGTTTGGTGCGATAAAGTGCAATTTTGACGTAGAACCGTTCTCGGTGCGTTAAGTGCTAACGTGTAAGCGGTGTGTTAAGTGCTAGTTAAGTGTTCCATCTGTGACAATGGCAGAAAAAGCTACCATCGATGATCTGGACGAAGTGCAGGCTTTTCTGAACAGAGAGGACTGTCTTGCCAGATTAAAGTATCTGAGCAAACCGGAACTTGTACTAGTGAGCGCCTACCTGGAGATCAAGATCCGTGCCAGTGATTCCCGTGTGGAGATCTTGTCCAAGGTTCACCGGCACTTGAAGGCAGAAGAGAAACAGGAAGGCGAGGCTCCTAGTACAAAGGAAGGTGAGGAAATAGCTTCCACGGAAAAGGAAGATAAGGGCAGTGACATTGACAGTGATGCAGGTGAGCTGAATATAAGCTTGCTAACTGTCAAAATGCGCGCCTTGGAAATTAATCGAGAGATTGAATGGAAGAAGTTAGAATTAGAACGAGATTTAAAAGATAAAGAAGTGGAGATGAAAAATAAAGAAATGGAGATGAAAGATAAAGAATTGGCGATGAGGCGTTTAGAATTAGAACGAGAAAGAGAGAGAGAAGAACGAGAGAGAGAAGAGAAAAGAGAAAGAGAAGAGCGAGAAAGAGAAGAGAAACGAGAAAGAGAACAGCGAGAGAGAGAGAGAAGAAAACGAAAGACAGAGACAACATGAACTAGAAGTATTACGATTAGGCGGTGGTCGGAGGCTAACAACGGATACCAGCGGTTTCGATCCGGTAAGAAACATCAAAATGGTCCCCAAATTCAATGAGAGGGAAGTCTCGAAGTTCTTTGCAGCCTTCGAGAAAGTCGCTGCCTCTTTGGAGTGGCCAAGGGAGAATTGGGCCATCATGATACAGTCAGTCTTGACTGGGAAGGCCCAAATCGCCTACTCTACGTTATCCCTTGACGACTCCGGCGATTACGACAAGGTGAAGAAGGTTGTGCTCATGGCGTACCAATTGGTACCTGAGGCTTACAGGCAAAAGTTCAGAAACCTGAAGAAGACCTCAGAGCACACTTTCACCGAATTCGCCACCATCAAGGAGCGACTTTTCCAGAAATGGTGTGCCTCTCGGAAGGTGGAGACCAAAGAAGACCTCGAGCAGCTTATACTGCTAGAGGACTTCAAGGATTGTTTGTCTGGAGACCTGAAGACATACCTAGAGGAACAGCAGGTAGAGACCTTGAGTGCGGCAGCCACCATGGCTGAAGAGTATATCCTGACTCATAGGCCGTCTGCTAAGTACGTCCCAAGGCATTACCAACGCCGGTTTGACAGACCTCATGACGAAGAAGAAAGACCCGTCCCACAAAGTGCTAAGAAGACGCCCCCAAGTAGCCCTCGAAGAACAAGTCCTAGCAGTCCGAAACACCGGAGCCCGAGGAGGAATATGGTGTGCTGGACTTGTGGGCAGAAAGGGCATGTAGCTGCTATGTGCCGAGGCAGAAGAGGTGGTGGCGCACGTAGGGAAGTGATGATGATGAGCTGTGTTACACCACCAGCAGGAAACCAGTCGACGACGACACAGGAAGGATCAAGTTTGTTCGCCCCTCACACTTCAAGCGGGTATGTAACGAGTGATCATACTGGTAGATCAGTTGTAATGCTCAGAGATAGTGGAGCAGCCCAGTCCCTGATCGTGAAGAGTTCGTTACCCGAGGAAGAAAGTGTGGATGGGAGACAAAAGGTTGTCCTGGTTGGGTTTCCTAGGACGCAGTACATCGCCCCCTTAGTGACGGTACATCTCGACTCGCCTTACTTCAGTGGCACATGTGCGTTGGCAGTAGTCGATACCCTCCCTGTGGCTGGGATTGACGTGGTACTAGCCAACGACTTGGTGACAGATTGGAGCATCAATCTTCCCAAGGTTGCGGACGAGTCTACCGGAACAGCATGGTCTGAGGTAACAGGCAATGGTAATATCCAGGTAAAGGCAGACCCGGATTCAAACAGGTTTAATTTGTCCTCTCACCCGCAGATCGACAGTATTCTAACGGTGTCTCCTGATTCTTCTCTCGACAAGGAACATGCGGTTACGATAGTAGAAATACCTGAGCAAGAAGAGAGGCCTTGTGTGCAGGCACCCACGGATACCAACGAGTCTGGAGCGAAGGCGTATGTGTACTTGCGGTATGGCAAGGTACAGCGTTCATCGAACCAGCCAGAGATTCCCCAGACGTCAGAGGTATGTGAGGTGTGTTCGAAAGGTCTAGTGCCCTCTTTGGTCCAAACCAGGCTAATGGATATAGCCGGTTATGGACATTACAGGCTCAGGAAGCTTATTCCTCAGTTGGCCGCATGTCTCTTAGCGGTATTTTGTTTGATTCTCGTATGTGTTCTCTGTGTTCTCAGTAAGGATCAGTGGACGACCCGAAGGATGATGGCTCCCGTGAACATCGTGAAGAGTTCCCAGGGATTAGAGATTTGCACTGCAAGTGTTGCAGTTGAAGAAGGGACCTGGAAGGTGATGGTTGATACAGGAGGTACGACATATGATAATATGAGTGACTGCTTCCGGCAGGTTGACACCCCCCGCGTGATAGCTGAGTCTCAATGCAGCGTTATACGGAACGTTGGTCGACCTGACGGTGGCAGAGCGAATGCCATCTTCAGTGTGCAAGCAGCCCTGTTGAAACTAGGTGTAAGCCTAGTAGAGGCGTATGCAGTAAGTATTGACTTACCCACTGTCGCTATCACTCTGAATTATCAGACCCCTGTATTCCAGGTTCCCGTATCCCTGAAGGACTACCGGAACGGTACTAGAAATGCCGTTTGTAACCAGCCATCATCGATGCCACGACACAGGGAAGTGTCGAGTCGCCCCAGATCGTGTCTACACCGATCCTTACTCGAGAGATGTGAGATGATGCCCCTGCTTGACATCGCAGTGGAGACGTGGAAGATTACGTCAGGCAGGTCATCGCCTGCCATTTTCAAGTTCCCTTTGTGCCAGGGTTTTTCCTCAGTACAGTTCTGTGGACGAGACAGCCTCGCCGTTCCAGTATATAAAGCATGTAAGTCCATTTGGAATTGTGTCGCCGTACTAATTTGGTTTGTGTTTCTCTTTATAGAACCCCAAACCAAATTCTTTTTGGTGGGGAGGTGTTATGAACCCGGATCCAGCGTCCGAGCACGGAGCAGTGACGACAATGCCATCTGTGGGTCAGCTCCCGAAACCCCCTCCAAACGGACGACGACACCTGGTGAGGATGACGTGTACTGGCCACAAGGGCCAGTTTCCAGTCCTGTGCAGCTCACAACACAGCCGCTGCTGACCTCTGGTGAGGTGGTGCTCAGACACCAGCGCCATCTATGGAGTGGATAGGTGGGCGTTTGTGTCTGAGCCTGTATGTGAGGTGCCTTAGTGTGTCCCAGTTATTGATGACGTGTCTGCTTACAGAATTGACCTGGGACTGCTGTGATGGAAGTTGAGTCAGTCTACCCAAGGCAGCCGTCTCCATTCCTTGTACTTTGCTGCAGCAGTTGTGAAGTCGTCCCCCCGGAAGAACACTGTGGTGTGTTACCCTGCCAGTGGAGTGGCAGTAGAAGGATTACCCGGGACCGACTGTTGGAGACGATCATCCACTGGGGTATTGAAGACAGGAGAGTGATTTGTGGTGTCACACGAGGCTCCTGTCTAGGGCGTTCCCCTTATATCGTTCATGGAGTGGCCTGACCAGCCTTGCTGATCCGGAACCTGCCAGCAGACCAGCTGGACGTGTGGTTGACGGCCTCCACGGCGGTGCCCCCAGTGGACCTGTGTTTTGGCTGACCTGTGGCCAGGGTAGGCTCAACTTCTCAGAGGATTCGTTGTGTGGCCACGAAAGCACCGAGGACTCAGCACCGAGAGAGTTTAACCAGAGTCTTCAGGAGAAGACGATTGTGCGATTCTTCAGTACGAAGACAATTCCCTTGTACAGTGTTAATACCCCTCCCCCTGTGCACTATTTTATATATTATTTATTTGGTGATGGTGAAAATTATAGTCTTAAGTTCTTAACTTTCTTTCCCTTCCCCTGTTAAGTTTATTGCGTCACGGATCTCATTCCTTGAAAGCCACTACTGGCTTGGGGTCGGATATAACTCTAACAACATCAGAGTAAGAACCCCGTTGCGTCCCGAGAGGGCCGTAACATAATTGGCATCCCCAGCGGGATCCGTCCCCTTGTTAAGTATGTTTGACAGGGGTGGTGAAGTGGCGTAATCCCCGTAAATAACTCCCCCTGTGTGTGACGATTGTGACGTTATACGTCCTGTGCGGTGCTCAAGAGTGACTAGGTGCAATATTGTGCAGTGCGGTGCTCGCTGTGATTAAGCGATTAAGTGCAATACTGAGTAGTGCGGTGCTCAGTGATTCAGTGCAATATTGTGGAGCGAAGGGTTCGCTGTGATTCAGTGCAATATTGGGTAGTGCGGTGCCCGAAGTGATTACGTGCAATATTGGCAAGTGCAGTGTTTGGTGCGATAAAGTGCAATTTTGACGTAGAACCGTTCTCGGTGCGTTAAGTGCTAACGTGTAAGCGGTGTGTTAAGTGCTAGTTAAGTGTTCCATCTGTGACAATGGCAGAAAAAGCTACCATCGATGATCTGGACGAAGTGCAGGCTTTTCTGAACAGAGAGGACTGTCTTGCCAGATTAAAGTATCTGAGCAAACCGGAACTTGTACTAGTGAGCGCCTACCTGGAGATCAAGATCCGTGCCAGTGATTCCCGTGTGGAGATCTTGTCCAAGGTTCACCGGCACTTGAAGGCAGAAGAGAAACAGGAAGGCGAGGCTCCTAGTACAAAGGAAGGTGAGGAAATAGCTTCCACGGAAAAGGAAGATAAGGGCAGTGACATTGACAGTGATGCAGGTGAGCTGAATATAAGCTTGCTAACTGTCAAAATGCGCGCCTTGGAAATTAATCGAGAGATTGAATGGAAGAAGTTAGAATTAGAACGAGATTTAAAAGATAAAGAAGTGGAGATGAAAAATAAAGAAATGGAGATGAAAGATAAAGAATTGGCGATGAGGCGTTTAGAATTAGAACGAGAAAGAGAGAGAGAAGAACGAGAGAGAGAAGAGAAAAGAGAAAGAGAAGAGCGAGAAAGAGAAGAGAAACGAGAAAGAGAACAGCGAGAGAGAGAGAGAAGAAAACGAAAGACAGAGACAACATGAACTAGAAGTATTACGATTAGGCGGTGGTCGGAGGCTAACAACGGATACCAGCGGTTTCGATCCGGTAAGAAACATCAAAATGGTCCCCAAATTCAATGAGAGGGAAGTCTCGAAGTTCTTTGCAGCCTTCGAGAAAGTCGCTGCCTCTTTGGAGTGGCCAAGGGAGAATTGGGCCATCATGATACAGTCAGTCTTGACTGGGAAGGCCCAAATCGCCTACTCTACGTTATCCCTTGACGACTCCGGCGATTACGACAAGGTGAAGAAGGTTGTGCTCATGGCGTACCAATTGGTACCTGAGGCTTACAGGCAAAAGTTCAGAAACCTGAAGAAGACCTCAGAGCACACTTTCACCGAATTCGCCACCATCAAGGAGCGACTTTTCCAGAAATGGTGTGCCTCTCGGAAGGTGGAGACCAAAGAAGACCTCGAGCAGCTTATACTGCTAGAGGACTTCAAGGATTGTTTGTCTGGAGACCTGAAGACATACCTAGAGGAACAGCAGGTAGAGACCTTGAGTGCGGCAGCCACCATGGCTGAAGAGTATATCCTGACTCATAGGCCGTCTGCTAAGTACGTCCCAAGGCATTACCAACGCCGGTTTGACAGACCTCATGACGAAGAAGAAAGACCCGTCCCACAAAGTGCTAAGAAGACGCCCCCAAGTAGCCCTCGAAGAACAAGTCCTAGCAGTCCGAAACACCGGAGCCCGAGGAGGAATATGGTGTGCTGGACTTGTGGGCAGAAAGGGCATGTAGCTGCTATGTGCCGAGGCAGAAGAGGTGGTGGCGCACGTAGGGAAGTGATGATGATGAGCTGTGTTACACCACCAGCAGGAAACCAGTCGACGACGACACAGGAAGGATCAAGTTTGTTCGCCCCTCACACTTCAAGCGGGTATGTAACGAGTGATCATACTGGTAGATCAGTTGTAATGCTCAGAGATAGTGGAGCAGCCCAGTCCCTGATCGTGAAGAGTTCGTTACCCGAGGAAGAAAGTGTGGATGGGAGACAAAAGGTTGTCCTGGTTGGGTTTCCTAGGACGCAGTACATCGCCCCCTTAGTGACGGTACATCTCGACTCGCCTTACTTCAGTGGCACATGTGCGTTGGCAGTAGTCGATACCCTCCCTGTGGCTGGGATTGACGTGGTACTAGCCAACGACTTGGTGACAGATTGGAGCATCAATCTTCCCAAGGTTGCGGACGAGTCTACCGGAACAGCACGGTCTGAGGTAACAGGCAATGGTAATATCCAGGTAAAGGCAGACCCGGATTCAAACAGGTTTAATTTGTCCTCTCACCCGCAGATCGACAGTATTCTAACGGTGTCTCCTGATTCTTCTCTCGACAAGGAACATGCGGTTACGATAGTAGAAGTACCTGAGCAAGAAGAGAGGCCTTGTGTGCAGGCACCCACGGATACCAACGAGTCTGGAGCGAAGGCGTATGTGTACTTGCGGTATGGCAAGGTACAGCGTTCATCGAACCAGCCAGAGATTCCCCAGACGTCAGAGGTATGTGAGGTGTGTTCGAAAGGTCTAGTGCCCTCTTTGGTCCAAACCAGGCTAATGGATATAGCCGGTTATGGACATTACAGGCTCAGGAAGCTTATTCCTCAGTTGGCCGCATGTCTCTTAGCGGTATTTTGTTTGATTCTCGTATGTGTTCTCTGTGTTCTCAGTAAGGATCAGTGGACGACCCGAAGGATGATGGCTCCCGTGAACATCGTGAAGAGTTCCCAGGGATTAGAGATTTGCACTGCAAGTGTTGCAGTTGAAGAAGGGACCTGGAAGGTGATGGTTGATACAGGAGGTACGACATATGATAATATGAGTGACTGCTTCCGGCAGGTTGACACCCCCCGCGTGATAGCTGAGTCTCAATGCAGCGTTATACGGAACGTTGGTCGACCTGACGGTGGCAGAGCGAATGCCATCTTCAGTGTGCAAGCAGCCCTGTTGAAACTAGGTGTAAGCCTAGTAGAGGCGTATGCAGTAAGTATTGACTTACCCACTGTCGCTATCACTCTGAATTATCAGACCCCTGTATTCCAGGTTCCCGTATCCCTGAAGGACTACCGGAACGGTACTAGAAATGCCGTTTGTAACCAGCCATCATCGATGCCACGACACAGGGAAGTGTCGAGTCGCCCCAGATCGTGTCTACACCGATCCTTACTCGAGAGATGTGAGATGATGCCCCTGCTTGACATCGCAGTGGAGACGTGGAAGATTACGTCAGGCAGGTCATCGCCTGCCATTTTCAAGTTCCCTTTGTGCCAGGGTTTTTCCTCAGTACAGTTCTGTGGACGAGACAGCCTCGCCGTTCCAGTATATAAAGCATGTAAGTCCATTTGGAATTGTGTCGCCGTACTAATTTGGTTTGTGTTTCTCTTTATAGAACCCCAAACCAAATTCTTTTTGGTGGGGAGGTGTTATGAACCCGGATCCAGCGTCCGAGCACGGAGCAGTGACGACAATGCCATCTGTGGGTCAGCTCCCGAAACCCCCTCCAAACGGACGACGACACCTGGTGAGGATGACGTGTACTGGCCACAAGGGCCAGTTTCCAGTCCTGTGCAGCTCACAACACAGCCGCTGCTGACCTCTGGTGAGGTGGTGCTCAGACACCAGCGCCATCTATGGAGTGGATAGGTGGGCGTTTGTGTCTGAGCCTGTAAGTGAGGTGCCTTAGTGTGTCCCAGTTATTGATGACGTGTCTGCTTACAGAATTGACCTGGGACTGCTGTGATGGAAGTTGAGTCAGTCTACCCAAGGCAGCCGTCTCCATTCCTTGTACTTTGCTGCAGCAGTTGTGAAGTCGTCCCCCCGGAAGAACACTGTGGTGTGTTACCCTGCCAGTGGAGTGGCAGTAGAAGGATTACCCGGGACCGACTGTTGGAGACGATCATCCACTGGGGTATTGAAGACAGGAGAGTGATTTGTGGTGTCACACGAGGCTCCTGTCTAGGGCGTTCCCCTTATATCGTTCATGGAGTGGCCTGACCAGCCTTGCTGATCCGGAACCTGCCAGCAGACCAGCTGGACGTGTGGTTGACGGCCTCCACGGCGGTGCCCCCAGTGGACCTGTGTTTTGGCTGACCTGTGGCCAGGGTAGGCTCAACTTCTCAGAGGATTCGTTGTGTGGCCACGAAAGCACCGAGGACTCAGCACCGAGAGAGTTTAACCAGAGTCTTCAGGAGAAGACGATTGTGCGATTCTTCAGTACGAAGACAATTCCCTTGTACAGTGTTAATACCCCTCCCCCTGTGCACTATTTTATATATTATTTATTTGGTGATGGTGAAAATTATAGTCTTAAGTTCTTAACTTTCTTTCCCTTCCCCTGTTAAGTTTATTGCGTCACGGATCTCATTCCTTGAAAGCCACTACTGGCTTGGGGTCGGATATAACTCTAACAACATCAGAGTAAGAACCCCGTTGCGTCCCGAGAGGGCCGTAACATAATTGGCATCCCCAGCGGGATCCGTCCCCTTGTTAAGTATGTTTGACAGGGGTGGTGAAGTGGCGTAATCCCCGTAAATAACTCCCCCTGTGTGTGACGATTGTGACGTTATACGTCCTGTGCGGTGCTCAAGAGTGACTAGGTGCAATATTGTGCAGTGCGGTGCTCGCTGTGATTAAGCGATTAAGTGCAATACTGAGTAGTGCGGTGCTCAGTGATTCAGTGCAATATTGTGGAGCGAAGGGTTCGCTGTGATTCAGTGCAATATTGGGTAGTGCGGTGCCCGAAGTGATTACGTGCAATATTGGCAAGTGCAGTGTTTGGTGCGATAAAGTGCAATTTTGACGTAGAACCGTTCTCGGTGCGTTAAGTGCTAACGTGTAAGCGGTGTGTTAAGTGCTAGTTAAGTGTTCCATCTGTGACAATGGCAGAAAAAGCTACCATCGATGATCTGGACGAAGTGCAGGCTTTTCTGAACAGAGAGGACTGTCTTGCCAGATTAAAGTATCTGAGCAAACCGGAACTTGTACTAGTGAGCGCCTACCTGGAGATCAAGATCCGTGCCAGTGATTCCCGTGTGGAGATCTTGTCCAAGGTTCACCGGCACTTGAAGGCAGAAGAGAAACAGGAAGGCGAGGCTCCTAGTACAAAGGAAGGTGAGGAAATAGCTTCCACGGAAAAGGAAGATAAGGGCAGTGACATTGACAGTGATGCAGGTGAGCTGAATATAAGCTTGCTAACTGTCAAAATGCGCGCCTTGGAAATTAATCGAGAGATTGAATGGAAGAAGTTAGAATTAGAACGAGATTTAAAAGATAAAGAAGTGGAGATGAAAAATAAAGAAATGGAGATGAAAGATAAAGAATTGGCGATGAGGCGTTTAGAATTAGAACGAGAAAGAGAGAGAGAAGAACGAGAGAGAGAAGAGAAAAGAGAAAGAGAAGAGCGAGAAAGAGAAGAGAAACGAGAAAGAGAACAGCGAGAGAGAGAGAGAAGAAAACGAAAGACAGAGACAACATGAACTAGAAGTATTACGATTAGGCGGTGGTCGGAGGCTAACAACGGATACCAGCGGTTTCGATCCGGTAAGAAACATCAAAATGGTCCCCAAATTCAATGAGAGGGAAGTCTCGAAGTTCTTTGCAGCCTTCGAGAAAGTCGCTGCCTCTTTGGAGTGGCCAAGGGAGAATTGGGCCATCATGATACAGTCAGTCTTGACTGGGAAGGCCCAAATCGCCTACTCTACGTTATCCCTTGACGACTCCGGCGATTACGACAAGGTGAAGAAGGTTGTGCTCATGGCGTACCAATTGGTACCTGAGGCTTACAGGCAAAAGTTCAGAAACCTGAAGAAGACCTCAGAGCACACTTTCACCGAATTCGCCACCATCAAGGAGCGACTTTTCCAGAAATGGTGTGCCTCTCGGAAGGTGGAGACCAAAGAAGACCTCGAGCAGCTTATACTGCTAGAGGACTTCAAGGATTGTTTGTCTGGAGACCTGAAGACATACCTAGAGGAACAGCAGGTAGAGACCTTGAGTGCGGCAGCCACCATGGCTGAAGAGTATATCCTGACTCATAGGCCGTCTGCTAAGTACGTCCCAAGGCATTACCAACGCCGGTTTGACAGACCTCATGACGAAGAAGAAAGACCCGTCCCACAAAGTGCTAAGAAGACGCCCCCAAGTAGCCCTCGAAGAACAAGTCCTAGCAGTCCGAAACACCGGAGCCCGAGGAGGAATATGGTGTGCTGGACTTGTGGGCAGAAAGGGCATGTAGCTGCTATGTGCCGAGGCAGAAGAGGTGGTGGCGCACGTAGGGAAGTGATGATGATGAGCTGTGTTACACCACCAGCAGGAAACCAGTCGACGACGACACAGGAAGGATCAAGTTTGTTCGCCCCTCACACTTCAAGCGGGTATGTAACGAGTGATCATACTGGTAGATCAGTTGTAATGCTCAGAGATAGTGGAGCAGCCCAGTCCCTGATCGTGAAGAGTTCGTTACCCGAGGAAGAAAGTGTGGATGGGAGACAAAAGGTTGTCCTGGTTGGGTTTCCTAGGACGCAGTACATCGCCCCCTTAGTGACGGTACATCTCGACTCGCCTTACTTCAGTGGCACATGTGCGTTGGCAGTAGTCGATACCCTCCCTGTGGCTGGGATTGACGTGGTACTAGCCAACGACTTGGTGACAGATTGGAGCATCAATCTTCCCAAGGTTGCGGACGAGTCTACCGGAACAGCACGGTCTGAGGTAACAGGCAATGGTAATATCCAGGTAAAGGCAGACCCGGATTCAAACAGGTTTAATTTGTCCTCTCACCCGCAGATCGACAGTATTCTAACGGTGTCTCCTGATTCTTCTCTCGACAAGGAACATGCGGTTACGATAGTAGAAGTACCTGAGCAAGAAGAGAGGCCTTGTGTGCAGGCACCCACGGATACCAACGAGTCTGGAGCGAAGGCGTATGTGTACTTGCGGTATGGCAAGGTACAGCGTTCATCGAACCAGCCAGAGATTCCCCAGACGTCAGAGGTATGTGAGGTGTGTTCGAAAGGTCTAGTGCCCTCTTTGGTCCAAACCAGGCTAATGGATATAGCCGGTTATGGACATTACAGGCTCAGGAAGCTTATTCCTCAGTTGGCCGCATGTCTCTTAGCGGTATTTTGTTTGATTCTCGTATGTGTTCTCTGTGTTCTCAGTAAGGATCAGTGGACGACCCGAAGGATGATGGCTCCCGTGAACATCGTGAAGAGTTCCCAGGGATTAGAGATTTGCACTGCAAGTGTTGCAGTTGAAGAAGGGACCTGGAAGGTGATGGTTGATACAGGAGGTACGACATATGATAATATGAGTGACTGCTTCCGGCAGGTTGACACCCCCCGCGTGATAGCTGAGTCTCAATGCAGCGTTATACGGAACGTTGGTCGACCTGACGGTGGCAGAGCGAATGCCATCTTCAGTGTGCAAGCAGCCCTGTTGAAACTAGGTGTAAGCCTAGTAGAGGCGTATGCAGTAAGTATTGACTTACCCACTGTCGCTATCACTCTGAATTATCAGACCCCTGTATTCCAGGTTCCCGTATCCCTGAAGGACTACCGGAACGGTACTAGAAATGCCGTTTGTAACCAGCCATCATCGATGCCACGACACAGGGAAGTGTCGAGTCGCCCCAGATCGTGTCTACACCGATCCTTACTCGAGAGATGTGAGATGATGCCCCTGCTTGACATCGCAGTGGAGACGTGGAAGATTACGTCAGGCAGGTCATCGCCTGCCATTTTCAAGTTCCCTTTGTGCCAGGGTTTTTCCTCAGTACAGTTCTGTGGACGAGACAGCCTCGCCGTTCCAGTATATAAAGCATGTAAGTCCATTTGGAATTGTGTCGCCGTACTAATTTGGTTTGTGTTTCTCTTTATAGAACCCCAAACCAAATTCTTTTTGGTGGGGAGGTGTTATGAACCCGGATCCAGCGTCCGAGCACGGAGCAGTGACGACAATGCCATCTGTGGGTCAGCTCCCGAAACCCCCTCCAAACGGACGACGACACCTGGTGAGGATGACGTGTACTGGCCACAAGGGCCAGTTTCCAGTCCTGTGCAGCTCACAACACAGCCGCTGCTGACCTCTGGTGAGGTGGTGCTCAGACACCAGCGCCATCTATGGAGTGGATAGGTGGGCGTTTGTGTCTGAGCCTGTAAGTGAGGTGCCTTAGTGTGTCCCAGTTATTGATGACGTGTCTGCTTACAGAATTGACCTGGGACTGCTGTGATGGAAGTTGAGTCAGTCTACCCAAGGCAGCCGTCTCCATTCCTTGTACTTTGCTGCAGCAGTTGTGAAGTCGTCCCCCCGGAAGAACACTGTGGTGTGTTACCCTGCCAGTGGAGTGGCAGTAGAAGGATTACCCGGGACCGACTGTTGGAGACGATCATCCACTGGGGTATTGAAGACAGGAGAGTGATTTGTGGTGTCACACGAGGCTCCTGTCTAGGGCGTTCCCCTTATATCGTTCATGGAGTGGCCTGACCAGCCTTGCTGATCCGGAACCTGCCAGCAGACCAGCTGGACGTGTGGTTGACGGCCTCCACGGCGGTGCCCCCAGTGGACCTGTGTTTTGGCTGACCTGTGGCCAGGGTAGGCCTCAACTTCTCAGAGGATTCGTTGTGTGGCCACGAAAGCACCGAGGACTCAGCACCGAGAGAGTTTAACCAGAGTCTTCAGGAGAAGACGATTGTGCGATTCTTCAGTACGAAGACAATTCCCTTGTACAGTGTTAATACCCCTCCCCCTGTGCACTATTTTATATATTATTTATTTGGTGATGGTGAAAATTATAGTCTTAAGTTCTTAACTTTCTTTCCCTTCCCCTGTTAAGTTTATTGCGTCACGGATCTCATTCCTTGAAAGCCACTACTGGCTTGGGGTCGGATATAACTCTAACAACATCAGAGTAAGAACCCCGTTGCGTCCCGAGAGGGCCGTAACATAATTGGCATCCCCAGCGGGATCCGTCCCCTTGTTAAGTATGTTTGACAGGGGTGGTGAAGTGGCGTAATCCCCGTAAATAACTCCCCCTGTGTGTGACGATTGTGACGTTATACGTCCTGTGCGGTGCTCAAGAGTGACTAGGTGCAATATTGTGCAGTGCGGTGCTCGCTGTGATTAAGCGATTAAGTGCAATACTGAGTAGTGCGGTGCTCAGTGATTCAGTGCAATATTGTGGAGCGAAGGGTTCGCTGTGATTCAGTGCAATATTGGGTAGTGCGGTGCCCGAAGTGATTACGTGCAATATTGGCAAGTGCAGTGTTTGGTGCGATAAAGTGCAATTTTGACGTAGAACCGTTCTCGGTGCGTTAAGTGCTAACGTGTAAGCGGTGTGTTAAGTGCTAGTTAAGTGTTCCATCTGTGACAATGGCAGAAAAAGCTACCATCGATGATCTGGACGAAGTGCAGGCTTTTCTGAACAGAGAGGACTGTCTTGCCAGATTAAAGTATCTGAGCAAACCGGAACTTGTACTAGTGAGCGCCTACCTGGAGATCAAGATCCGTGCCAGTGATTCCCGTGTGGAGATCTTGTCCAAGGTTCACCGGCACTTGAAGGCAGAAGAGAAACAGGAAGGCGAGGCTCCTAGTACAAAGGAAGGTGAGGAAATAGCTTCCACGGAAAAGGAAGATAAGGGCAGTGACATTGACAGTGATGCAGGTGAGCTGAATATAAGCTTGCTAACTGTCAAAATGCGCGCCTTGGAAATTAATCGAGAGATTGAATGGAAGAAGTTAGAATTAGAACGAGATTTAAAAGATAAAGAAGTGGAGATGAAAAATAAAGAAATGGAGATGAAAGATAAAGAATTGGCGATGAGGCGTTTAGAATTAGAACGAGAAAGAGAGAGAGAAGAACGAGAGAGAGAAGAGAAAAGAGAAAGAGAAGAGCGAGAAAGAGAAGAGAAACGAGAAAGAGAACAGCGAGAGAGAGAGAGAAGAAAACGAAAGACAGAGACAACATGAACTAGAAGTATTACGATTAGGCGGTGGTCGGAGGCTAACAACGGATACCAGCGGTTTCGATCCGGTAAGAAACATCAAAATGGTCCCCAAATTCAATGAGAGGGAAGTCTCGAAGTTCTTTGCAGCCTTCGAGAAAGTCGCTGCCTCTTTGGAGTGGCCAAGGGAGAATTGGGCCATCATGATACAGTCAGTCTTGACTGGGAAGGCCCAAATCGCCTACTCTACGTTATCCCTTGACGACTCCGGCGATTACGACAAGGTGAAGAAGGTTGTGCTCATGGCGTACCAATTGGTACCTGAGGCTTACAGGCAAAAGTTCAGAAACCTGAAGAAGACCTCAGAGCACACTTTCACCGAATTCGCCACCATCAAGGAGCGACTTTTCCAGAAATGGTGTGCCTCTCGGAAGGTGGAGACCAAAGAAGACCTCGAGCAGCTTATACTGCTAGAGGACTTCAAGGATTGTTTGTCTGGAGACCTGAAGACATACCTAGAGGAACAGCAGGTAGAGACCTTGAGTGCGGCAGCCACCATGGCTGAAGAGTATATCCTGACTCATAGGCCGTCTGCTAAGTACGTCCCAAGGCATTACCAACGCCGGTTTGACAGACCTCATGACGAAGAAGAAAGACCCGTCCCACAAAGTGCTAAGAAGACGCCCCCAAGTAGCCCTCGAAGAACAAGTCCTAGCAGTCCGAAACACCGGAGCCCGAGGAGGAATATGGTGTGCTGGACTTGTGGGCAGAAAGGGCATGTAGCTGCTATGTGCCGAGGCAGAAGAGGTGGTGGCGCACGTAGGGAAGTGATGATGATGAGCTGTGTTACACCACCAGCAGGAAACCAGTCGACGACGACACAGGAAGGATCAAGTTTGTTCGCCCCTCACACTTCAAGCGGGTATGTAACGAGTGATCATACTGGTAGATCAGTTGTAATGCTCAGAGATAGTGGAGCAGCCCAGTCCCTGATCGTGAAGAGTTCGTTACCCGAGGAAGAAAGTGTGGATGGGAGACAAAAGGTTGTCCTGGTTGGGTTTCCTAGGACGCAGTACATCGCCCCCTTAGTGACGGTACATCTCGACTCGCCTTACTTCAGTGGCACATGTGCGTTGGCAGTAGTCGATACCCTCCCTGTGGCTGGGATTGACGTGGTACTAGCCAACGACTTGGTGACAGATTGGAGCATCAATCTTCCCAAGGTTGCGGACGAGTCTACCGGAACAGCACGGTCTGAGGTAACAGGCAATGGTAATATCCAGGTAAAGGCAGACCCGGATTCAAACAGGTTTAATTTGTCCTCTCACCCGCAGATCGACAGTATTCTAACGGTGTCTCCTGATTCTTCTCTCGACAAGGAACATGCGGTTACGATAGTAGAAGTACCTGAGCAAGAAGAGAGGCCTTGTGTGCAGGCACCCACGGATACCAACGAGTCTGGAGCGAAGGCGTATGTGTACTTGCGGTATGGCAAGGTACAGCGTTCATCGAACCAGCCAGAGATTCCCCAGACGTCAGAGGTATGTGAGGTGTGTTCGAAAGGTCTAGTGCCCTCTTTGGTCCAAACCAGGCTAATGGATATAGCCGGTTATGGACATTACAGGCTCAGGAAGCTTATTCCTCAGTTGGCCGCATGTCTCTTAGCGGTATTTTGTTTGATTCTCGTATGTGTTCTCTGTGTTCTCAGTAAGGATCAGTGGACGACCCGAAGGATGATGGCTCCCGTGAACATCGTGAAGAGTTCCCAGGGATTAGAGATTTGCACTGCAAGTGTTGCAGTTGAAGAAGGGACCTGGAAGGTGATGGTTGATACAGGAGGTACGACATATGATAATATGAGTGACTGCTTCCGGCAGGTTGACACCCCCCGCGTGATAGCTGAGTCTCAATGCAGCGTTATACGGAACGTTGGTCGACCTGACGGTGGCAGAGCGAATGCCATCTTCAGTGTGCAAGCAGCCCTGTTGAAACTAGGTGTAAGCCTAGTAGAGGCGTATGCAGTAAGTATTGACTTACCCACTGTCGCTATCACTCTGAATTATCAGACCCCTGTATTCCAGGTTCCCGTATCCCTGAAGGACTACCGGAACGGTACTAGAAATGCCGTTTGTAACCAGCCATCATCGATGCCACGACACAGGGAAGTGTCGAGTCGCCCCAGATCGTGTCTACACCGATCCTTACTCGAGAGATGTGAGATGATGCCCCTGCTTGACATCGCAGTGGAGACGTGGAAGATTACGTCAGGCAGGTCATCGCCTGCCATTTTCAAGTTCCCTTTGTGCCAGGGTTTTTCCTCAGTACAGTTCTGTGGACGAGACAGCCTCGCCGTTCCAGTATATAAAGCATGTAAGTCCATTTGGAATTGTGTCGCCGTACTAATTTGGTTTGTGTTTCTCTTTATAGAACCCCAAACCAAATTCTTTTTGGTGGGGAGGTGTTATGAACCCGGATCCAGCGTCCGAGCACGGAGCAGTGACGACAATGCCATCTGTGGGTCAGCTCCCGAAACCCCCTCCAAACGGACGACGACACCTGGTGAGGATGACGTGTACTGGCCACAAGGGCCAGTTTCCAGTCCTGTGCAGCTCACAACACAGCCGCTGCTGACCTCTGGTGAGGTGGTGCTCAGACACCAGCGCCATCTATGGAGTGGATAGGTGGGCGTTTGTGTCTGAGCCTGTAAGTGAGGTGCCTTAGTGTGTCCCAGTTATTGATGACGTGTCTGCTTACAGAATTGACCTGGGACTGCTGTGATGGAAGTTGAGTCAGTCTACCCAAGGCAGCCGTCTCCATTCCTTGTACTTTGCTGCAGCAGTTGTGAAGTCGTCCCCCCGGAAGAACACTGTGGTGTGTTACCCTGCCAGTGGAGTGGCAGTAGAAGGATTACCCGGGACCGACTGTTGGAGACGATCATCCACTGGGGTATTGAAGACAGGAGAGTGATTTGTGGTGTCACACGAGGCTCCTGTCTAGGGCGTTCCCCTTATATCGTTCATGGAGTGGCCTGACCAGCCTTGCTGATCCGGAACCTGCCAGCAGACCAGCTGGACGTGTGGTTGACGGCCTCCACGGCGGTGCCCCCAGTGGACCTGTGTTTTGGCTGACCTGTGGCCAGGGTAGGCTCAACTTCTCAGAGGATTCGTTGTGTGGCCACGAAAGCACCGAGGACTCAGCACCGAGAGAGTTTAACCAGAGTCTTCAGGAGAAGACGATTGTGCGATTCTTCAGTACGAAGACAATTCCCTTGTACAGTGTTAATACCCCTCCCCCTGTGCACTATTTTATATATTATTTATTTGGTGATGGTGAAAATTATAGTCTTAAGTTCTTAACTTTCTTTCCCTTCCCCTGTTAAGTTTATTGCGTCACGGATCTCATTCCTTGAAAGCCACTACTGGCTTGGGGTCGGATATAACTCTAACAACATCAGAGTAAGAACCCCGTTGCGTCCCGAGAGGGCCGTAACATAATTGGCATCCCCAGCGGGATCCGTCCCCTTGTTAAGTATGTTTGACAGGGGTGGTGAAGTGGCGTAATCCCCGTAAATAACTCCCCCTGTGTGTGACGATTGTGACGTTATACGTCCTGTGCGGTGCTCAAGAGTGACTAGGTGCAATATTGTGCAGTGCGGTGCTCGCTGTGATTAAGCGATTAAGTGCAATACTGAGTAGTGCGGTGCTCAGTGATTCAGTGCAATATTGTGGAGCGAAGGGTTCGCTGTGATTCAGTGCAATATTGGGTAGTGCGGTGCCCGAAGTGATTACGTGCAATATTGGCAAGTGCAGTGTTTGGTGCGATAAAGTGCAATTTTGACGTAGAACCGTTCTCGGTGCGTTAAGTGCTAACGTGTAAGCGGTGTGTTAAGTGCTAGTTAAGTGTTCCATCTGTGACAATGGCAGAAAAAGCTACCATCGATGATCTGGACGAAGTGCAGGCTTTTCTGAACAGAGAGGACTGTCTTGCCAGATTAAAGTATCTGAGCAAACCGGAACTTGTACTAGTGAGCGCCTACCTGGAGATCAAGATCCGTGCCAGTGATTCCCGTGTGGAGATCTTGTCCAAGGTTCACCGGCACTTGAAGGCAGAAGAGAAACAGGAAGGCGAGGCTCCTAGTACAAAGGAAGGTGAGGAAATAGCTTCCACGGAAAAGGAAGATAAGGGCAGTGACATTGACAGTGATGCAGGTGAGCTGAATATAAGCTTGCTAACTGTCAAAATGCGCGCCTTGGAAATTAATCGAGAGATTGAATGGAAGAAGTTAGAATTAGAACGAGATTTAAAAGATAAAGAAGTGGAGATGAAAAATAAAGAAATGGAGATGAAAGATAAAGAATTGGCGATGAGGCGTTTAGAATTAGAACGAGAAAGAGAGAGAGAAGAACGAGAGAGAGAAGAGAAAAGAGAAAGAGAAGAGCGAGAAAGAGAAGAGAAACGAGAAAGAGAACAGCGAGAGAGAGAGAGAAGAAAACGAAAGACAGAGACAACATGAACTAGAAGTATTACGATTAGGCGGTGGTCGGAGGCTAACAACGGATACCAGCGGTTTCGATCCGGTAAGAAACATCAAAATGGTCCCCAAATTCAATGAGAGGGAAGTCTCGAAGTTCTTTGCAGCCTTCGAGAAAGTCGCTGCCTCTTTGGAGTGGCCAAGGGAGAATTGGGCCATCATGATACAGTCAGTCTTGACTGGGAAGGCCCAAATCGCCTACTCTACGTTATCCCTTGACGACTCCGGCGATTACGACAAGGTGAAGAAGGTTGTGCTCATGGCGTACCAATTGGTACCTGAGGCTTACAGGCAAAAGTTCAGAAACCTGAAGAAGACCTCAGAGCACACTTTCACCGAATTCGCCACCATCAAGGAGCGACTTTTCCAGAAATGGTGTGCCTCTCGGAAGGTGGAGACCAAAGAAGACCTCGAGCAGCTTATACTGCTAGAGGACTTCAAGGATTGTTTGTCTGGAGACCTGAAGACATACCTAGAGGAACAGCAGGTAGAGACCTTGAGTGCGGCAGCCACCATGGCTGAAGAGTATATCCTGACTCATAGGCCGTCTGCTAAGTACGTCCCAAGGCATTACCAACGCCGGTTTGACAGACCTCATGACGAAGAAGAAAGACCCGTCCCACAAAGTGCTAAGAAGACGCCCCCAAGTAGCCCTCGAAGAACAAGTCCTAGCAGTCCGAAACACCGGAGCCCGAGGAGGAATATGGTGTGCTGGACTTGTGGGCAGAAAGGGCATGTAGCTGCTATGTGCCGAGGCAGAAGAGGTGGTGGCGCACGTAGGGAAGTGATGATGATGAGCTGTGTTACACCACCAGCAGGAAACCAGTCGACGACGACACAGGAAGGATCAAGTTTGTTCGCCCCTCACACTTCAAGCGGGTATGTAACGAGTGATCATACTGGTAGATCAGTTGTAATGCTCAGAGATAGTGGAGCAGCCCAGTCCCTGATCGTGAAGAGTTCGTTACCCGAGGAAGAAAGTGTGGATGGGAGACAAAAGGTTGTCCTGGTTGGGTTTCCTAGGACGCAGTACATCGCCCCCTTAGTGACGGTACATCTCGACTCGCCTTACTTCAGTGGCACATGTGCGTTGGCAGTAGTCGATACCCTCCCTGTGGCTGGGATTGACGTGGTACTAGCCAACGACTTGGTGACAGATTGGAGCATCAATCTTCCCAAGGTTGCGGACGAGTCTACCGGAACAGCACGGTCTGAGGTAACAGGCAATGGTAATATCCAGGTAAAGGCAGACCCGGATTCAAACAGGTTTAATTTGTCCTCTCACCCGCAGATCGACAGTATTCTAACGGTGTCTCCTGATTCTTCTCTCGACAAGGAACATGCGGTTACGATAGTAGAAGTACCTGAGCAAGAAGAGAGGCCTTGTGTGCAGGCACCCACGGATACCAACGAGTCTGGAGCGAAGGCGTATGTGTACTTGCGGTATGGCAAGGTACAGCGTTCATCGAACCAGCCAGAGATTCCCCAGACGTCAGAGGTATGTGAGGTGTGTTCGAAAGGTCTAGTGCCCTCTTTGGTCCAAACCAGGCTAATGGATATAGCCGGTTATGGACATTACAGGCTCAGGAAGCTTATTCCTCAGTTGGCCGCATGTCTCTTAGCGGTATTTTGTTTGATTCTCGTATGTGTTCTCTGTGTTCTCAGTAAGGATCAGTGGACGACCCGAAGGATGATGGCTCCCGTGAACATCGTGAAGAGTTCCCAGGGATTAGAGATTTGCACTGCAAGTGTTGCAGTTGAAGAAGGGACCTGGAAGGTGATGGTTGATACAGGAGGTACGACATATGATAATATGAGTGACTGCTTCCGGCAGGTTGACACCCCCCGCGTGATAGCTGAGTCTCAATGCAGCGTTATACGGAACGTTGGTCGACCTGACGGTGGCAGAGCGAATGCCATCTTCAGTGTGCAAGCAGCCCTGTTGAAACTAGGTGTAAGCCTAGTAGAGGCGTATGCAGTAAGTATTGACTTACCCACTGTCGCTATCACTCTGAATTATCAGACCCCTGTATTCCAGGTTCCCGTATCCCTGAAGGACTACCGGAACGGTACTAGAAATGCCGTTTGTAACCAGCCATCATCGATGCCACGACACAGGGAAGTGTCGAGTCGCCCCAGATCGTGTCTACACCGATCCTTACTCGAGAGATGTGAGATGATGCCCCTGCTTGACATCGCAGTGGAGACGTGGAAGATTACGTCAGGCAGGTCATCGCCTGCCATTTTCAAGTTCCCTTTGTGCCAGGGTTTTTCCTCAGTACAGTTCTGTGGACGAGACACCCTCGCCGTTCCAGTATATAAAGCATGTAAGTCCATTTGGAATTGTGTCGCCGTACTAATTTGGTTTGTGTTTCTCTTTATAGAACCCCAAACCAATTTTTTTTTGGTGGGGAGGTGTTATGAACCCGGATCCAGCGTCCGAGCACGGAGCAGTGACGACAATGCCATCTATGGGTCAGCTCCCGAAACCCCCTCCAAACGGACGACGACACCTGGTGAGGATGACGTGTACTGGCCACAAGGGCCAGTTTCCAGTCCTGTGCAGCTCACAACACAGCCGCTGCTGACCTCTGGTGAGGTGGTGCTCAGACACCAGCGCCATCTATGGAGTGGATAGGTGGGCGTTTGTGTCTGAGCCTGTAAGTGAGGTGCCTTAGTGTGTCCCAGTTATTGATGACGTGTCTGCTTACAGAGTCGACCTGGGACTGCTGTGATGGAAGTTGAGTCAGTCTACCCAAGGCAGCCGTCTCCATACCTTGTACTTTGCTGCAGCAGTTGTGAAGTCGTCCCCCCGGAAGAACACTGTGGTGTGTTACCCAGTGGAGTGGCAGTAGAAGGATTACCCGGGACCGACTGTTGGAGACGATCATCCACTGGGGTATTGAAGACAGGAGAGTGATTTGTGGTGTCACACGAGGCTCCTGTCTAGGGCGTTCCCCTTATATTGTTCGTGGAGTGGCCTGACCAGCCTTGCTGATCCGGAACCTGCCAGCAGACCAGCTGGACGTGTGGTTGACGGCCTCCACGGCGGTGCCCCCAGTGGACCTGTGTTTTGGCTGACCTGTGGCCAGGGTAGGCTCAACTTCTCAGAGGATTCGTTGTGTGGCCACGAAAGCACCGAGGACTCAGCACCGAGAGAGTTTAACCAGAGTCTTCAGGAGAAGACGATTGTGCGATTCTTCAGTACGAAGACAATTCCCTTGTACAGTGTTAATACCCCTCCCCCTGTGCACTATTTTATATATTATTTATTTGGTGATGGTGAAAATTATAGTCTTAAGTTCTTAACTTTCTTTCCCTTCCCCTGTTAAGTTTATTGCGTCACGGATCTCATTCCTTGAAAGCCACTACTGGCTTGGGGTCGGATATAACTCTAACAACATCAGAGTAAGAACCCCGTTGCGTCCCGAGAGGGCCGTAACATAATTGGCATCCCCAGCGGGATCCGTCCCCTTGTTAAGTATGTTTGACAGGGGTGGTGAAGTGGCGTAATCCCCGTAAATAACTCCCCCTGTGTGTGACGATTGTGACGTTATACGTCCTGTGCGGTGCTCAAGAGTGACTAGGTGCATTATTGTGCATTGCGGTGCTCGCTGTGATTAAGCGATTAAGTGCAATACTGAGTAGTGCGGTGCTCAGTGATTCAGTGCAATATTGTGGAGCGAAGGGTTCGCTGTGATTCAGTGCAATATTGGGTAGTGCGGTGCCCGAAGTGATTACGTGCAATATTGGCAAGTGCAGTGTTTGGTGCGATAAAGTGCAATTTTGACGTAGAACCGTTCTCGGTGCGTTAAGTGCTAACGTGTAAGCGGTGTGTTAAGTGCTAGTTAAGTGTTCCATCTGTGACAATGGCAGAAAAAGCTACCATCGATGATCTGGACGAAGTGCAGGCTTTTCTGAACAGAGAGGACTGTCTTGCCAGATTAAAGTATCTGAGCAAACCGGAACTTGTACTAGTGAGCGCCTACCTGGAGATCAAGATCCGTGCCAGTGATTCCCGTGTGGAGATCTTGTCCAAGGTTCACCGGCACTTGAAGGCAGAAGAGAAACAGGAAGGCGAGGCTCCTAGTACAAAGGAAGGTGAGGAAATAGCTTCCACGGAAAAGGAAGATAAGGGCAGTGACATTGACAGTGATGCAGGTGAGCTGAATATAAGCTTGCTAACTGTCAAAATGCGCGCCTTGGAAATTAATCGAGAGATTGAATGGAAGAAGTTAGAATTAGAACGAGATTTAAAAGATAAAGAAGTGGAGATGAAAAATAAAGAAATGGAGATGAAAGATAAAGAATTGGCGATGAGGCGTTTAGAATTAGAACGAGAAAGAGAGAGAGAAGAACGAGAGAGAGAAGAGAAAAGAGAAAGAGAAGAGCGAGAAAGAGAAGAGAAACGAGAAAGAGAACAGCGAGAGAGAGAGAGAAGAAAACGAAAGACAGAGACAACATGAACTAGAAGTATTACGATTAGGCGGTGGTCGGAGGCTAACAACGGATACCAGCGGTTTCGATCCGGTAAGAAACATCAAAATGGTCCCCAAATTCAATGAGAGGGAAGTCTCGAAGTTCTTTGCAGCCTTCGAGAAAGTCGCTGCCTCTTTGGAGTGGCCAAGGGAGAATTGGGCCATCATGATACAGTCAGTCTTGACTGGGAAGGCCCAAATCGCCTACTCTACGTTATCCCTTGACGACTCCGGCGATTACGACAAGGTGAAGAAGGTTGTGCTCATGGCGTACCAATTGGTACCTGAGGCTTACAGGCAAAAGTTCAGAAACCTGAAGAAGACCTCAGAGCACACTTTCACCGAATTCGCCACCATCAAGGAGCGACTTTTCCAGAAATGGTGTGCCTCTCGGAAGGTGGAGACCAAAGAAGACCTCGAGCAGCTTATACTGCTAGAGGACTTCAAGGATTGCTTGTCTGGAGACCTGAAGACATACCTAGAGGAACAGCAGGTAGAGACCTTGAGTGCGGCAGCCACCATGGCTGAAGAGTATATCCTGACTCATAGGCCGTCTGCTAAGTACGTCCCAAGGCATTACCAACGCCGGTTTGACAGACCTCATGACGAAGAAGAAAGACCCGTCCCACAAAGTGCTAAGAAGACGCCCCCAAGTAGCCCTCGAAGAACAAGTCCTAGCAGTCCGAAACACCGGAGCCCGAGGAGGAATATGGTGTGCTGGACTTGTGGGCAGAAAGGGCATGTAGCTGCTATGTGCCGAGGCAGAAGAGGTGGTGGCGCACGTAGGGAAGTGATGATGATGAGCTGTGTTACACCACCAGCAGGAAACCAGTCGACGACGACACAGGAAGGATCAAGTTTGTTCGCCCCTCACACTTCAAGCGGGTATGTAATGAGTGATCATACTGGTAGATCAGTTGTAATGCTCAGAGATAGTGGAGCAGCCCAGTCCCTGATCGTGAAGAGTTCGTTACCCGAGGAAGAAAGTGTGGATGGGAGACAAAAGGTTGTCCTGGTTGGGTTTCCTAGGACGCAGTACATCGCCCCCTTAGTGACGGTACATCTCGACTCGCCTTACTTCAGTGGCACATGTGCGTTGGCAGTAGTCGATACCCTCCCTGTGGCTGGGATTGACGTGGTACTAGCCAACGACTTGGTGACAGATTGGAGCATCAATCTTCCCAAGGTTGCGGACGAGTCTACCGGAACAGCACGGTCTGAGGTAACAGGCAATGGTAATATCCAGGTAAAGGCAGACCCGGATTCAAACAGGTTTAATTTGTCCTCTCACCCGCAGATCGACAGTATTCTAACGGTGTCTCCTGATTCTTCTCTCGACAAGGAACATGCGGTTACGATAGTAGAAATACCTGAGCAAGAAGAGAGGCCTTGTGTGCAGGCACCCACGGATACCAACGAGTCTGGAGCGAAGGCGTATGTGTACTTGCGGTATGGCAAGGTACAGCGTTCATCGAACCAGCCAGAGATTCCCCAGACGTCAGAGGTATGTGAGGTGTGTTCGAAAGGTCTAGTGCCCTCTTTGGTCCAAACCAGGCTAATGGATATAGCCGGTTATGGACATTACAGGCTCAGGAAGCTTATTCCTCAGTTGGCCGCATGTCTCTTAGCGGTATTTTGTTTGATTCTCGTATGTGTTCTCTGTGTTCTCAGTAAGGATCAGTGGACGACCCGAAGGATGATGGCTCCCGTGAACATCGTGAAGAGTTCCCAGGGATTAGAGATTTGCACTGCAAGTGTTGCAGTTGAAGAAGGGACCTGGAAGGTGATGGTTGATACAGGAGGTACGACATATGATAATATGAGTGACTGCTTCCGGCAGGTTGACACCCCCCGCGTGATAGCTGAGTCTCAATGCAGCGTTATACGGAACGTTGGTCGACCTGACGGTGGCAGAGCGAATGCCATCTTCAGTGTGCAAGCAGCCCTGTTGAAACTAGGTGTAAGCCTAGTAGAGGCGTATGCAGTAAGTATTGACTTACCCACTGTCGCTATCACTCTGAATTATCAGACCCCTGTATTCCAGGTTCCCGTATCCCTGAAGGACTACCGGAACGGTACTAGAAATGCCGTTTGTAACCAGCCATCATCGATGCCACGACACAGGGAAGTGTCGAGTCGCCCCAGATCGTGTCTACACCGATCCTTACTCGAGAGATGTGAGATGATGCCCCTGCTTGACATCGCAGTGGAGACGTGGAAGATTACGTCAGGCAGGTCATCGCCTGCCATTTTCAAGTTCCCTTTGTGCCAGGGTTTTTCCTCAGTACAGTTCTGTGGACGAGACAGCCTCGCCGTTCCAGTATATAAAGCATGTAAGTCCATTTGGAATTGTGTCGCCGTACTAATTTGGTTTGTGTTTCTCTTTATAGAACCCCAAACCAAATTCTTTTTGGTGGGGAGGTGTTATGAACCCGGATCCAGCGTCCGAGCACGGAGCAGTGACGACAATGCCATCTGTGGGTCAGCTCCCGAAACCCCCTCCAAACGGACGACGACACCTGGTGAGGATGACGTGTACTGGCCACAAGGGCCAGTTTCCAGTCCTGTGCAGCTCACAACACAGCCGCTGCTGACCTCTGGTGAGGTGGTGCTCAGACACCAGCGCCATCTATGGAGTGGATAGGTGGGCGTTTGTGTCTGAGCCTGTAAGTGAGGTGCCTTAGTGTGTCCCAGTTATTGATGACGTGTCTGCTTACAGAATTGACCTGGGACTGCTGTGATGGAAGTTGAGTCAGTCTACCCAAGGCAGCCGTCTCCATTCCTTGTACTTTGCTGCAGCAGTTGTGAAGTCGTCCCCCCGGAAGAACACTGTGGTGTGTTACCCTGCCAGTGGAGTGGCAGTAGAAGGATTACCCGGGACCGACTGTTGGAGACGATCATCCACTGGGGTATTGAAGACAGGAGAGTGATTTGTGGTGTCACACGAGGCTCCTGTCTAGGGCGTTCCCCTTATATCGTTCATGGAGTGGCCTGACCAGCCTTGCTGATCCGGAACCTGCCAGCAGACCAGCTGGACGTGTGGTTGACGGCCTCCACGGCGGTGCCCCCAGTGGACCTGTGTTTTGGCTGACCTGTGGCCAGGGTAGGCTCAACTTCTCAGAGGATTCGTTGTGTGGCCACGAAAGCACCGAGGACTCAGCACCGAGAGAGTTTAACCAGAGTCTTCAGGAGAAGACGATTGTGCGATTCTTCAGTACGAAGACAATTCCCTTGTACAGTGTTAATACCCCTCCCCCTGTGCACTATTTTATATATTATTTATTTGGTGATGGTGAAAATTATAGTCTTAAGTTCTTAACTTTCTTTCCCTTCCCCTGTTAAGTTTATTGCGTCACGGATCTCATTCCTTGAAAGCCACTACTGGCTTGGGGTCGGATATAACTCTAACAACATCAGAGTAAGAACCCCGTTGCGTCCCGAGAGGGCCGTAACATAATTGGCATCCCCAGCGGGATCCGTCCCCTTGTTAAGTATGTTTGACAGGGGTGGTGAAGTGGCGTAATCCCCGTAAATAACTCCCCCTGTGTGTGACGATTGTGACGTTATACGTCCTGTGCGGTGCTCAAGAGTGACTAGGTGCAATATTGTGCAGTGCGGTGCTCGCTGTGATTAAGCGATTAAGTGCAATACTGAGTAGTGCGGTGCTCAGTGATTCAGTGCAATATTGTGGAGCGAAGGGTTCGCTGTGATTCAGTGCAATATTGGGTAGTGCGGTGCCCGAAGTGATTACGTGCAATATTGGCAAGTGCAGTGTTTGGTGCGATAAAGTGCAATTTTGACGTAGAACCGTTCTCGGTGCGTTAAGTGCTAACGTGTAAGCGGTGTGTTAAGTGCTAGTTAAGTGTTCCATCTGTGACAATGGCAGAAAAAGCTACCATCGATGATCTGGACGAAGTGCAGGCTTTTCTGAACAGAGAGGACTGTCTTGCCAGATTAAAGTATCTGAGCAAACCGGAACTTGTACTAGTGAGCGCCTACCTGGAGATCAAGATCCGTGCCAGTGATTCCCGTGTGGAGATCTTGTCCAAGGTTCACCGGCACTTGAAGGCAGAAGAGAAACAGGAAGGCGAGGCTCCTAGTACAAAGGAAGGTGAGGAAATAGCTTCCACGGAAAAGGAAGATAAGGGCAGTGACATTGACAGTGATGCAGGTGAGCTGAATATAAGCTTGCTAACTGTCAAAATGCGCGCCTTGGAAATTAATCGAGAGATTGAATGGAAGAAGTTAGAATTAGAACGAGATTTAAAAGATAAAGAAGTGGAGATGAAAAATAAAGAAATGGAGATGAAAGATAAAGAATTGGCGATGAGGCGTTTAGAATTAGAACGAGAAAGAGAGAGAGAAGAACGAGAGAGAGAAGAGAAAAGAGAAAGAGAAGAGCGAGAAAGAGAAGAGAAACGAGAAAGAGAACAGCGAGAGAGAGAGAGAAGAAAACGAAAGACAGAGACAACATGAACTAGAAGTATTACGATTAGGCGGTGGTCGGAGGCTAACAACGGATACCAGCGGTTTCGATCCGGTAAGAAACATCAAAATGGTCCCCAAATTCAATGAGAGGGAAGTCTCGAAGTTCTTTGCAGCCTTCGAGAAAGTCGCTGCCTCTTTGGAGTGGCCAAGGGAGAATTGGGCCATCATGATACAGTCAGTCTTGACTGGGAAGGCCCAAATCGCCTACTCTACGTTATCCCTTGACGACTCCGGCGATTACGACAAGGTGAAGAAGGTTGTGCTCATGGCGTACCAATTGGTACCTGAGGCTTACAGGCAAAAGTTCAGAAACCTGAAGAAGACCTCAGAGCACACTTTCACCGAATTCGCCACCATCAAGGAGCGACTTTTCCAGAAATGGTGTGCCTCTCGGAAGGTGGAGACCAAAGAAGACCTCGAGCAGCTTATACTGCTAGAGGACTTCAAGGATTGTTTGTCTGGAGACCTGAAGACATACCTAGAGGAACAGCAGGTAGAGACCTTGAGTGCGGCAGCCACCATGGCTGAAGAGTATATCCTGACTCATAGGCCGTCTGCTAAGTACGTCCCAAGGCATTACCAACGCCGGTTTGACAGACCTCATGACGAAGAAGAAAGACCCGTCCCACAAAGTGCTAAGAAGACGCCCCCAAGTAGCCCTCGAAGAACAAGTCCTAGCAGTCCGAAACACCGGAGCCCGAGGAGGAATATGGTGTGCTGGACTTGTGGGCAGAAAGGGCATGTAGCTGCTATGTGCCGAGGCAGAAGAGGTGGTGGCGCACGTAGGGAAGTGATGATGATGAGCTGTGTTACACCACCAGCAGGAAACCAGTCGACGACGACACAGGAAGGATCAAGTTTGTTCGCCCCTCACACTTCAAGCGGGTATGTAACGAGTGATCATACTGGTAGATCAGTTGTAATGCTCAGAGATAGTGGAGCAGCCCAGTCCCTGATCGTGAAGAGTTCGTTACCCGAGGAAGAAAGTGTGGATGGGAGACAAAAGGTTGTCCTGGTTGGGTTTCCTAGGACGCAGTACATCGCCCCCTTAGTGACGGTACATCTCGACTCGCCTTACTTCAGTGGCACATGTGCGTTGGCAGTAGTCGATACCCTCCCTGTGGCTGGGATTGACGTGGTACTAGCCAACGACTTGGTGACAGATTGGAGCATCAATCTTCCCAAGGTTGCGGACGAGTCTACCGGAACAGCACGGTCTGAGGTAACAGGCAATGGTAATATCCAGGTAAAGGCAGACCCGGATTCAAACAGGTTTAATTTGTCCTCTCACCCGCAGATCGACAGTATTCTAACGGTGTCTCCTGATTCTTCTCTCGACAAGGAACATGCGGTTACGATAGTAGAAGTACCTGAGCAAGAAGAGAGGCCTTGTGTGCAGGCACCCACGGATACCAACGAGTCTGGAGCGAAGGCGTATGTGTACTTGCGGTATGGCAAGGTACAGCGTTCATCGAACCAGCCAGAGATTCCCCAGACGTCAGAGGTATGTGAGGTGTGTTCGAAAGGTCTAGTGCCCTCTTTGGTCCAAACCAGGCTAATGGATATAGCCGGTTATGGACATTACAGGCTCAGGAAGCTTATTCCTCAGTTGGCCGCATGTCTCTTAGCGGTATTTTGTTTGATTCTCGTATGTGTTCTCTGTGTTCTCAGTAAGGATCAGTGGACGACCCGAAGGATGATGGCTCCCGTGAACATCGTGAAGAGTTCCCAGGGATTAGAGATTTGCACTGCAAGTGTTGCAGTTGAAGAAGGGACCTGGAAGGTGATGGTTGATACAGGAGGTACGACATATGATAATATGAGTGACTGCTTCCGGCAGGTTGACACCCCCCGCGTGATAGCTGAGTCTCAATGCAGCGTTATACGGAACGTTGGTCGACCTGACGGTGGCAGAGCGAATGCCATCTTCAGTGTGCAAGCAGCCCTGTTGAAACTAGGTGTAAGCCTAGTAGAGGCGTATGCAGTAAGTATTGACTTACCCACTGTCGCTATCACTCTGAATTATCAGACCCCTGTATTCCAGGTTCCCGTATCCCTGAAGGACTACCGGAACGGTACTAGAAATGCCGTTTGTAACCAGCCATCATCGATGCCACGACACAGGGAAGTGTCGAGTCGCCCCAGATCGTGTCTACACCGATCCTTACTCGAGAGATGTGAGATGATGCCCCTGCTTGACATCGCAGTGGAGACGTGGAAGATTACGTCAGGCAGGTCATCGCCTGCCATTTTCAAGTTCCCTTTGTGCCAGGGTTTTTCCTCAGTACAGTTCTGTGGACGAGACAGCCTCGCCGTTCCAGTATATAAAGCATGTAAGTCCATTTGGAATTGTGTCGCCGTACTAATTTGGTTTGTGTTTCTCTTTATAGAACCCCAAACCAATTTTTTTTTGGTGGGGAGGTGTTATGAACCCGGATCCAGCGTCCGAGCACGGAGCAGTGACGACAATGCCATCTATGGGTCAGCTCCCGAAACCCCCTCCAAACGGACGACGACACCTGGTGAGGATGACGTGTACTGGCCACAAGGGCCAGTTTCCAGTCCTGTGCAGCTCACAACACAGCCGCTGCTGACCTCTGGTGAGGTGGTGCTCAGACACCAGCGCCATCTATGGAGTGGATAGGTGGGCGTTTGTGTCTGAGCCTGTAAGTGAGGTGCCTTAGTGTGTCCCAGTTATTGATGACGTGTCTGCTTACAGAGTCGACCTGGGACTGCTGTGATGGAAGTTGAGTCAGTCTACCCAAGGCAGCCGTCTCCATACCTTGTACTTTGCTGCAGCAGTTGTGAAGTCGTCCCCCCGGAAGAACACTGTGGTGTGTTACCCAGTGGAGTGGCAGTAGAAGGATTACCCGGGACCGACTGTTGGAGACGATCATCCACTGGGGTATTGAAGACAGGAGAGTGATTTGTGGTGTCACACGAGGCTCCTGTCTAGGGCGTTCCCCTTATATTGTTCGTGGAGTGGCCTGACCAGCCTTGCTGATCCGGAACCTGCCAGCAGACCAGCTGGACGTGTGGTTGACGGCCTCCACGGCGGTGCCCCCAGTGGACCTGTGTTTTGGCTGACCTGTGGCCAGGGTAGGCTCAACTTCTCAGAGGATTCGTTGTGTGGCCACGAAAGCACCGAGGACTCAGCACTGAGAGAGCTTAACCAGAGTCTTCAGGAGAAGACGATTGTGCGATTCTTCAGTACGAAGACAATTCCCTTGTACAGTGTTAATACCCCTCCAACTGTGCACTATTTTATATATTATTTATTTGGTGATGGTGAAAATTATAGTCTTAAGTTCTTAACTTTCTTTCACTTCCCCTGTTAAGTTTATTGCATCACGGATCTCATTCCTTGAAAGCCACTACTTGCTTGCGGTCGGATATAACTCTAACAACATCAGAGTAAGAACCCCGTTGCGTCCCGAGAGGGCCGTAACATATATATATATATATATGTACACACACACATATATATATATATATATATATATATATATATATATATATATATATATATATATATATATATATATATATATATATATATAATGTCGTACCTAGTAGCCAGAACTCACTTCTCAGCCTACTATGCAAGGCCCGATTTGCCTAATAAGCCAAGTTTTCATGAATTAATATATTTTCTCTAATTTTTTTCTTATCAATTGAAAAAGCTACCCATTTCATTATGTATGAGGTCAATTTTTTTTATTGGAGTAAAAATTAACGTAGATATATGACCGAACCTAACCAACCCTACCTAACCTAACCTAAACTATCTCTATAGGTTAGGTTAGGTTAGGTGGCCGAAAAACTTAGGTTAGGTTAGGTTAGGTAGGTTAGGTAGTCGAAAAAACATTAATTCATGAAAACTTGGCTTATTATACAAATCGGGCCTTGCATAGTAGGCTGAGAAGTGAGTTCTGGCTACTAGGTACGACATATATATATATATATATATATATATATATATATATATATATGTCGTACCTAATAGCCAGAACGTACTTCTCAGCCTACTATTCAAGGCCCGATTTGCCTAATAAGCCAAGTTTTCATGAATTAATGTTTTTTCGTCTACCTAGCCTACCTAACCTAACCTAACCTAGCTTTTTTTGGCTACCTAACCTAACCTTACCTATAAATATAGGTTAGGTTAGGTTAGGTAGGGTTGGTTAGGTTCGGTCATATATCTACGTTAATTTTAACTCCAATAAAAAAAAATTGACCTCATACATAGAGAAAAGGGTTGCTTTATCATTTCATAAGAAAAAAATTATAGTAAATATATTAATTCAGGAAAACTTGGCTTATTAGGCAAATCGGGCCTTGAATAGTAGGCTGAGAAGTGAGTTCTGGCTACTAGGTACGACATATATATATATATATATATATATATATATATATATATATATATATATATATATGTCGTACCTAATAGCCAGAACGCACTTCTCAGCCTACTATGCAAGGCCCGATTTGCCTAATAAGCCAAGTTTTCATGAATTAATTGTTTTTCGGCTACCTAACCTACCTAACCTAACCTAACCTAACCTTTTCGGCTACCTAACCTAACCTAACCTATAAAGATAGGTTAGGTTAGGTAAGGTAGGGTTGGTTAGGTTCGGTCTTATATCTAAGTTAATTTTAACTCCATTAAAAAAAAGTTGACCTCATACATAGTGAAATGGGTAGCTTTATCATTTCAAAAGAAAAAAATTAGAGAAAAAATATTAATTCAGGAAAACTTGGCTTATTAGGCAAATCGGGCCTTGCATAGTAGGCTGAGAAGTGCGTTCTGGCTATTAGGTACGACATATATATATATATATATATATATATATATATATATATATATATATATATATATATATATATATATATATATATATGTCGTACCTAATAGCCAGAACGCACTTCTCAGCCTACTATTCAAGGCCCAATTTGCCTAATAAGACAAGTTTTCATGAATTAATGTTTTTTCGTCTACCTAACCTACCTAACCTAACCTAACCTAGCTTTTTTTGGCTACCTAACCTAACCTTACCTATAAATATAGGTTAGGTTAGGTTAGGTAGGGTTGGTTAGGTTCGGTTATATATCTACGTTAATTTTAACTCCAATAAAAAAAAATTGACCTCATACATAGAGAAAAGAGTTGCTTTATCATTTCATAAGAAAAAATTATAGAAAATATATTAATTCAGGAAAACTTGGCTTATTAGGCAAATCGGGCCTTGAATAGTAGGCTGAGAAGTGAGTTCTGGCTACTAGGTACGACATATATATATATATATATATATATATATATATATATATGTCGTACCTAGTAGCCAGAACGCACTTCTCAGCCTACTATGCAAGGCCCAATTTGCCTAATAAGCCAAGTTTTCATGAATTAATTGTTTTTCGAGTACCTAACCTACCTAACCTAACCTAACCTAACTTTTTCGGCTACCTAACCTAACCTAACCTATAAAGATATGTTAGGTTAGGTTAGGTAGGGTTGGTTAGGTTCGGTCATATATTTAGGTTAATTTTAACTCCAATAAAAAAAAATTGACCTCATACATAATGAAATGGGTAGCTTTATCAATTGATAAGAAAAAAATTAGAGAAAATATATTAATTCAGGAAAACTTGGCTTATTAGGCAAATCGGGCCTTGCATAGTAGGCCGAAAAGTGCATTCTGGCTACTAGGTACGACATATATATATATATATATATATATATATATATATATATATATATATATATATATATATATATATATATATATATATATATTTATATATGTCGTACCTAGTAGCCAGAACGCACTTCTCGGCCTACTATTCAAGGCCCGATTTGCCTAATAAGCCAAGTTTTCCTGAATTAATATATTTTCTCTAATTTTTTTCTTATGAAATGATAAAGTTACCCATTTCCTTATGTATGAGGTCAATTTTTTTTTTATTGGAGTTAAAATTAACGTAGATATATGACCGAACCTAACCAACCCTACCTAACCTAACCTAACCTATCTTTATAGGTTAGGTTGGGTTAGGTAGCCGAAAAAGTTAGGTTAGGTTAGGTTAGGTAGGGTAGATAGTCGAAAAAGAATTAATTCATGAAAACTTAGCTTATTAGGCAAATCGGGCCTTGCATAGTAGGCTGAGAAGTGAGTTCTGGCTACTAGGTACGACATATATATATATATATATATATATATATATATATATATATGTCGTACCTAGTAGCCAGAACGCACTTCTCAGACTACTATGCAAGGCCCGATTTGCCTAATAAGCCAAGTTTTCCTGAATTAATATATTTTCTCTAATTTTTTTCTTATGAAACGATAAAGCTACCCATTTCATTATGTATGAGGTCAATTTAGTTTTATTGTAGTTAAAATTAACGTAGATATATGACCGAACCTAACCAACCCTACCTAACCTAACCTAACCTATCTTTATAGGTTAGGTTGGGTTAGGTAACCGAAAAAGGTAGGTTAGGTTAGGTTAGGTAGGTTAGGTCGTCGAAAAAACAATAATTCATGAAAACTTGGCTTATTAGGCACATTGGGCCTTGCATAGTAGGCTGAGAAGTGCGTTCTGGCTACTAGGTACGACATATATATATATATGTACATGTCGTACCTAGTAGCCAGAACTCACTTCTCAGCCTACTATGCAAGGCCCGATTTGCCTAATAAGCCTAGTTTTCATGAATTAATGTTTTTTCGACTACCTAACCTACCTAACCTAACCTAACCTAACGTTTTCAGCTACCTAACCTAACCTAACCTATAAAGATAGGTTAGGTTAGGTTAGGTAGGGTTGGTTAGGTTCGGTCATATATCTACGTTAATTTTAACTCCAATAAAAAAAAAATGACCTCATACATAATGAAATGGGTAGCTTTATCATTTCATAAGAAAAAAATTAGAGAATATATATTAATTCAGAAAAACTTGGCTTATTAGGCAAATCGGGCCTTGCATAGTAGGCTGAGAAGTGAGTTCTGGCTATTAGGTACGACATACACACATATATATATATATATATATATATATATATGTACACATATATATATATATATATATATATATATATATATATATATATATATATATATATATATATATATATATATATATATATATATATATTATTAAATATGACCGAAAAAGTAAGATTAATAATTCTAACACGAATTTTCTCAATCTTTCGTACATTACGCTTCACTGTTGGAGGTAAATCAAAAATCACTTCTCCAAAATTCATTTTTTATTTCTAGTCTGACGCGACACGGGCGCGTTTCGTAAAACTTATTACATTTTCAAAGACTTCACAAATACACAACTGATTAGAACTTGCGTTTCTCTGATTTTATATCTACATTTGAGTGAGGTGGGAAGGGTGATGTGGCATTAACACAAGACAGAACAATAGGGGATATTAATAGGGTATTAAAAGTATCAATACAAGACAGAACAGAAACAATGGGTATTGAATAGAAGTGTTTGTAGAAAGCCTATTGGTCCATATTTCTTGATGCTTCTATATTGGAGCGGAGTCTTGAGGTGGGTAGAATATAGTTGTGCAATAATTGGCTGTTGATTGCTGGTGTTGACTTCTTGATGTGTAGTGCCTCGCAAACGTCAAGCCGCCTGCTATCGCTGTATCTATCGATGATTTCTGTGTTGTTTACTAGGATTTCTCTGGCGATGGTTTGGTTATGGGAAGAGATTATATGTTCCTTAATGGAGCCCTGTTGTTTATGCATCGTTAAACGCCTAGAAAGAGATGTTGTTGTCTTGCCTATATACTGGGTTTTTTGGAGCTTACAGTCCCCAAGTGGGCATTTGAAGGCATAGACGACGTTAGTCTCTTTTAAAGCGTTCTGTTTTGTGTCTGGAGAGTTTCTCATGAGTAGGCTGGCCGTTTTTCTGGTTTTATAGTAAATCGTCAGTTGTATCCTCTGATTTTTGTCTGTAGGGATAACGTTTCTATTAACAATATCTTTCAGGACCCTTTCCTCCGTTTTATGAGCTGTGGAAAAGAAGTTCCTGTAAAATAGTCTAATAGGGGGTATAGGTGTTGTGTTAGTTGTCTCTTCGGAGGTTGCATGGCTTTTCACTTTCCTTCTTATGATGTCTTCGATGAAACCATTGGAGAAGCCGTTATTGACTAGGACCTGCCTTACCCTACAGAGTTCTTCGTCGACTTGCTTCCATTCTGAGCTGTGGCTGAGAGCACGGTCGACGTATGCATTAACAACACTCCTCTTGTACCTGTCAGGGCAGTCGCTGTTGGCATTTAGGCACATTCCTATGTTTGTTTCCTTAGTGTAGACTGCAGTGTGGAAACCTCCGCCCTTTTCCATGACTGTTACATCTAGAAAAGGCAGCTTCCCATCCTTTTCCGCCTCGTAAGTGAAACGCAGCACGGAACTCTGCTCAAATGCCTCCTTCAGCTCCTGCAGATGTCTGACATCAGGTACCGGTGTAAAAATGTCGTCAACATACCTGCAGTATATGGCCGGTTTCAAGTTCATGTCGACTAAGACTTTTTGCTCGATGGTACCCATGTAGAAGTTTGCAAACAGGACACCTAGGGGAGAACCCATGGCGACCCCATCTACTTGCTTATACATGTGCCCATCCGGGCTCAAGAAGGGTGCCTCTTTAGTACAAGCTTGGAGTAGTTTCCTCAGAATACTTTCTGGCATGTCAAGAGGAGTACAGGCTGGATCACGATACACTCTGTCGGCTATCATTCCGATTGTCTCGTCCACAGGTACGTTGGTAAACAGCGATTCTACGTCCAACGAGGCTCTTATCCCTGTGGCCCGTGCGCCCCGCAGTAAATCCACAAATTCCTTTGGAGACTTCAGGCTGAAGGCGCAAGGAACATAAGGAGTCAGCAGGCCGTTGAGTCGCTTCGCCAGTCTGTACGTGGGTGTGGGTATCTGGCTAATGATTGGCCGAAGTGGGTTTCCAGGCTTGTGCGTCTTGACATTTCCATACGCATATCCAGGTTTATATTCCCCAATGATCTTTGGCAGGTGGAGTCCGGATTTCTTGGCGTTCACAGTTTCGATCAGTTTGTTGACCTTTGCTTTTAATTCGGCTGTAGTGTCCTTCGTTACCCTTTGGAACTTAGTTTGGTCAGAGAGTATGATGTTCATTTTCGCCAGATATTCGTCTTTTTTAAGAATGACATATATTGGCGACTTGTCACCTCTCCTGACAACTATCTCCTTGTTCTCACGAAGGCTTTTAGCTGCCGCTTTAAGCTCGGGGGACAGTATGGTGCTTCTGTAGTTGCCTCGATTCTTTCCTCCTTCTGCAATAAGTTCTGCTTGTAAGGTATCTTTGGTAGTGACGTTCTTTTGTGTCTCGAGGTCGAATATGTCGTCCAACAGAATTTCCAACTCTACTTTCCGGGCCATTTCACTCGGTCTGGACATAACATGACAGTTTATGCCCAGATTTAGGAGAGTGACTTGGTCCTCAGTGAGGTTAATTCCTGCAAGGTTCAGGAAGCCATCTCTTGGTCGTGGAATTGCCATAGGTCCTCCATATAATGTTGTTAGTTTCTTGATAATCCTTGTTTCAGTGCTGAGGTGATGTTGGTCTGTGAGGATGTCGAGGTGTTGTTCAATGCGGGTACGGATACTATGGTCGATGTTGCTATTTCTCCACTCGTTTGTAGCATGAAGTAGTTGCGTTTTGTTGTCTTTGATTTCATTCTCTGCCTTGTATATCTGATCACGAATCAGATCCTGGCGATATTTTATCGTGAAGGCTTGATTCCTTGCTGCTGGGTCGTGCACTTTAACATTAGTATATTTTGGTGATCAGATATACAAGGCAGAGAATGAAATCAAAGACAACAAAACGCAACTACTTCATGCTACAAACGAGTGGAGAAATAGCAACATCGACCATAGTATCCGTACCCGCATTGAACAACACCTCGACATCCTCACAGACCAACATCACCTCAGCACTGAAACAAGGATTATCAAGAAACTAACAACATTATATGGAGGACCTATGGCAATTCCACGACCAAGAGATGGCTTCCTGAACCTTGCAGGAATTAACCTCACTGAGGACCAAGTCACTCTCCTAAATCTGGGCATAAACTGTCATGTTATGTCCAGACCGAGTGAAATGGCCCGGAAAGTAGAGTTGGAAATTCTGTTGGACGACATATTCGACCTCGAGACACAAAAGAACGTCACTACCAAAGATACCTTACAAGCAGAACTTATTGCAGAAGGAGGAAAGAATCGAGGCAACTACAGAAGCACCATACTGTCCCCCGAGCTTAAAGCGGCAGCTAAAAGCCTTCGTGAGAACAAGGAGATAGTTGTCAGGAGAGGTGACAAGTCGCCAATATATGTCATTCTTAAAAAAGACGAATATCTGGCGAAAATGAACATCATACTCTCTGACCAAACTAAGTTCCAAAGGGTAACGAAGGACACTACAGCCGAATTAAAAGCAAAGGTCAACAAACTGATCGAAACTGTGAACGCCAAGAAATCCGGACTCCACCTGCCAAAGATCATTGGGGAATATAAACCTGGATATGCGTATGGAAATGTCAAGACGCACAAGCCTGGAAACCCTCTTCGGCCAATCATTAGCCAGATACCCACACCCACGTACAGACTGGCGAAGCGACTCAACGGCCTGCTGACTCCTTATGTTCCTTGCGTCTTCAGCCTGAAGTCTCCAAAGGAATTTGTGGACTTACTGCGGGGCGCACGGGCCACAGGGATAAGAGCCTCGTTGGACGTAGAATCGCTGTTTACCAACGTACCTGTGGACGAGACAATCGGAATGATAGCCGACAGAGTGTATCGTGATCCAGCCTGTACTCCTCTTGACATGCCAGAAAGTATTCTGAGGAAACTACTCCAAGCTTGTACTAAAGAGGCACCCTTCTTGAGCCCGGATGGGCACATGTATAAGCAAGTAGATGGGGTCGCCATGGGTTCTCCCCTAGGTGTCCTGTTTGCAAACTTCTACATGGGTACCATCGAGCAAAAAGTCTTAGTCGACATGAACTTGAAACCGGCCATATACTGCAGGTATGTTGACGACATTTTTACACAGGTACCTGATGTCAGACATCTGCAGGAGCTGAAGGAGGCATTTGAGCAGAGTTCCGTGCTGCGTTTCACTTACGAGGCGGAAAAGGATGGGAAGCTGCCTTTTCTAGATGTAACAGTCATGGAAAAGGGCGGAGGTTTCCACACTGCAGTCTACACTAAGGAAACAAACATAGGAATGTGCCTAAATGCCAACAGCGACTGCCCTGACAGGTACAAGAGGAGTGTTGTTAACGCATACGTCGACCGTGCTCTCAGCCACAGCTCAGAATGGAAGCAAGTCGACGAAGAACTCTGTAGGGTAAGGCAGGTCCTAGTCAATAACGGCTTCTCCAATGGTTTCATCGAAGACATCATAAGAAGGAAAGTGAAAAGCCATGCAACCTCCGAAGAGACAACTAACACAACACCTATACCCCCTATTAGACTATTTTACAGGAACTTCTTTTCCACAGCTCATAAAACGGAGGAAAGGGTCCTGAAAGATATTGTTAATAGAAACGTTATCCCTACAGACAAAAATCAGAGGATACAACTGACGATTTACTATAAAACCAGAAAAACGGCCAGCCTACTCATGAGAAACTCTCCAGACACAAAACAGAACGCTTTAAAAGAGACTAACGTCGTCTATGCCTTCAAATGCCCACTTGGGGACTGAAAGCTCCAAAAAACCCAGTATATAGGCAAGACAACAACATCTCTTTCTAGGCGTTTAACGATGCATAAGCAACAGGGCTCCATTAAGGAACATATAATCTCTTCCCATAACCAAACCATCGCCAGAGAAATCCTAGTAAACAACACAGAAATCATCGATAGATACAGCGATAGCAGGCGGCTTGACGTTTGCGAGGCACTACACATCAAGAAGTCAACACCAGCAATCAACAGCCAATTATTGCACAACTATATTCTACCCACCTCAAGACTCCCCTCCAATATAGAAGCATCAAGAAATATGGACCAATAGGCTTTCTACAAACACTTCTATTCAATACCCATTGTTTCTGTTCTGTCTTGTATTGATACTTTTAATACCCTATTAATATCCCCTATTGTTCTGTCTTGTGTTAATGCCACATCACCCTTCCCACCTCACTCAAATGTAGATATAAAATCAGAGAAACGCAAGTTCTAATCAGTTGTGTATTTGTGAAGTCTTTGAAAATGTAATAAGTTTTACGAAACGCGCCCGTGTCGCGTCAGACTAGAAATAAAAAATGAATTTTGGAGAAGTGATTTTTGATTTACCTCCAACAGTGAAGCGTAATGTACGAAAGATTGAGAAAATTCGTGTTAGAATTATTAATCTTACTTTTTCGGTCATATTTAATAATATATGTCTACAGGAAAGACTGCTACCAAAATATACTAATATATATATATATATATATAATATATATATATATATATATATATAATGTACACATATATATATATATATATATATATATATATATATATATATATATATATATATATATATATATATATATATATATATATATATATATATATATGTACACATATATATATATATATATGTGTGTACATATATATATATATATATATATATATATATATATATATATATATATATATATATATATATATATATATATATATATATATATATATATATATATATATATATATATATATATATATATATATATATATATATATATATATATATATATATATATATATATATCTGTAGGGTATACGAAGACGAAGAACTCTGTAGGGTAAGGCAGGTCCTAGTCAACAACGGCTTCTCCAATGGTTTCGTCGAAGACATCATAAGAAGGAAAGTGAAACGCCATGCAACCTCTGAAGAGACAACTAACACAACACCTATACCCCCTATTAGACTATTTTACAGGAACTTCTTTTCCACATCTCATAAAACGGAGGAAAGGGTCCTGAAAGATATTGTTAATAGAAACGTTATCCCTACAGACAAAAATCAGAGGATACAACTGACGATTTACTATAAAACCAGAAAAACGGCCAGCCTACTCATGAGAAACTCTCCAGACACAAAGCAGAACACTTTAAAAGAGACCAACGTCGTCTATGCCTTCAAATGCCCACTTGGGGACTGTAAGCTCCAAAAAACCCAGTATATAGGCAAGACAACAACATCTCTAGGCGTTTAACGATGCATAAGCAACAGGGCTCCATTAAGGAACATATAATCTCTTCCCACAACCAAACCATCGCCAGAGAAATCCTAGTAAACAACACAGAAATCATCGATAGATACAGCGATAGCAGGCGGCTTGACGTTTGCGAGGCACTACACATCAAGAAGTCAACACCAGCAATCAACAGCTAATTAATGCACAACTATATTCTACCCACCTCAAGACTTCGCTCCAATATAGAAGCATCAAGAAATATGGAACAATAGGCTTTCTACAAACACGTCTATTCAATACCCATTGTTTCGTGTTCTGTCTTGTGTTGATGAAATTAATACCCTATTAATGCCACCTCTTGTTCTGTCTCGTGTTGATGAAATTAATACCCTATTAATGCCACCTCTTGTTCTGTCTTGTGTTAATGCCACATCACCCCTTCCACCTCACTCAAATGTAGATATAAAATCGGAGATGCGTAAGTTCTATTCAGTTGTGTATTTGTGAACTAAGGTCTTTGAAAATGTAATAAGTTTTACGAAACGCGCTCGTGTCGCGTCAGACTAGAAATAAAAATGAATTTTGGAGAATTTATTTTTGATTTACCTCCAACAGTGAAAAGAAATGTACGAAAGATTGAGAAAATTCGTGTTAGAATTATTAATCTTACTTTTTCGGTCATATTTAATAATATATGTCTACAGGAAAGACTGCTACCAAAATATACTAATATATATATATATATATTTTATTTTTTTGAATAATAGGGAAGGGAGTACCACCTCTGGCTGGAAGAAGGGGGACCCATAGCCTCGGAGGAAACCACACATCACGCATTGGAGGGAATGTAGGTCCCCTCCAATACAGTTTCTGTGTGCTTTTCTCCTACCACCCCCTTCCCTTTTTTTTTTTTTCCTTTATTGTGTATTTAAAGGTTACAAAACATACAAGACAAATGCCTAAAGGTTATGGATCTCTTGAAGCTCCTCCGCTTCTGGACAGGAACCGAGGACGCAGCAAGCATTTCCCCTCTGGATCGCCACACTGAGACGCTGAAATAAAAAACTGGAAGCCCTTGGGTCTCTGGTGACGTCAATGAGCTTGGAACCCAATTCCTTGAGAAATCCCAAGGCACTCTTGCCCCAGGGGCCATGCGTCTCAGACGCTATGGGAACAAAGAGGTATTGACCTTCCAGTCGCCTGTACTTGAGTGATTTTGCTGTTTCCCTGTGGTTGGCCGCCCCACCTGCTTGATCAGCTTCGAAGTGTTTTTTAGGGGGATTATATATATATATTATATATATATATATATATATATATATATATATATATACACACAAATTTAAATAGCTTAAATTTTATATTTTGATTACTTTGGGCTCGACAGCCCTCGTCTTAACTACTTTCATTGTTTTTTAGAGGGTTAGTGTTTTTGGTAAGAATTAAATAGGATTCCAAAAAGCTAAACTGTGACTATTTAAGATTTATGTGGTGTAAACATTAGGATTTATGTGGTGTACACATTAGGATTTATGTGGAGTAAACATTAGGATTCATGTGGTGTAAACATTAGGATTTATGTGGTGTACACATTAGGATTTATGTGGTGTACACATTAGGATTTATGTGGTGTAAACATTAGGATTTATGTGGTGTAAACATTAGGATCTATGTGGTGTAAACATTAGGATTTATGTGGTGTAAACATTAGGATTTATGTGGTGTAAACATTAGGATTTATGTGGTGTAAACATTAGGATTTATGTGGTGTAAACATTAGGATTTATGTGGTGTAAACATTAGGATTTATGTGGTGTAAACATTAGGATTTATGTGGTGTAAACATTAGCATTTATGTGGTGTAAACATTAGGATTTATGTGGTGTAAACAGAGACGGGACTGGTGGCGACAGTGAAGGCGTCAATATAGGCTTGATGCATTGCGTTTATGCTTTTTGTTGTCACTGCTTCTCCTCTTCTCTATTATTATAAACAATCCTACACCTTAATAACAATAACGAGGCATAAGCAGTTGTTACAAAATTAATATTAATAGTTTCTGGCTTATAAACTTCCGTTTAAGCACAAGGGACGACCATCGAGATGGTGATGTGTGACATGCTTCGTATCCCGGTGGAAGCTGTTTACGGTGTGGAGGTAGTTACGGCCCATCGGGTTGTTATTAAGTTCGTGGTGGAAGACGAGTACCGGGACTTCCTCCGTCGGTACGGGGGGCGTACGTTGCCGTTGCCAGACGATGCCGGCTCTGTGGCGATTTCGGACCGCAGTGGTGCCCTGACTTATGTCAGTATCCATGGTGCGCCCCTGGAGTTCCCTGATGACCTCCTCCGGCGTTACTTCGGGGGTTTTGGTACTGTTGTCAGCGTGCGGGTGAACACTCTCTCCTCGGGGCGGTATGCTGGGAGGCGTACAAACATTCGCACGTTGGGGATGCGCCTGCGGTCGGATATACCTTCTTCTGTCCGGCTTATGGGGTACTACGTCCGGGTGTATTATGCCCGGCACGCTCGTACCTGTTTCCGGTGTGGCCTGTTGGGGCATCAGGCTGCCGGGTGCTCTGCTGCTCCTGTCAACTTGTTCCGCGACGAGGATTTCCCGCCGCTCCCTCTGGAGGCAGTCTCCGGTGATGTTGATGAGGTGGTGCGCGTCCCGTCTGCTGCTGCAGCTTCCCCGGCGGCGCCTGCCGTTCCTCCGGTTGTTGCCGTCCCTCCTCCGGTTCTTGAGGTACCGTCGGTTGGTCTGCCTGATCCTGTTGCTGTTCCAGCTGCTCCCGTGGGCCTTCCTGGAGCTCCCTGTGTGACGTCGCTGTCTTCTCCCTCGTCTTCTGATGCTGCGCCTGGCCCTGTGTCCGTGACTCGGGTCCCGGATGTGCTGGGTGCTGGGGTGACTGCGGAGCCTCCTGCTGTGTGTGGCCCGGTTCCCCCTGTGGTAGAGGCTGCTGCCGTCCTGGCGTCGGTTCCTTCGGCTCGTGGTACCCGTGTTTCTGGGTCACTTACCGGCTCGGACGATATCCGGCTGGTGCCCAAACGTTCCCGGCGTTCGTCTTCTTCCTGGGCCGACGCTGGTGACTTCAGTGACTGTGGGGCTTCGGGTGTTGACACTGTGGATACGGATGCGTCGATGTCTCCGCGGTTCGTGGTGGCGGAGGTCCATGTGCCTGCCGGTGCTGGTGCCTGTGTCTCGGACGTGTCTTCGGTTCTTTCTCCGCCGGGGGACTCTCCACAGTGGGGGGTGGTGGCTTCCGCTGCCAGGGGTGGTGTGGACTCTGGTGCTGGGCGTGGCCTGGTGGTGACGTTACGGAAGGATGCGCGCCGTCCGGGTTCCCTGCTGTCGTCTGGTGGTGTGCCCGGGGCCGCGGGTACCCCTGTGGTGCGGGTGCGCGTTGGGGCCCTGGGGGACATGTTGCCGGCGTCTGTGATGCCACCGGGTCACTGGTCGAAGATTGCCGAGATACTGCTGTCTGACGGACCGGAGTGCTTTCGTGGGGGGCAAGTTCCCTTCCTGTGGGGGCGAGTGGCGACTTCTCGCCTCATGAGTACTACCATCTGGGTCCCCAGTTTGCAGGTGTTTGTTGCCCCGGTTCCGGATGTTATGGCGTCCCCGGTGGATGGACGAGACCCTTGGCAATGGGTGCTCTGGGAGGCGTTAAATGTACGGTTCCCGCGGGCCAAGTTCCCGGGCAAGTATGTGCTCTGATTTCTTGTGTATTTGCTCTGACATGCTGTGTGCCCTTCTGGCTGTTTGTTTGCCCTGTTCTATTATGTGCTTCTGCCTCTCCCTTTGTGCGTAGCTTTGCCGTGTGGCATATTAGTTTCTAGTGCTTGGCATCACTCGTTTCGCGTTTTGGCTTGGCGTTTCGCCTTTTCTGGCTTTGCGATTCACCCTTCACGGGTACGCCGGGGCGCATCCGATCCCACGATCGTCGTCGCCCCTAACTCAACAACAACAACATATATACAGCTTAAACCACGTGGTCTCTCTTCCTTCCAGTCATCTGTAGATATAAACCTACAATTCCTGTATAACAGGCTATGTGTTTTGTTTACATATATGTGTGTGCGTAACTACCTAAATGTACTTACATGACGAGAGCTACGCTCGTGGTGTCCCGTCTGGATTTATATTACAATAAATGTATAACTTGGGAATAATTTCTGTTTAGGACAAAGGTTCATTTCCCTGTTTGTCAGTAGGCTATCACTGAAACCGTAATATGCTTTCGGACCATCGCAAATACTTAGATAACTACCGAGGTGGTATGAGAGGGAGGTTCGTGTATGCTTCCCAGTGTGTACGTGTGGGCGTACATATGTGCGGACGTACGTACGTGCGGGTGTACGTATGTGCGGGCGTACATATGTGCTGGAATGCGTCTATTACGCCCGAGTGTTTATTGATGAACACTCATGGGTTTGGCGGTGCTATGAGTCCATGGAAGGCATGAGTAAGTGGGCGGCATGAGTGTGTTGGCCAAATATGAGTGTGTGTGTATGTGTACCTCACGAGTGTCATGAGGCATAGGAGCGTGGGTGACACAGGCTCGTAGACTGCACATATGTGCCTGTGCAGCATACTCATATGGGAAGCATAGACGTGAGGGCAGCATACATGAGGGCTTCATACACACGTCACACACACACACACACACACCTGCTAGCGGCATACAAGTGTGTGTGAGGCACTCAGATGTAGGGGGGGGAGGTGAGTGCCACTGGCCTCAGATGGCAGATGAGGAGTTATGAGGAAAGGGCAGACGAGTGGGGGGGGGGTCCTGGAGTGAAGAGGCAGGTGGATGAGGCTGGATGAGGATGAAAGTGTAGGTGTGTGGGAACCGACTTGTGAGATTTATATTTATTTAATTTATATGAATTTATATTTACGTTAATTTATATACTTTGATAGCAATTTGTATAATGTTAAGTGGACTGTATTTCTGCAATAATCTCATAATCTCACAAATCGATCCTCTACACATTAGGGGGGTTTATTAAATTAATATATATGCAGCCAATCAAACTACAGTATTAACTACATACATTGAAAAGGTTCCTTATCTTATAGTACAGCAGGTTAGTCCACCAGGTATAACTAGGGTGTAGACACCAAATTATCCTCTTTGAGGTAGCTTCCATCACCCAGTAACTGGTGCACAAAATCTTGCTTCCTCGTCTTGACCTGTCAAAAGGGCGCTAGCTGTAAAGCCAGATTCTATATATGACAGGCTATATCAGAGAAAACACTATACAGTACATGGAACAATGAAGACCTGGCTTAATTACCTTTAGTTTGAGGCGATTTCGTGATCTAACCAGACCACCCTACACAATGACATTAATGGCCACTAATGATAGATAATGGGTTTCGGAAAGAACACTTAACTTGATTTGTAGACAGCGTGTTGAAAATGGTACACCTTTAGTTTCCATAACACTACGTCCAAGTAAATTAACAGGAGCCGAATTTGCTCCCGTGTGAGCCTCTGGTCTAGTCTCAACAATGGCTGCGTCTAACACTCCATACTATTGACGCCTGGCCGACATTGTCCAGATATGATAGGAGCCGAATTTGCTCCACGCGTCTCGGATGTGACACAACAATGGCTGCCCCTCCTTCCTCACTGATGCCTGGCCTACATTGTCCAAATGTCAGAAAGTGATAGAAGGGTCACATTTACTCTACTTTAATATTGATAATTAAGTTAATTTATATAAGATGTTTAATAATGGTAAAGTCCAAAGACTAATGTATTTAAGAATAATTCCCAGCAGAATAGCTGGTGAATTTATAATGGTATGTGGTGATGATATCCCGTTTTCTTTAGACGGTAATTCCACTACAAGTTACGTTTTCTATGGGTTAACTTGTTTATACAACACAGCTATTATCTGTCTGTATGATATATTAAATGGTGTCGGATTTTCCGACATAATTCCCCAGGGGCTGCTCACGGGTCGAAGTCCTATTTAGAACAGACGAACACCGATACTCCTCCTTCGAATTATTAGATTAATTTGATGTTAGCAGTTAGTAATCACACATTTGTGCGTCTGTTTGTACAGGACGGATGTCCCGTACTAGAGTTGCAGGGGTTAGAAGTCTAATGCGATTTCATTTCCCTGTCAACTCTTGAAAGGCTAATATTCAAGCCTTATTACATATTATTTAACCCAGAAGACTGGATGTGATCAAGTACTACAGTCAAGTATAATTCAGGGACTGCAGTGAGATCAGTGACATTAGATATAACTTGAAGTTTCTTCAGGTAACTGGTCACTGATATATAAACACTGAGGCCCATGGAATACATCTTGATTAAATAATAAATGTATCAAATCAGTCATCAGATTTATTGGGGTTTTAATTTAGTTAATTGATTCAGAAGATTGAATAGCTCATCATTAAAGTAAAGTATGGTTCTGAGACTGCAGTGGGTTCAGTGACATTGGTCGCAGTGACTTGTAGCTGTTTTAGGCTACTGTTCACTGATTTGCCACTGAGGCCTCATGAACTCATCTTCAGCTTTAAATGATGATACTAACATCAACCTCTGTTGGTATAGTCAGCTGTAATCTCCTTAGTATAATGCTACTGGAGAAATATAATCAGCTGACAAATTTAGATTTCTATTGGTATTGTTTATCTGCAGGCATAGGTCTCCTCAGGCTTGATATTGGGCCTGAGAGTAATTTACCTCCTGCAGAGTTTAACATGGTTATGCCCTGATATTTAGTAGGGCTACCAATGAATTGATGATAGTAGTCTGTCCCCACAAGGACAGCCATTTGGCATTTGATTTGCTCAAATTTACCTGCAGCTGCTTGATAATAGCTTTCCAGGTCAGCATAATCAACTTGAGATTGTTGTGACAAATCTTCACATTTCTTGATCTGTCTTGTTAAATGGCCTTTAAGACCTGCAAGGGTTCTTTTCATTCTCCCTGCATTATCCATACTGGCTCGTTGGTGAAGCCTTGTGGGACTTGTACTTGGGCTGCTCATAATACTGAACAAGCACTGATGGTAGCCTAGGGTAAATTCTGCACTCACTAGGCAATAATCCTACCTCTACTAGAGGTTAGCACTTAAAATTAATACACATTATATATATATACAATCATACACACTAATGATTTGAGTGATAAACCAGTGTCACTGGAAGTACCTTGAGGTTAGCTCTTCTATATCACCCTAGGATGGTAGAGACACTAATTAATCACTCAAAGGTGTAATGATCATAAGTAAATTATTATATATACAACTCAACTCGAGTTGATAAAAATTACACCCAAAATAGGGTCTGCACCATTCATTAATGGTGTTAGGTTAATCAATATAGTACAACTGACTATGGTAATAATGGGACTAGGATGAACGATAATAGTTCAACTAGTCAGTGTTAATATCCTACCCTGTTGTGGGTTGGCAATTAGTAAATATTATACTGTGATCACTAGTGCAATATATATTAAATAATTCTCTATTTTGGAGAAATAATATACACAATTATTGATAATAGCCTCTTAATTAGCCTCTATGAAACTTTTAATATTATCAAGAAGTATTAAATATTATTAGTGACCTCGCGAAATAAAGTCCACAAAATTCGTAGATAATCTCTCGCGAAATGTAACACCACGAAAGCCGTGAACAATCTTGCGAGGACACAGCCACTAATTTGGCTGGCTTCTATATTAGCGCTGTCATTTCACAGAATAACACTCCACCAAATCTGTGGGTGTACATGAAACCGCTGACTAAGGCTGATCTGAACTGAGAGGGGCTCGTGAACTCGCACGAGTCAACGCCGCCGTCATTGACTGCTGGCTTTGTTTAAATCACACTGCACTAGTATATTTAATGAATCCACTGGTTAACTGGTTCATCCGGTACTAAGATGACCAAATGTGGGTTCAAAGGATCAAATAATCCGTCATCCGGTTCGAAGATGACCAAATATTGTGGGAACCGACTTGTGAGATTTATATTTATTTAATTTATATGAATTTATATTTACGTTAATTTATATACTTCGATAGCAATTTGTATAATGTTAAGTGGACTGTATTTCTGCAATAATCTCATAATCTCACAAATCGATCCTCTACACATTAGGGGGGGTTTATTAAATTAATATATATGCAGCCAATCAAACTACAGTATTAACTACATACATTGAAAAGGTTCCTTATCTTATAGTACAGCAGGTTAGTCCACCAGGTATAACTAGGGTGTAGACACCAAATTATCCTCTTTGAGGTAGCTTCCATCACCCAGTAACTGGTGCACAAAATCTTGCTTCCTCGTCTTGACCTGTCAAAAGGGCGCTAGCTGTAAAGCCAGATTCTATATATGACAGGCTATATCAGAGAAAACACTATACAGTACATGGAACAATGAAGACCTGGCTTAATTACCTTTAGTTTGAGGCGATTTCGTGATCTAACCAGACCACCCTACACAATGACATTAATGGCCACTAATGATAGATAATGGGTTTCGGAAAGAACACTTAACTTGATTTGTAGACAGCGTGTTGAAAATGGTACACCTTTAGTTTCCATAACACTACGTCCAAGTAAATTAACAGGAGCCGAATTTGCTCCCGTGTGAGCCTCTGGTCTAGTCTCAACAATGGCTGCGTCTAACACTCCATACTATTGACGCCTGGCCGACATTGTCCAGATATGATAGGAGCCGAATTTGCTCCACGCGTCTCGGATGTGACACAACAACGGCTGCCCCTCCTTCCTCACTGACGCCTGGCCTACATTGTCTAAATGTCAGAAAGTGATAGAAGGGTCACATTTACTCTACTTTAATATTGATAATTAAGTTAATTTATATAAGATGTTTTATGATGGTAAAGTCCAAAGACTAATGTATTTAAGAATAATTCCCAGCAGAATAGCTGGTGAATTTATAATGGTATGTGGTGATGATATCCCGTTTTCTTTAGACGGTAATTCCACTACAAGTTACGTTTTCTATGGGTTAACTTGTTTATACAACACAGCTATTATCTGTCTGTATGATATATTAAATGGTGTCAGATTTTCCGACAAGGTGGATGAGGGGAAGGGGAGAGGGTGAGGGGAAACTGCTGTGGACCCTCTCACCTGCTGACCTTTCACGCCAACCTCCACCCACTCACTCACCCCTCTCACAGTCCCCTCACTCTCACTCACCCTCTCTTACAGTCCAATCACTCTCACCCTCTCTCACAGTCACTCACTCTCACCCTCACAGTTCACTCACTCTCACTCACCCTCTCTCACAGTCACTCACTCTCACTCAGCCCTCTTACAGTTCACTCACTCTCACCCTCACAGTTCACTCACCCCCCAAAACCACATATTTCTAAACACCCAGCCTCATATGTACCAATATCACATGCCACACCCGTCATCTCACACATCATCGTCATTTCCCCCCCCCCTAGTATCTGTGGTCCTCGACACCTACATGGTCTCCCACACCTGCACCAACACCCACACCTGTGTCTCCTCCCACACCTGGGTGACCCACACTAACGTGAGACAAAGCCTTTAACAGCCGCGTGGTGAGACAGTCAGAGTGGCTGTAGGCGGCCCAGCTCCTCCCTCCCCCCCCCCTCCCCACACTCATGACAGACAGCTCAGTAATCTCAACATATCCACCAAAATAATAATTTATTGCAAATAAGGAAAGCAATTGAAAATTAGAAAGAATCAACAGGACCAGCAAAAAACGAAATTGGTTTGCTGTTTATGCAAATGGTAGGCACCCACAAACCTTCACGCCGTTTTCTATGACACGGAGTAAAGTAATGAGTAATTTATAGTCTATAGATTCTAAGTACAACATTATGAAAAGTCTTGTTACTTCTAATGAGATAACTAGGCCTTTTTATGAGGGAAAATGGGTAAGGGTAGAACTAATTATTTTGAAAAGTTCATTGGGCGGAGTTGTTAGAATAGTGTTGTGAGGGAGAAGAGGCTACTGGAGACATTCTCCATGTCTGCTACAAGTACCTCTGTGGCTGCACATGTCATCCTTACATTGACGCTTGTCTTTAAGGCCTAAGGCCTCTCTGCAAGGTTCTTAAGGTGACCACAAGTATACTGGACTAAAGTATACTCTCAGTATACAGCAAAAAAGGGGAGTTATACTTCTCAGTGTATATATATATATCCACGTCTATCGTTATGGTGTATTTTTAGACCGTTAAATAATTAAATTTTAAATCCCTCCCTCCTTTCAAATTTGAACCATGACGGTTAACGGTATTGTTAACCGTCAAATAATTCAATTTCAAATGTCTTCCCGCTACTTGTTCTATTTGGGTGTTGGTGTCCATGCTTCTAATACTGATGGGTTTGGTTCATACAGTTTAGCCACTACATCAAAATAAAAGTTGTTTGGAAGAGCTACAGTTGTATTTTAAACTTTATCTTATATATATTTTAAGGTGTGGAGTCTCTTGGGGCCTCTATCTCTTTCACTCTTCACGCTGAAGCTGTTTTTGTTCCTTCATGCTAAAGCTGTTTTTGTTTCTTGGCGCTGAAGCTGTTTTTGTTTCTTGACGCTGAAGCTGTTTTTGTTTCTTGACGCTGAAGCTGTTTTTGTTTCTTGACGCTGAAGCTGTTTTTGTTTCATGACGCTGAAGCTGTTTTTGTTTCTTGACGCTGAAGCTGTTTTTGTTTCTTAACGCTGAAGCTGTTTCTTCACGCTAAAACAGTCTGTCTTTCACCCTATTATTTGTTTTGTATAACCTTTTACTTGCAAATGCTACCAATAATTAAGTCTTAATTTCCTTCAAATATATGTTTTTAAGCAATGATTATTATGCATATCAATGGGGAAAAAGTATGGCAATGGGGGTAAAAAAGTATGGCAATGGGGGTAAAAAAGTATGGCAATGGGGTTCAAAGTGCATGTGAATGGGTAAAACAGTGTTGCTAAACTCATGGCAATGTTGCAAACAATTATACTAAGATGGTTTTATGCTGTTGCATCTGCCACGAGCTGTGTTGCCCTCAGCCTGGACCTGCGGGGGGGGGGGGGGGGGGGGGGTCTTTAAGATCACTAAGACAGTCTTTACTAAGTCTTGGATGGACGGTGTCCAGTTCAGCCTTAAGTGAGTCAGCCTTTTGGATGACGCCAGCAGCCAGTGAGTCATATTAGAGTCGTAGATTAACGCCCATACGCACACACACACAGCCGGTGGCCGAGTGGACAGCACGCTGGACACGTGATCGTGTGGTTACGGGTTCGATCCCGGGCGCCGGCGAGAAACGATGGGCAGAGTTTCTTTTACCCTGAATGCCTCTGTTACCTAGCAGTAAATAGGTACCTGGGAGTTAGACAGCTGCTACGGGCTGCTTCCTGTGTGTGTGTGTGTGTGTGTGTACTCACCTAGTTGTGTTTGCGGGGGTTGAGCTCTGGCTCTTTGGTCCCGCCTCTCAACCGTCAATCAACAGGTGTACAGATTCCTGAGCCTATTGGGCTCTATCATATCTACACTTGAAACTGTGTATGGAGTCAGCCTCCACCACATCACTTCCTAATGCATTCCATTTGTCAACCACTCTGACACTAAAAAAGTTCTTTCAAATATCTCTGTGGCTCATTTGGGCACTCAGTTTCCACCTGTGTCCCCTTGTGCTAAATAGACTGTCTTTATCTACCCTATCAATTCCCTTCAGAATCTTAAATGTGGTGATCATGTCCCCCCTAACTCTTCTGTCTTCCAGCGAAGTGAGGTTAAATTCCCATAGTCTCTCCTCGTAGCTCATACCTCACAGCTCGGGTACTAGTCTGGTGGCAAACCTTTGAACCTTTTCCAGTTTAGTCTTATCCTTTACTAGATATGGACTCCATGCTGGGGCTGCATACTCCAGGATTGGCCTGACTTATGTGGTATACAAAATTCTGAATGATTCTTTACACAAGTTTCTGAATGCCGTTCGTATGTTGGCCAGCCTGGCATATGCCGCTGATGTTATCCTCTTGATATGTGCTGCAGGAGACAGGTCTGGCGTGATATCAACCCCTAAGTCTTTTTCCTTCTTTGACTTCTGAAGAATTTCCTCTCCCAGATGATACCTTGTATCTGGCCTCCTGCTCCCTACACCTATCTTCATTACATTACATTTGGTTGGGTTAAACTCTAACAACCATTTGTTCGACCATTCCTTCAGCTTGTCTAGGTCTTCTTGAAACCTCAAACAGTCCTCTTCGGTTTTAATCCTTCTCATAATTTTAGCAGCGTCCGCAAACATTGAGAGAAATGAATCGATACCCTCCGGGAGATCATTTACATATATCAGAAACAAGATAGGACCGAGTACAGAGCCCTGTGGGACTCCACTGGTGACTTCACGCCAATCGGAGGTCTCACCCCCTCACCGTAACTCTCTGCTTCCTATTGCTTAAATACTCCCTTATCCACTGGAGCACCTTACCAGCTACACCTGCCTGTCTCTCCAGCTTATGTACCAGCCTCTTATTCGCACACACACACACACACAGTGTTGGAAGACAGAAGAGTTAGGGGGGACATTATCACCACATTCAAGATTCTGAAGGGAATTGATAAGGTAGATAAAGACGGTCTATTTAGCACAAGGGGAACAAGCACAAGGGGACACAGGTGGAAACTGAGTGCCCAAATGAGCCACAGAGATATTTGAAAGAACTTGTTTAGTGTCAGAGTGGTTGACAAATGGAATGCATTAGGAGGTGATGTGGTGGAGGCTGACTCCATACGCAGTTTGAAGTGTAGATACGATAGAGCCCAATAGGCTCAGGAATCTGTACACCTGTTGATTGACGGTTGAGAGGCGGGATCAAAGAGCCAGAGCTCAACCCCCGCAAACACAACTAGGTGAGTACACACACACACACACACACACGTCAGTTAGCCTAAATTCTCCAATATTCATTCATAAAACTGCCTCACGGGACTGCAACCTTACCAAACAAAGCTGTCAGGTATTTCTGTCAACACAAATTAACAACTTCACATATCAATCATTGCAACTGTTGATAAATAGACACTAACTAACCTTGCTATGAGATATAAATACAAGTGCCAAATTTGATTCAGAAGGCAACTCCAGCGTGGCCTAGTCGGATAGAACAAGTTCCTAATCCGGATAGATCTGCGTTCGAGCCTGTCGGAACGGTTGCAAGTACAGGGCACAGATTTCTCTGTGTGTCCCCTCCTGTAGGAGCATCAGTTTCGATAGATTCTCTGGATAGCCGAAGATTGATTGACCGACTCCTTGGAATGTGGGGGAAGGGTTGAAGTCCGGGGGGCCACGGACGGATACCTGGATCCACTGACCTCGGGCAGGTCTTTCAATCCACCTGGATTTCAGGTGGGGAGAAGGGAGGCAATTTGGGTCGACACAAATAGCTTCCTGGACCCAAAACCCCTTGGATACACGGACACGGACACTCACACGGACACGCACACGGACACTCATGGACTCTGACACGAACCTTCGGTTCGTGTCAGAGTCCATGAGTGGTTGGTTGGCTGGTTGCATAGGTTAGGTTGCTCAGGTTAGGTTGCTCAGGTTAGGTTGCTCAGGTTAGGTTGCTTAGGTTAGGTTGCTCAGGTTAGGTTGCTCAGGTTAGGTTGCTCAGGTTAGGTTACATTGCTTAGGTTGGTTGGTTGGTTAGGTTGGTTGGTTAGGTTGCTTGGTTAGGTTAGATAGCTTAGGTTGCTTGGTTAGGTTAGTTAGGTTGGTTGGATAGCTTAGGTTGGTTGGTTACGTTGGTTAGGTTGGTTGGTTACGTTGGTTAGGTTGGTTGGTTAGGTTGCTTGGTTAGGTTGGTTGGTTAGGTTCTTCGGTTAGGTTGGTTAGGATGGTTGGTTACGTTAGGTTGCTTAGGTTGGTTGCTTAGGTTGGTTGGATAGGTTAGATAGCTTAGGTTGGTTAGTTAGGTTAGGTAGCTTAGGTTGGTTGGTTAGGTTAGGTTGCTTAGGTTGGTTGCTTAGGTTGGTTGGTTAGGTTGGTTACGTTGGTTAGGTTGGTTAGGTTGGTTGGTTAGGTTGCTTGGTTAGGTTGGTTGGATAGGTTGGTTAGATAGCTTAGGTTGGTTGGTTAGGTTAGATAGCTTAGGTTGGTTGGTTAGGTTGGTTGGTTAGGTTAGATAGCTTACGTTGGTTAGGTTGATTGGTTAGGTTGGTTGGTTAGGTTGCTTGGTTAGATTAGATAGCTTAGGTTGGTTGGTTAGGTTAGTTACGTTGGTTGGTTAGGTTAGATAGTTTACGTTGGTTAGGTTGGTTGGTTAGTTAGGTTGGTTGGTTAGATAGCTTAGGTTGGTTGATTAGGTTGGTTGGTTAGTTAGGTTGGTTGGTTGGTTAGGTTGGTTGGTTAGGTTGGTTGGTTGGTTAGGTTGGTTAGGTTAGGTTGGTTAGGTTAAGTTGGTTACGTAACCTAACCTAACATTGGTTAGGTTGGTTGGTCACGTTGGTTAGGATGGTTGGTTACGTTGGTTAGGTTGGTTGGTTACGTTGGTTAGGTTGGTTGGTTGGTTAGGTTAGGTTAGGTTAGTTTGGTTGGTTAGGTTAGGTTAGGTTGGTTAGGTTAGGTTGGTTGGTTAGGTTGCTTGGTTAGGTTGGTTGATTAGGTTGCTTGGTTAGGTTAGATAGCTTAGGTTGGTTGGTTAGGTTAGATAGCTTAGGTTGTTTGGTTAGGTTGGTTGGTTAGTTAGGTTGGTTGGTTAGATAGCTTAGGTTGGTTGATTAGGTTGGTTGGTTAGTTAGGTTGGTTGGTTGGTTAGGTTGGTTGGTTAGGTTGGTTGGTTGGTTAGGTTGGTTAGGTTAGGTTGGTTAGGTTAAGTTGGTTACGTAACCTAACCTAACATTGGTTAGGTTGGTTGGTCACGTTGGTTAGGATGGTTGGTTACGTTGGTTAGGTTGGTTGGTTACGTTGGTTAGGTTGGTTGGTTGGTTAGGTTAGGTTAGGTTAGTTTGGTTGGTTAGGTTAGGTTAGGTTGGTTAGGGTAGGTTGGTTGGTTAGGTTGCTTGGTTAGGTTGGTTGATTAGGTTGCTTGGTTAGGTTAGAAAGCTAAGGTTGGTTGGATAGGTTAGATAGGTTAGGTTGGCTGGTTAGTTAGGTTGGTTTGTTAGGTTGGTTAGGTTGGTTGGTTGGTTAGTTTGGTTGGTTACCTAACCTAAGCAACCTAACCTAAGCAACCTAAGTTAGGTTGGTTAGGTTAGGTTGGTTAGGTTAGGTTGGTTAGGTTAGGTTGCTTAGGTTGGTTGCTTAGGTTGGTTATGTTGGTTAGGTTGGTTGGTTACATTGGTTAGGTTGGTTGCTTACGTTGGTTAGGTTGGTTGGTTAGGTTAGGTTAGGTTGGTTGGTTAGGTTAGTTGGTTGGTTAGGTTGGTTACGTTGGTTGGTTACGTTGGTTAGGATGGTTGGTTACGTTGGTTAGGTTAGGTTGGGTTGGTTGGTTAGGTTAGGTTAGGCTGGTTCGTTAGGTTGCTTGGATAGGTTGGTTGATTAGGTTCTTTGGTTAGGTTGGTTGGTTAGGTTGCTTGGTTAGGTTGGTTGGTTAGGTTGCTTGGTTAGGTTGCTTGGTTAGGTTGGTTGGTTAGGTAGCTTGGTTAGGTTGCTTGGGTAGGTTAGATAGCTTTGGTTGGTTGGTTAGGTTAGATAGCTTAGGTTGGTTGGTTAGGTTAGATAGCTTAGGTTGGTTGTTTAGGTTAGATAGCTAAGGTTGGTTGGATAGGTTGGTTGGTTAGGTTAGATAGCTTAGGTTGGTTGGTTAGGTTGGTTGGTTAGTTAGGTTGGTTTGTTAGGTTGGTTGGTTGGTTAAATTGGTTGGTTAGGTTAGGTTGGTTAGGTTAGGTTGCTTAGGTTGGTTGCTTAGGTTGGTTGCTTAGGTTGGTTGCTTAGGTAGCTTGGTTAGGTTGCTTGGTTAGGTTAGATAGCTTAGGTTGGTTGGTTAGGTTAGATAGCTTAGGTTGGTTGGTTAGGTTAGATAGCTTAGGTTGGTTGGTTAGGTTAGATAGCTAAGGTTGGTTGGATAGGTTGGTTGGTTAGGTTAGATAGCTTAGGTTGGTTGGTTAGGTTGGTTGGTTAGTTAGGTTGGTTTGTTAGGTTGGTTAGGTTGGTTGGATGGTTAGGTTAGTTGGTTAGGTTAGATTGGTTAGGTTAGGTTGCTTGGGTTGGTTGCTTAGGTTGGTTGCTTAGGTTGGTTGGTTAGGTTGGTTACGTTGGTTAGGTTGGTTGGATAGGTTAGTTAGGTTGGTTGGTTAGGTTGGTTGGTTAGGTTGGTTGGTTAGGTTAGATAGCTTACGTTGGTTAGGTTGGTTGGTTAGTTAGGTTGGTTAGTTAGATAGCTTAGGTTGGTTAGGTTGGTTGATTGGTTAGGTTCCTTGGTTAGGTTGGTTGGTTAGGTTGCTTGGTTAGGTTGCTTGGTTAGGTTGGTTGGTTAGGTTGCTTGGTTAGGTTAGATAGCTTAGGTTGGGTGGTTAGGTTAGGTTGCTTAGGTTGGTTGCTTAGGTTGGTTGGTTAGGTTGGTTATGTTGGTTAGGTTGGTTAGGTTGGTTGGTTAGGTTGCTTGGTTAGGTTGGTTGGATAGGTTGGTTAGATAGCTTAGGTTGGTTGGTTAGGTTAGATAGCTTAGGTTGGTTGGTTAGGTTGGTTGGTTAGGTTAGATAGCTTACGTTGGTTAGGTTGATTGGTTAGGTTGGTTGGTTAGGTTGGTTGGTTAGGTTGCTTGGTTAGATTAGATAGCTTAGGTTGGTTGGTTAGGTTAGTTACGTTGGTTGGTTAGGTTAGATAGTTTACGTTGGTTAGGTTGGTTGGTTAGTTAGGTTGGTTGGTTAGATAGCTTAGGTTGGTTGATTAGGTTGGTTGGTTAGTTAGGTTGGTTGGTTGGTTAGGTTGGTTGGTTAGGTTGGTTGGTTGGTTAGGTTGGTTAGGTTAGGTTGGTTAGGTTAAGTTGGTTACGTAACCTAACCTAACATTGGTTAGGTTGGTTGGTCACGTTGGTTAGGATGGTTGGTTACGTTGGTTAGGTTGGTTGGTTACGTTGGTTAGGTTGGTTGGTTGGTTAGATTAGGTTAGGTTAGTTTGGTTGGTTAGGTTAGGTTAGGTTGGTTAGGTTAGGTTGGTTGGTTAGGTTGCTTGGTTAGGTTGGTTGATTAGGTTGCTTGGTTAGGTTAGATAGCTTAGGTTGGTTGGTTAGGTTAGATAGCTTAGGTTGTTTGGTTAGGTTGGTTGGTTAGTTAGGTTGGTTGGTTAGATAGCTTAGGTTGGTTGATTAGGTTGGTTGGTTAGTTAGGTTGGTTGGTTGGTTAGGTTGGTTGGTTAGGTTGGTTGGTTGGTTAGGTTGGTTAGGTTAGGTTGGTTAGGTTAAGTTGGTTACGTAACCTAACCTAACATTGGTTAGGTTGGTTGGTCACGTTGGTTAGGATGGTTGGTTACGTTGGTTAGGTTGGTTGGTTACGTTGGTTAGGTTGGTTGGTTGGTTAGGTTAGGTTAGGTTAGTTTGGTTGGTTAGGTTAGGTTAGGTTGGTTAGGGTAGGTTGGTTGGTTAGGTTGCTTGGTTAGGTTGGTTGATTAGGTTGCTTGGTTAGGTTAGAAAGCTAAGGTTGGTTGGATAGGTTAGATAGGTTAGGTTGGCTGGTTAGTTAGGTTGGTTTGTTAGGTTGGTTAGGTTGGTTGGTTGGTTAGTTTGGTTGGTTACCTAACCTAAGCAACCTAACCTAAGCAACCTAAGTTAGGTTGGTTAGGTTAGGTTGGTTAGGTTAGGTTGGTTAGGTTAGGTTGCTTAGGTTGGTTGCTTAGGTTGGTTATGTTGGTTAGGTTGGTTGGTTACATTGGTTAGGTTGGTTGCTTACGTTGGTTAGGTTGGTTGGTTAGGTTAGGTTAGGTTGGTTGGTTAGGTTAGTTGGTTGGTTAGGTTGGTTACGTTGGTTGGTTGCGTTGGTTAGGATGGTTGGTTACGTTGTTTAGGTTAGGTTGGGTTGGTTGGTTAGGTTAGGTTAGGCTGGTTCGTTAGGTTGCTTGGATAGGTTGGTTGATTAGGTTCTTTGGTTAGGTTGGTTGGTTAGGTTGCTTGGTTAGGTTGGTTGGTTAGGTTGCTTGGTTAGGTTGCTTGGTTAGGTTGGTTGGTTAGGTAGCTTGGTTAGGTTGCTTGGGTAGGTTAGATAGCTTAGGTTGGTTGGTTAGGTTAGATAGCTAAGGTTGGTTGGATAGGTTGGTTGGTTAGGTTAGATAGCTTAGGTTGGTTGGTTAGGTTGGTTGGTTAGTTAGGTTGGTTTGTTAGGTTGGTTGGTTGGTTAAATTGGTTGGTTAGGTTAGGTTGGTTAGGTTAGGTTGCTTAGGTTGGTTGCTTAGGTTGGTTGCTTAGGTTGGTTGGTTAGGTAGCTTGGTTAGGTTGCTTGGTTAGGTTAGATAGCTTAGGTTGGTTGGTTAGGTTAGATAGCTTAGGTTGGTTGGTTAGGTTAGATAGCTTAGGTTGGTTGGTTAGGTTAGATAGCTAAGGTTGGTTGGATAGGTTGGTTGGTTAGGTTAGATAGCTTTGGTTGGTTGGTTAGGTTGGTTGGTTAGTTAGGTTGGTTTGTTAGGTTGGTTAGGTTGGTTGGATGGTTAGGTTAGTTGGTTAGGTTAGATTGGTTAGGTTAGGTTGCTTGGGTTGGTTGCTTAGGTTGGTTGCTTAGGTTGGTTGGTTAGGTTGGTTACGTTGGTTAGGTTGGTTGGTTAGGTTAGTTAGGTTGGTTGGTTAGGTTGGTTGGTTAGGTTGGTTGGTTAGGTTAGATAGCTTACGTTGGTTAGGTTGGTTGGTTAGTTAGGTTGGTTAGTTAGATAGCTTAGGTTGGTTAGGTTGGTTGATTGGTTAGGTTCCTTGGTTAGGTTGGTTGGTTAGGTTGCTTGGTTAGGTTGCTTGGTTAGGTTGGTTGGTTAGGTTGCTTGGTTAGGTTAGATAGCTTAGGTTGGGTGGTTAGGTTAGTTAGGTTGGTTGGTTAGGTTAGATTGTTTACGTTGGTTAGGTTGGTTGGTTAGTTAGGTTGGTTAGTTACGTTTGTTGATTAGGTTGGTTGGTTAGTTAGGTTGGTTGGTTGGTTGGTTGGTTAGGTTCGTTGGTTAGGTTGGTTGGTTGGTTAGGTTGGTTGGGTTAGGTTGGTTAGGTTGGTTGGTTAGGTTAAGTTGGTTACGTTATTACGTTGGTTAGGTTGGTTGGTTACGTTGGTTAGGATGGTTGGTTACGTTGGTTAGGATGGTTGGTTACGTTGGTTAGGTTGGTTGGTTAGGTTAGGTTGGTTGGGTTGGTTGGTTAGGTTAGATAGCTTAGGTTGCTTGGTTAGGTTAGATAGCTTAGGTTGGTTGGTTAGGTTAGATAGCTAAGGTTGGTTGGATAGGTTGGTTGGTTAGGTTAGATAGCTTAGGTTGGTTGGTTAGGTTGGTTAGTTAGGTTGGTTTGTTAGGTTGGTTAGGTTGGTTGATTGGTTAGGTTAGGTTGCTTAGGTTGGTTGCTTAGGTTGGTTGCTTAGGTTGGTTGCTTAGGTTGGTTACATTGGTTAGGTTGGTTGGTTACGTTGGTTAGGTTGGTTGGTTAGTTGGTTAGGTTAGGTTAGGTTAGGTTAGGTTGCTCAGGTTAGGTTGCTCAGGTTAGGTTGCTCAGGTTAGGTTGCTCAGGTTCGGTTGCTCAAGTTAGGTTGCTCAGGTTCGGTTGCTCAGGTTAGGTTGGTCAGGTTGGTTGGTTAGGTTAGGTTGCTTAGGTTAGGTTGCTCAGGTTAGGTTGCTCAGGTTAGGTTGCTCAGGTTAGGTTGCTCAGGTTAGGTTGCTCAGGTTAGGTTGCTCAGGTTAGGTTGCTCAGGTTAGGTTAGGTTGCTCAGGTTAGGTTAGGTTGCTCAGGTTAGGTTGCTCAGGTTAGGTTGCTCAACCTTAGGTTAGGTTAGGTTACATTGCTTAGGTTGGTTGGTTACGTTGGTTGGTTGGTTACGTTGGTTGGTTGGTTAGGTTGGATAGTTAGGTTGGTTGGTTAGGTTGGTTGGTTAGGTTTCTTTGTTAGGTTAGTTAGGTTGGTTGGATAGCTTAGGTTGGTTAGGTTAGATAGCTTAGGTTGCTTGGTTAGGTAAGATAGCTTAGGTAGGTTGGTTAGGTTAGATAGCTTAGGTTGGTTGGTTAGGTTAGATAGCTTAGGTTGGTTGGTTAGGTTAGTTAGGATGGTTGGTTGGATAGCTTAGGTTGGTTAGGTTGCTTGGTTAGGTTAGATAGCTTAGGTTGGTGGGTTAGGTTAGTTAGGTTGGTTGGTTGGATAGCTTAGGTTGGTTGGTTGGTTGGATAGCTTAGGTTGGTTGGTTGGTTGGATAGCTTAGTTAGGTTGGTTACGTTGGTTGGTTACGTTGGTTGGTTACGTTGGTTGGTTACGTTGGTTAGGATGGTTGATTACGTTGGTTAGGTTAGGTGGGGTTGGTTGGTTAGGTTGCTTGGTTAGGTTGGTTGATTAGGTTCTTTGGTTAGGTTGGTTGATTAGGTTCTTTGGTTAGGTTGGTTGGTTAGGTTGCTTGGTTAGGTTGGTTGGTAAGGTTGCTTGGTTAGGTTGGTTGATTAGGTTCTTCGGTTAGGTTGGTTATTTAGGTTAGGTTGCTTAGGTTGGTTGCTTAGGTTGGTTGCTTAGGTTGCTTAGGTTGGTTGGTTAGGTTAGATAGCTTAGGTTGGTTGGTTAGGTTAGATAGCTTAGGTTGGTTGGTTAGGTTAGGTTGCTTAGGTTGGTTGCTTAGGTTGGTTGGTTAGGTTGGTTGGTTAGGTTGGTTGGTTGGCTAGGTTAGATAGCTTACGTTGGTTAGGTTGCTTGGTTAGGTTGGTTGGCTAGGTTAGATAGCTTACGTTGGTTTGGTTGGTTGGTAAGGTTCCTTGGTTAGGTTGGTTGGTTAGGTTGCTTGGTTAGGTTGGTTGGTTAGGTTGGTTGGTTAGGTTAGATAGCTTAGGTTGGTTGGTTAGGTTAGATAGCTTAGGTTGGTTGGTTAGGTTAGATAGCTTAGGTTGGTTGGTTAGGTTGATTGGTTAGGTTAGATAGCTTACGTTGGTTGGTTAGGTTGGTTGGTTAGGTTAGATAGCTTACGTTGGTTAGGTTAGTTGGTTAGGTTGCTTGGTTAGGTTGGTTGGTTAGGTTGGTTGGTTAGGTTGCTTGGTTAGGTTAGATAGCTTAAGTTGGTTGGTTAGGTTGGTTGGTTAGGTTAGATTGCTTAGGTTGGTTGGTTAGTTAGGTTGGTTAGGTTGGTTGGTTGGATAGGTTAGGTTGGTTGGTTAGGTTGGTTGGTTAGGTTGGTTGGTTAGGTTGGTTGGTTAGGTTGGTTGATTAGGTTCTTTGGTTAGGTTAGGTTGGTTGGTTAGGTTGCTTGGTTAGGTTGGTTGATTAGGGTCTTTGGTTAGGTTGCTTGGTTTTGTTGGTTGGTTAGTTGCTTGGTTAGGTTAGATAGCTTAGGTTGGTTAGGTTAGATAGCTTAGGTTGGTTGGTTAGGTTAGATAGCTTAGGTTGGTTGGTTAGGTTAGATAGCTTAGGTTAGATAGCTAAGGTTGGTTGGATAGGTTGGTTGGTTAGGTTGGTTGGTTAGTTAGGTTGGTTTGTTAGGTTGGTTAGGTTGGTTGGTTAGGTTGGTTGGTTAGGTGTGTTAGGTTGGTTGGTTAGGTTAGATAGCTTACGTTGGTTAGGTTGGTTGGTTGGTTAGGTTCCTTGGTTAGGTTGGTTGGTTAGGTTGCTTGGGTAGGTTGCTTGGTTAGGTTAGATAGCTTAGGTTGGTTGGTTAGGTTAGTTAGATTGGTTGGTTAGGTTAAATAGTTTACGTTGGTTGGTTGGTTAGGTTGGTTAGGTTAGGTTGGTTAGGTTGGTTAGGTTGGTTGGTTAGGTTAAGTTGGTTACGTTATTACGTTGGTTAGGTTGGTTGGTTACGTTGGTTAGGATGGTTGGTTACGTTGGTTAGGTAACTGTGTATGGAGTCAGCCTCCACCACATCACTTCCTAATGCATTCCATTTGTCAACCACTCTGACACTAAAAAAGTTCTTTCTAATATCTCTGTGGCTCATTTGGGCGCTCAGTTTCCACCTGTGTCCCCTTGTGCATGTGCCCCTTGTGTTAAATAGCCTGTCTTTATCTACCTTATCAATTCCCTTGAGAATCTTGAATGTGGTGATCATGTCCCCCCTAACTCTTCTGTCTTCCAACACTGTGTGTGTGTGTGTGTGTGTGTGTGTGTGTGTGTGTGTGTGTGTGTGTGTGTGTGTGTGTGTGTGTGTGTGTGTGTGTGTGTGTGTGTGTGTGTGTGTGTGCGCATAAGAGGCTGGTACATAAGCTGGAGAGACAGGCAGGTGTAGCTGGTAAGGTGCTCCAGTGGATAAGGGAGTATCTAAGCAATAGGAAGCAGAGAGTTACGGTGAGGGGGTGAGACCTCCGATTGGCGTGAAGTCACCAGTGGAGCCCCACAGGGCTCTGTACTCGGTCCTATCTTGTTCCTGATATATGTAAATGATCTCCCGGAGGGTATCGATTCATTTCTCTCAATGTTTGCGGACGCTGCTAAAATTATGAGAAGGATTAAAACCAAAGAGGACTTTTTGAGGTTTCAAGAAGACCTAGACAAGCTGAAGTAATGGTCGAACAAATGGTTGTTAGAGTTTAACCCAACCAAATGTAATGTAATGGAGATAGGTGTAGGGAGCAGGAGGCCAGATACAAGGTATCATCTGGGAGAGGAAATTCTTCAGAAGTCAAAGAAGGAAAAAGACTTGGGGGTTGATATCACGCCAGACCTGTCTCCTGCAGCACATGTCAAGAGGATAAAATCAGCGGTATATGCCAGGCTGGCCAACATACGAACGGCATTCAGAAACTTGTGTAAAGAATCATTCAGAACTTTGTATACCACATAAGTCAGGCCAATCCTGGAGTATGCAGCCCCAGCATGGAGTCCATATCTAGTCAAGGATAAGACTAAACTGGAAAAGGTTCAAATGTGTGCCACCAGACTAGTACCCGAGCTGTGAGGTATGAGCTACGAGGAGAGACTATGGGAATTAAACCTCACTTCGCTGGAAGACAGAAGAGTTAAGGGGGACATGATCACCACATTTAAGATTCTGAAGGGAATTGATAGGGTAGATAAAGACTGTCTATTTAACACAAGGGGACACAGGTGGAAACTAAGTGCCCAAATGAGCCACAGAGATATTAGAAAGAACTTTTTTAGTGTCAGAGTGGTTGACAAATGGAATGCATTAGGAAGTGATGTGGTGGAGGCTGACTCCATACACAGTTTCAAGTGTAGATATGATAGAGCCCAGTAAGCTCAGGAATCTGTACACCTGTTGATTGACGGTTGAGAGGCGGGACCAAAGAGCCAGAGCTCAACCCCCGCAAACACAACTAGGTGAGTACAACTAGGTGAGTACACACACACACACGTCAGTTAGCCTAAATTCTCCAATATTCATTCATAAAACTGCCTCACGGGACTGCAACCTTACCAAACAAAGCTGTCAGGTATTTATGTCAACACAAATTAACAACTTCACATATCAATCATTGCAACTGTTGATAAATAGACACTAACTAACCTTGCTATGAGATATAAATACAAGTGCCAAATTTGATTCAGAAGGCAACTCCAGCGTGGCCTAGTCGGATAGAACAAGTTCCTAATCCGGATAGACCTGCGTTCGAGCCTGTCGGAACGGTTGCAAGTACAGGGCACAGATATCTCTGTGTCCCCTCCTGTAGGAGCATCAGTTTCGATAGATTCTCTGGATAGCCGAAGATTGATTGACCGACTCCTTGGAATGTGGGGAAGGGTTGAAGTCCGGGGGGCCACGGACGGATACCTGGATCCACTGACCTCGGGCAGGTCTTTCAATCCACCTGGATTTCAGGTGGGGAGAAGGGAGGCAATTTGGGTCGACACAAATAGCTTCCTGGACCCAAAACCCCTTGGATACACGGACACGGACACTCACACGGACACGCACACGGACACTCATGGACTCTGACACGAACCTTCGGTTCGTGTCAGAGTCCATGAGTGGTTGGTTGGCTGGTTGCTTAGGTTAGGTTGCTCAGGTTAGGTTGCTCTGGTTAGGTTGCTCAGGTTAGGTTGCTCAGGTTAGGTTGCTCAGGTTAGGTTGCTCAGGTTAGGTTGCTCAGGTTAGGTTGCTCAGGTTAGGTTGCTCAGGTTAGGTTGCTCAGGTTAGGTTGCTCAGGTTAGGTTGCTCAGGTTAGGTTGATAAGGATAGGTTGGTTAGGTTAGGTTGCTCAGGTTAGGTTGCTCAGGTTAGGTTGCTCAGGTTAGGTTGCTCAGGATAGGTTGCTCAGGATAGGTTGGTTAGGTTAGGTTGCTCAGGATAGGTTGCTCAGGTTAGGTTGCTCAGGTTAGGTTGCTCAGGTTAGGTTGCTCAGGTTAGGTTGCTCAGGTTAGGTTGCTCAGGTTAGGTTGCTCAGGTTAGGTTGCTCAGGTTCGGTTGCTCAGGTTAGGTTGCTCAGGTTAGTTTGCTCAGGTTAGGTTGCTCAGGTTAGGTTGCTCAGGATAGGTTGCTCAGGTTCGGTTGCTCAGGTTAGGTTGCTCAGGTTAGGTTGCTCAGGTTAGGTTGCTCAGGTTAGTTTGCTCAGGTTAGGTTGCTCAGGTTAGGTAGCTCAGGTTAGGTTGCTCAGGTTAGGTTGCTCAGGTTAGTTTGCTCAGGTTAGGTTGCTCAGGTTAGGTTGCTCAGGTTAGGTTGCTCAGGTTAGGTTGCTCAGGTTAGGTTGCTCAGGTTAGGTTGCTCAGGTTAGGTTGCTTAGGTTAGGTTGCTCAGGTTAGGTTGCTCAGGTTAGGTTGCTCAGGTTAGGTTACATTGCTTAGGTTGGTTGGTTGGTTAGGTTGGTTGGTTAGGTTGCTTGGTTAGGTTAGATAGCTTAGGTTGCTTGGTTAGGTTAGTTAGGTTGGTTGGATAGCTTAGGTTGGTTGGTTACGTTGGTTAGGTTGGTTGGTTGGTTGGTTAGGTTGGTTGGTTAGGTTGGGTTGGTTGGTTGATTAGGTTCTTTGGTTAGGTTGGTTGGTTAGGTTGCTTGGTTAGATTGGTTGGTTAGGTTCTTCGGTTAGGTTGGTTAGGTTGGTTGGTTAGGTTAGGTTGCTTAGGTTGGTTGCTTAGGTTGGTTGGATAGGTTAGATAGCTTAGGTTGGTTGGTTAGGTTAGATAGCTTAGGTTGGTTGGTTAAGTTAGGTTGCTTAGGTTGGTTGCTTAGGTTGGTTGGTTAGGTTGGTTACGTTGGTTAGGTTGGTTAGGTTGGTTGGTTAGGTTGCTTGGTAAGGTTGGTTGGATAGCTTAGGTTGGTTGGTTAGGTTAGATAGCTTAGGTTGGTTGGTTAGGTTGGTTGGTTAGGTTAGATAGCTTACGTTGGTTAGGTTGCTTGGTTAGGTTGGTTGGTTAGGTTGGTTGGTTAGGTTGCTTGGTTAGATTAGATAGCTTAGGTTGGTTGGTTAGGTTAGTTACGTTGGTTGGTTAGGTTAGATAGTTTACGTTGGTTAGGTTGGTTGGTTAGTTAGGTTGGTTGGTTGGTTAGGTTGGTTGGTTAGGTTGGTCTGTTGGTTAGGTTGGTTAGGTTAGGTTGGTTAGGTTAAGTTGGTTACATAACCTAACCTAACATTGGTTAGGTTGGTTGGTCACGTTGGTTAGGATGGTTGGTTACGTTGGTTAGGTTGGTTGGTTACGTTGGTTAGGTTGGTTGGTTAGGTTAGGTTAGGTTAGTTTGGTTGGTTAGGTTAGGTTAGGTTGGTTAGGTTAGGTTGGTTGGTTAGGTTGCTTGGTTAGGTTGGTTGATTAGGTTGTTTGGTTAGGTTAGATAGCTTAGGTTGTTTGGTTAGGTTAGATAGCTTAGGTTAGTTGGTTAGGTTAGATAGCTAAGGTTGGTTGGATAGGTTGGTTGGATAGGTTAGATAGCTTAGGTTGTTTGGTTAGGTTGGTTGGTTAGTTAGGTTGGTTTGTTAGGTTGGTTAGGTTGGTTGGTTGGTTAGTTTGGTTGGTTACCTAACCTAAGCAACCTAACCTAAGCAACCTAAGTTAGGTTGGTTAGGTTAGGTTGGTTAGGTTAGGTTGCTTAGGTTGGTTGCTTAGGTTGGTTATGTTGGTTAGGTTGGTTGGTTACATTGGTTAGGTTGGTTGCTTACGTTGGTTAGGTTGGTTGGTTAGGTTAGGTTAGGTTGGTTGGTTAGGTTAGTTGGTTGGTTAGGTTGGTTACGTTGGTTGGTTACATTGGTTAGGTTAGGTTGGGTTGGTTGGTTAGGTTAGGTTAGGTTGGTTCGTTAGGTTGCTTGGATAGGTTGGTTGATTAGGTTCTTTGGTTAGGTTGGTTGGTTAGGTTGCTTGGTTAGGTTGGTTGGTTAGGTTGCTTAGTTAGGTTGCTTGGTTAGGTTAGATAGCTTAGGTTGGTTGGTTAGGTTAGATAGCTTAGGTTGGTTGGTTAGGTTAGATAGCTTAGGTTGGTTGGTTAGGTTAGATAGCTAAGGTTGGTTGGATAGGTTGGTTGGTTAGGTTAGATAGCTTAGGTTGGTTGGTTAGGTTGGTTGGTTAGGTTAGGTTGGTTAGGTTAGGTTGCTTAGGTTGGTTGCTTAGGTTGGTTGCTTAGGTTGGTTGGTTAGGTAGCTTGGTTAGGTTGCTTGGTTAGGTTAGATAGCTTAGGTTGGTTGGTTAGGTTAGATAGCTTAGGTTGGTTGGTTAGGTTAGATAGCTTAGGTTGGTTGGTATTAGGTTAGATAGCTAAGGTTGGTTGGATAGGTTGGTTGGTTAGGTTAGATAGCTTAGGTTGGTTGGTTAGGTTGGTTGGTTAGTTAGGTTGGTTTGTTAGGTTGGTTAGGTTGGTTGGATGGTTAGGTTAGTTGGTTAGGTTAGATTGGTTAGGTTAGGTTGCTTAGGTTGGTTGCTTAGGTTGGTTGCTTAGGTTGGTTGGTTAGGTTGGTTACGTTGGTTAGGTTGGTTGGTTAGGTTAGTTAGGTTGGTTGGTTAGGTTGGTTGGTTAGGTTGGTTGGTTAGGTTAGATAGCTTACGTTGGTTAGGTTGGTTGGTTAGTTAGGTTGGTTAGTTAGATAGCTTACGTTGGTTAGGTTGCTTGGTTAGGTTGGTTGGTTAGGTTGGTTGGTTAGGTTGCTTGGTTAGATTAGATAGCTTAGGTTGGTTGGTTAGGTTAGTTACGTTGGTTGGTTAGGTTAGATAGTTTACGTTGGTTAGGTTGGTTGGTTAGTTAGGTTGGTTGGTTGGTTAGGTTGGTTGGTTAGGTTGGTCTGTTGGTTAGGTTGGTTAGGTTAGGTTGGTTAGGTTAAGTTGGTTACATAACCTAACCTAACATTGGTTAGGTTGGTTGGTCACGTTGGTTAGGATGGTTGGTTACGTTGGTTAGGTTGGTTGGTTACGTTGGTTAGGTTGGTTGGTTAGGTTAGGTTAGGTTAGTTTGGTTGGTTAGGTTAGGTTAGGTTGGTTAGGTTAGGTTGGTTGGTTAGGTTGCTTGGTTAGGTTGGTTGATTAGGTTGTTTGGTTAGGTTAGATAGCTTAGGTTGTTTGGTTAGGTTAGGTAGCTTAGGTTAGTTGGTTAGGTTAGATAGCTAAGGTTGGTTGGATAGGTTGGTTGGATAGGTTAGATAGCTTAGGTTGTTTGGTTAGGTTGGTTGGTTAGTTAGGTTGGTTTGTTAGGTTGGTTAGGTTGGTTGGTTGGTTGGTTGGTTAGTTAGGTTGGTTTGTTAGGTTGGTTAGGTTGGTTGGTTGGTTAGTTTGGTTGGTTACCTAACCTAAGCAACCTAACCTAAGCAACCTAAGTTAGGTTGGTTAGGTTAGGTTGGTTAGGTTAGGTTGCTTAGGTTGGTTGCTTAGGTTGGTTATGTTGGTTAGGTTGGTTGGTTACATTGGTTAGGTTGGTTGCTTACGTTGGTTAGGTTGGTTGGTTAGGTTAGGTTAGGTTGGTTGGTTAGGTTAGTTGGTTGGTTAGGTTGGTTACGTTGGTTGGTTACATTGGTTAGGTTAGGTTGGGTTGGTTGGTTAGGTTAGGTTAGGTTGGTTCGTTAGGTTGCTTGGATAGGTTGGTTGATTAGGTTCTTTGGTTAGGTTGGTTGGTTAGGTTGCTTGGTTAGGTTGGTTGGTTAGGTTGCTTGGTTAGGTTGCTTGGTTAGGTTAGATAGCTTAGGTTGGTTGGTTAGGTTAGATAGCTTAGGTTGGTTGGTTAGGTTAGATAGCTTAGGTTGGTTGGTTAGGTTAGATAGCTAAGGTTGGTTGGATAGGTTGGTTGGTTAGGTTAGATAGCTTAGGTTGGTTGGTTAGGTTGGTTGGTTAGTTAGGTTGGTTTGTTAGGTTGGTTGGTTGGTTAGGTTGGTTGGTTAGGTTAGGTTGGTTAGGTTAGGTTGCTTAGGTTGGTTGCTTAGGTTGGTTGCTTAGGTTGGTTGGTTAAGTAGCTTGGTTAGGTTGCTTGGTTAGGTTAGATAGCTTAGGTTGGTTGGTTAGGTTAGATAGCTTAGGTTGGTTGGTTAGGTTAGATAGCTTAGGTTGGTTGGTTAGGTTAGATAGCTAAGGTTGGTTGGATAGGTTGGTTGGTTAGGTTAGATAGCTTAGGTTGGTTGGTTAGGTTGGTTGGTTAGTTAGGTTGGTTTGTTAGGTTGGTTAGGTTGGTTGGATGGTTAGGTTAGTTGGTTAGGTTAGATTGGTTAGGTTAGGTTGCTTAGGTTGGTTGCTTAGGTTGGTTGCTTAGGTTGGTTGGTTAGGTTGGTTACGTTGGTTAGGTTGGTTGGTTAGGTTAGTTAGGTTGGTTGGTTAGGTTGGTTGGTTAGGTTGGTTGGTTAGGTTAGATAGCTTACGTTGGTTAGGTTGGTTGGTTAGTTAGGTTGGTTAGTTAGATAGCTTACGTTGGTTAGGTTGCTTGGTTAGGTTGGTTGGTTAGGTTGGTTGGTTAGGTTGCTTGGTTAGATTAGATAGCTTAGGTTGGTTGGTTAGGTTAGTTACGTTGGTTGGTTAGGTTAGATAGTTTACGTTGGTTAGGTTGGTTGGTTAGTTAGGTTGGTTGGTTGGTTAGGTTGGTTGGTTAGGTTGGTCTGTTGGTTAGGTTGGTTAGGTTAGGTTGGTTAGGTTAAGTTGGTTACATAACCTAACCTAACATTGGTTAGGTTGGTTGGTCACGTTGGTTAGGATGGTTGGTTACGTTGGTTAGGTTGGTTGGTTACGTTGGTTAGGTTGGTTGGTTAGGTTAGGTTAGGTTAGTTTGGTTGGTTAGGTTAGGTTAGGTTGGTTAGGTTAGGTTGGTTGGTTAGGTTGCTTGGTTAGGTTGGTTGATTAGGTTGTTTGGTTAGGTTAGATAGCTTAGGTTGTTTGGTTAGGTTAGATAGCTTAGGTTAGTTGGTTAGGTTAGATAGCTAAGGTTGGTTGGATAGGTTGGTTGGATAGGTTAGATAGCTTAGGTTGTTTGGTTAGGTTGGTTGGTTAGTTAGGTTGGTTTGTTAGGTTGGTTAGGTTGGTTGGTTGGTTAGTTAGGTTGGTTTGTTAGGTTGGTTAGGTTGGTTGGTTGGTTAGTTTGGTTGGTTACCTAACCTAAGCAACCTAACCTAAGCAACCTAAGTTAGGTTGGTTAGGTTAGGTTGGTTAGGTTAGGTTGCTTAGGTTGGTTGCTTAGGTTTGTTATGTTGGTTAGGTTGGTTGGTTACATTGGTTAGGTTGGTTGCTTACGTTGGTTAGGTTGGTTGGTTAGGTTAGGTTAGGTTGGTTGGTTAGGTTAGTTGGTTGGTTAGGTTGGTTACGTTGGTTGGTTACATTGGTTAGGTTAGGTTGGGTTGGTTGGTTAGGTTAGGTTAGGTTGGTTCGTTAGGTTGCTTGGATAGGTTGGTTGATTAGGTTCTTTGGTTAGGTTGGTTGGTTAGGTTGCTTGGTTAGGTTGGTTGGTTAGGTTGCTTGGTTAGGTTGCTTGGTTAGGTTAGATAGCTTAGGTTGGTTGGTTAGGTTAGATAGCTTAGGTTGGTTGGTTAGGTTAGATAGCTTAGGTTGGTTGGTTAGGTTAGATAGCTAAGGTTGGTTGGATAGGTTGGTTGGTTAGGTTAGATAGCTTAGGTTGGTTGGTTAGGTTGGTTGGTTAGTTAGGTTGGTTTGTTAGGTTGGTTGGTTGGTTAGGTTGGTTGGTTAGGTTAGGTTGGTTAGGTTAGGTTGCTTAGGTTGGTTGCTTAGGTTGGTTGCTTAGGTTGGTTGGTTAAGTAGCTTGGTTAGGTTGCTTGGTTAGGTTAGATAGCTTAGGTTGGTTGGTTAGGTTAGATAGCTTAGGTTGGTTGGTTAGGTTAGATAGCTTAGGTTGGTTGGTTAGGTTAGATAGCTAAGGTTGGTTGGATAGGTTGGTTGGTTAGGTTAGATAGCTTAGGTTGGTTGGTTAGGTTGGTTGGTTAGTTAGGTTGGTTTGTTAGGTTGGTTAGGTTGGTTGGATGGTTAGGTTAGTTGGTTAGGTTAGATTGGTTAGGTTAGGTTGCTTAGGTTGGTTGCTTAGGTTGGTTGCTTAGGTTGGTTGGTTAGGTTGGTTACGTTGGTTAGGTTGGTTGGTTAGGTTAGTTAGGTTGGTTGGTTAGGTTGGTTGGTTAGGTTGGTTGGTTAGGTTAGATAGCTTATGTTGGTTAGGTTGGTTGGTTAGTTAGGTTGGTTAGTTAGATAGCTTAGGTTGGTTAGGTTGGTTGATTGGTTAGGTTCCTTGGTTAGGTTGGTTGGTTAGGTTGCTTGGTTAGGTTGCTTGGTTAGGTTGGTTGGTTAGGTTGCTTGGTTAGGTTAGATAGCTTAGGTTGGTTGGTTAGGTTAGTTAGGTTGGTTGGTTAGGTTAGATAGTTTACGTTGGTTAGGTTGGTTGGTTAGTTAGGTTGGTTAGTTACGTTGGTTGATTAGGTTGGTTGGTTAGTTAGGTTGGTTGGTTGGTTGGTTGGTTAGGTTCGTTGGTTAGGTTGGTTGGTTGGTTAGGTTGGTTAGGTTAGGTTGGTTAGGTTGGTTGGTTAGGTTAAGTTGGTTACGTTATTACGTTGGTTAGGTTGGTTGGTTACGTTGGTTAGGATGGTTGGTTACGTTGGTTAGGATGGTTGGTTACGTTGGTTAGGTTGGTTGGTTAGGTTAGGTTGGTTGGGTTGGTTGGTTAGGTTAGATAGCTTAGGTTGCTTGGTTAGGTTAGATAGCTTAGGTTGGTTGGTTACGTTAGATAGCTAAGGTTGGTTGGATAGGTTGGTTGGTTAGGTTAGATAGCTTAGGTTGGTTGGTTAGGTTGGTTGGTTGGTTAGTTAGGTTGGTTTGTTAGGTTGGTTAGGTTGGTTAATTGGTTAGGTTAGGTTGCTTAGGTTGGTTGCTTAGGTTGGTGGCTTAGGTTGGTTACATTGGTTAGGTTGGTTGGTTACGTTGGTTAGGTTGGTTGGTTAGTTGGTTAGGTTAGGTTAGGTTAGGTTAGGTTGCTCAGGTTTGGTTGCTCAGGTTAGGTTGCTCAGGTTAGGTTGCTCAGGTTCGGTTGCTCAGGTTAGGTTGCTCAGGTTCGGTTGCTCAGGTTAGGTTGCTCAGGTTGGTTGGTTAGGTTAGGTTGCTTAGGTTAGGTTGCTCAGGTTAGGTTGCTCAGGTTAGGTTGCTCAGGTTAGGTTGCTCAGGTTAGGTTGCTCAGGTTAGGTTGCTCAGGTTAGGTTGCTCAGGTTAGGTTGCTCAGGTTAGGTTGCTCAGGTTAGGTTGCTCAGGTTAGGTTGCTCAGGTTAGGTTGCTCAGGTTAGGTTAGGTTGCTCAGGTTAGGTTAGGTTGCTCAGGTTAGGTTGCTCAGGTTAGGTTGCTCAACCTTAGGTTAGGTTAGGTTACATTGCTTAGGTTGGTTGGTTACGTTGGTTGGTTGGTTACGTTGGTTGGTTGGTTAGGTTGGATAGTTAGGTTGGTTGGTTAGGTTGGTTGGTTAGGTTTCTTTGTTAGGTTAGTTAGGTTGGTTGGATAGCTTAGGTTGGTTAGGTTAGATAGCTTAGGTTGCTTGGTTAGGTTAGATAGCTTAGGTAGGTTGGTTAGGTTAGATAGCTTAGGTTGGTTGGTTAGGTTAGATAGCTTAGGTTGGTTGGTTAGGTTAGTTAGGTTGGTTGGTTGGATAGCTTAGGTTGGTTAGGTTGCTTGGTTAGGTTAGATAGCTTAGGTTGGTGGGTTAGGTTAGTTAGGTTGGTTGGTTGGATAGCTTAGGTTGGTTGGTTGGTTGGATAGCTTAGGTTGGTTGGTTGGATAGCTTAGGTTGGTTGGTTGGTTGGATAGCTTAGTTAGGTTGGTTACGTTGGTTGGTTACGTTGGTTAGGATGGTTGATTACGTTGGTTAGGTTAGGTTGGGTTGGTTGGTTGATTTCATTCTCTGCCTTGTATATCTGATCACGAATCAGATCCTGGCGATATTTTATCGTGAAGGCTTGATTCCTTGCTGCTGGGTCGTGCACTTTAACATTAGTATATTTTGGTGATCAGATATACAAGGCAGAGAATGAAATCAAAGACAACAAAACGCAACTACTTCATGCTACAAACGAGTGGAGAAATAGCAACATCGACCATAGTATCCGTACCCGCATTGAACAACACCTCGACATCCTCACAGACCAACATCACCTCAGCACTGAAACAAGGATTATCAAGAAACTAACAACATTATATGGAGGACCTATGGCAATTCCACGACCAAGAGATGGCTTCCTGAACCTTGCAGGAATTAACCTCACTGAGGACCAAGTCACTCTCCTAAATCAGGGCATAAACTGTCATGTTATGTCCAGACCGAGTGAAATGGCCCGGAAAGTAGAGTTGGAAATTCTGTTGGACGACATATTCGACCTCGAGACACAAAAGAACGTCACTACCAAAGATACCTTACAAGCAGAACTTATTGCAGAAGGAGGAAAGAATCGAGGCAACTACAGAAGCACCATACTGTCCCCCGAGCTTAAAGCGGCAGCTAAAAGCCTTCGTGAGAACAAGGAGATAGTTGTCAGGAGAGGTGACAAGTCGCCAATATATGTCATTCTTAAAAAAGACGAATATCTGGCGAAAATGAACATCATACTCTCTGACCAAACTAAGTTCCAAAGGGTAACGAAGGACACTACAGCCGAATTAAAAGCAAAGGTCAACAAACTGATCGAAACTGTGAACGCCAAGAAATCCGGACTCCACCTGCCAAAGATCATTGGGGAATATAAACCTGGATATGCGTATGGAAATGTCAAGACGCACAAGCCTGGAAACCCTCTTCGGCCAATCATTAGCCAGATACCCACACCCACGTACAGACTGGCGAAGCGACTCAACGGCCTGCTGACTCCTTATGTTCCTTGCGTCTTCAGCCTGAAGTCTCCAAAGGAATTTGTGGACTTACTGCGGGGCGCACGGGCCACAGGGATAAGAGCCTCGTTGGACGTAGAATCGCTGTTTACCAACGTACCTGTGGACGAGACAATCGGAATGATAGCCGACAGAGTGTATCGTGATCCAGCCTGTACTCCTCTTGACATGCCAGAAAGTATTCTGAGGAAACTACTCCAAGCTTGTACTAAAGAGGCACCCTTCTTGAGCCCGGATGGGCACATGTATAAGCAAGTAGATGGGGTCGCCATGGGTTCTCCCCTAGGTGTCCTGTTTGCAAACTTCTACATGGGTACCATCGAGCAAAAAGTCTTAGTCGACATGAACTTGAAACCGGCCATATACTGCAGGTATGTTGACGACATTTTTACACAGGTACCTGATGTCAGACATCTGCAGGAGCTGAAGGAGGCATTTGAGCAGAGTTCCGTGCTGCGTTTCACTTACGAGGCGGAAAAGGATGGGAAGCTGCCTTTTCTAGATGTAACAGTCATGGAAAAGGGCGGAGGTTTCCACACTGCAGTCTACACTAAGGAAACAAACATAGGAATGTGCCTAAATGCCAACAGCGACTGCCCTGACAGGTACAAGAGGAGTGTTGTTAACGCATACGTCGACCGTGCTCTCAGCCACAGCTCAGAATGGAAGCAAGTCGACGAAGAACTCTGTAGGGTAAGGCAGGTCCTAGTCAATAACGGCTTCTCCAATGGTTTCATCGAAGACATCATAAGAAGGAAAGTGAAAAGCCATGCAACCTCCGAAGAGACAACTAACACAACACCTATACCCCCTATTAGACTATTTTACAGGAACTTCTTTTCCACAGCTCATAAAACGGAGGAAAGGGTCCTGAAAGATATTGTTAATAGAAACGTTATCCCTACAGACAAAAATCAGAGGATACAACTGACGATTTACTATAAAACCAGAAAAACGGCCAGCCTACTCATGAGAAACTCTCCAGACACAAAACAGAACGCTTTAAAAGAGACTAACGTCGTCTATGCCTTCAAATGCCCACTTGGGGACTGAAAGCTCCAAAAAACCCAGTATATAGGCAAGACAACAACATCTCTTTCTAGGCGTTTAACGATGCATAAGCAACAGGGCTCCATTAAGGAACATATAATCTCTTCCCATAACCAAACCATCGCCAGAGAAATCCTAGTAAACAACACAGAAATCATCGATAGATACAGCGATAGCAGGCGGCTTGACGTTTGCGAGGCACTACACATCAAGAAGTCAACACCAGCAATCAACAGCCAATTAATGCACAACTATATTCTACCCACCTCAAGACTCCGCTCCAATATAGAAGCATCAAGAAATATGGACCAATAGGCTTTCTACAAACACTTCTATTCAATACCCATTGTTTCTGTTCTGTCTTGTATTGATACTTTTAATACCCTATTAATATCCCCTATTGTTCTGTCTTGTGTTAATGCCACATCACCCTTCCCACCTCACTCAAATGTAGATATAAAATCAGAGAAACGCAAGTTCTAATCAGTTGTGTATTTGTGAAGTCTTTGAAAATGTAATAAGTTTTACGAAACGCGCCCGTGTCGCGTCAGACTAGAAATAAAAAATGAATTTTGGAGAAGTGATTTTTGATTTACCTCCAACAGTGAAGCGTAATGTACGAAAGATTGAGAAAATTCGTGTTAGAATTATTAATCTTACTTTTTCGGTCATATTTAATAATATATGTCTACAGGAAAGACTGCTACCAAAATATACTAATATATATATATATATATATAATATATATATATATATATATATATATATATATATATATATATATATATATATATATATATATATATATAATGTACACATATATATATATATATATATATATATATATATATATATATATGTGTACATATATATATATATATATATATATATATATATATATATATATATAATATATATATATATATATATATATATATATATATATATATATATATATATATATATATATATATATATATATCTGTAGGGTATACGAAGACGAAGAACTCTGTAGGGTAAGGCAGGTCCTAGTCAACAACGGATTCTCCAATGGTTTCGTCGAAGACATCATAAGAAGGAAAGTGAAACGCCATGCAACCTCTGAAGAGACAACTAACACAACACCTATACCCCCTATTAGACTATTTTACAGGAACTTCTTTTCCACATCTCATAAAACGGAGGAAAGGGTCCTGAAAGATATTGTTAATAGAAACGTTATCCCTACAGACAAAAATCAGAGGATACAACTGACGATTTACTATAAAACCAGAAAAACGGCCAGCCTACTCATGAGAAACTCTCCAGACACAAAGCAGAACACTTTAAAAGAGACCAACGTCGTCTATGCCTTCAAATGCCCACTTGGGGACTGTAAGCTCCAAAAAACCCAGTATATAGGCAAGACAACAACATCTCTTTCTAGGCGTTTAACGATGCATAAGCAACAGGGCTCCATTAAGGAACATATAATCTCTTCCCACAACCAAACCATCGCCAGAGAAATCCTAGTAAACAACACAGAAATCATCGATAGATACAGCGATAGCAGGCGGCTTGACGTTTGCGAGGCACTACACATCAAGAAGTCAACACCAGCAATCAACAGCTAATTAATGCACAACTATATTCTACCTACCTCAAGACTTCGCTCCAATATAGAAGCATCAAGAAATATGGAACAATAGGCTTTCTACAAACACGTCTATTCAATACCCATTGTTTCGTGTTCTGTCTTGTGTTGATGAAATTAATACCCTATTAATGCCACCTCTTGTTCTGTCTCGTGTTGATGAAATTAATACCCTATTAATGCCACCTCTTGTTCTGTCTTGTGTTAATGCCACATCACCCCTTCCACCTCACTCAAATGTAGATATAAAATCGGAGATGCGTAAGTTCTATTCAGTTGTGTATTTGTGAACTAAGGTCTTTGAAAATGTAATAAGTTTTACGAAACGCGCTCGTGTCGCGTCAGACTAGAAATAAAAATGAATTTTGGAGAATTTATTTTTGATTTACCTCCAACAGTGAAAAGAAATGTACGAAAGATTGAGAAAATTCGTGTTAGAATTATTAATCTTACTTTTTCGGTCATATTTAATAATATATGTCTACAGGAAAGACTGCTACCAAAATATACTAATATATATATATATATATTTTATTTTTTTGAATAATAGGGAAGGGAGTACCACCTCTGGCTGGAAGAAGGGGGACCCATAGCCTCGGAGGAAACCACACATCACGCATTGGAGGGAATGTAGGTCCCCTCCAATACAGTTTCTGTGTGCTTTTCTCCTACCACCCCCTTCCCTTTTTTTTTTTCCTTTATTGTGTATTTAAAGGTTACAAAACATACAAGACAAATGCCTAAAGGTTATGGATCTCTTGAAGCTCCTCCGCTTCTGGACAGGAACCGAGGACGCAGCAAGCATTTCCCCTCTGGATCGCCACACTGAGACGCTGAAATTAAAAACTGGAAGCCCTTGGGTCTCTGGTGACGTCAATGAGCTTGGAACCCAATTCCTTGAGAAATCCCAAGGCACTCTTGCCCCAGGGGCCATGCGTCTCAGACGCTATGGGAACAAAGAGGTATTGACCTTCCAGTCGCCTGTACTTGAGTGATTTTGCTGTTTCCCTGTGGTTGGCCGCCCCACCTGCTTGATCAGCTCCGAAGTGTTTTTTAGGGGGATTATATATATATATTATATATATATATATATATATATATATATATATATATATATATATATATATATATATATATATATATATACACACAAATTTAAATAGCTTAAATTTTATATTTTGATTACTTTGGGCTCGACAGCCCTCGTCTTAACTACTTTCATTGTTTTTTAGAGGGTTAGTGTTTTTGGTAAGAATTAAATAGGATTCCAAAAAGCTAAACTGTGACTATTTAAGATTTATGTGGTGTAAACATTAGGATTTATGTGGTGTACACATTAGGATTTATGTGGAGTAAACATTAGGATTTATGTGGTGTAAACATTAGGATTTATGTGGTGTACACATTAGGATTTATGTGGTGTACACATTAGGATTTATGTGGTGTAAACATTAGGATTTATGTGGTGTAAACATTAGGATCTATGTGGTGTAAACATTAGGATTTATGTGGTGTAAACATTAGGATTTATGTGGTGTAAACATTAGGATTTATGTGGTGTAAACATTAGGATTTATGTGGTGTAAACATTAGGATTTATGTGGTGTAAACATTAGGATTTATGTGGTGTAAACATTAGGATTTATGTGGTGTAAACATTAGCATTTATGTGGTGTAAACATTAGGATTTATGTGGTGTAAACAGAGACGGGACTGGTGGCGACAGTGAAGGCGTCAATATAGGCTTGATGCATTGCGTTTATGCTTTTTGTTGTCACTGCTTCTCCTCTTCTCTATTATTATAAACAATCCTACACCTTAATAACAATAACGAGGCATAAGCAGTTGTTACAAAATTAATATTAATAGTTTCTGGCTTATAAACTTCCGTTTAAGCACAAGGGACGACCATCGAGATGGTGATGTGTGACATGCTTCGTATCCCGGTGGAAGCTGTTTACGGTGTGGAGCTAGTTACGGCCCATCGGGTTGTTATTAAGTTCGTGGTGGAGGACGAGTACCGGGACTTCCTCCGTCGGTACGGGGGGCGTACGTTGCCGTTGCCAGACGATGCCGGCTCTGTGGCGATTTCGGACCGCAGTGGTGCCCTGACTTATGTCAGTATCCATGGTGCGCCCCTGGAGTTCCCTGATGACCTCCTCCGGCGTTACTTCGGGGGTTTTGGTACTGTTGTCAGCGTGCGGGTGAACACTCTCTCCTCGGGGCGGTATGCTGGGAGGCGTACAAACATTCGCACGTTGGGGATGCGCCTGCGGTCGGATATACCTTCTTCTGTCCGGCTTATGGGGTACTACGTCCGGGTGTATTATGCCCGGCACGCTCGTACCTGTTTCCGGTGTGGCCTGTTGGGGCATCAGGCTGCCGGGTGCTCTGCTGCTCCTGTCAACTTGTTCCGCGACGAGGATTTCCCGCCGCTCCCTCTGGAGGCAGTCTCCGGTGATGTTGATGAGGTGGTGCGCGTCCCGTCTGCTGCTGCAGCTTCCCCGGCGGCGCCTGCCGTTCCTCCGGTTGTTGCCGTCCCTCCTCCGGTTCTTGAGGTACCGTCGGTTGGTCTGCCTGATCCTGTTGCTGTTCCAGCTGCTCCCGTGGGCCTTCCTGGAGCTCCCTGTGTGACGTCGCTGTCTTCTCCCTCGTCTTCTGATGCTGCGCCTGGCCCTGTGTCCGTGACTCGGGTCCCGGATGTGCTGGGTGCTGGGGTGACTGCGGAGCCTCCTGCTGTGTGTGGCCCGGTTCCCCCTGTGGTAGAGGCTGCTGCCGTCCTGGCGTCGGTTCCTTCGGCTCGTGGTACCCGTGTTTCTGGGTCACTTACCGGCTCGGACGATATCCGGCTGGTGCCCAAACGTTCCCGGCGTTCGTCTTCTTCCTGGGCCGACGCTGGTGACTTCAGTGACTGTGGGGCTTCGGGTGTTGACACTGTGGATACGGATGCGTCGATGTCTCCGCGGTTCGTGGTGGCGGAGGTCCATGTGCCTGCCGGTGCTGGTGCCTGTGTCTCGGACGTGTCTTCGGTTCTTTCTCCGCCGGGGGACTCTCCACAGTGGGGGGTGGTGGCTTCCGCTGCCAGGGGTGGTGTGGACTCTGGTGCTGGGCGTGGCCTGGTGGTGACGTTACGGAAGGATGCGCGCCGTCCGGGTTCCCTGCTGTCGTCTGGTGGTGTGCCCGGGGCCGCGGGTACCCCTGTGGTGCGGGTGCGCGTTGGGGCCCTGGGGGACATGTTGCCGGCGTCTGTGATGCCACCGGGTCACTGGTCGAAGATTGCCGAGATACTGCTGTCTGACGGACCGGAATGCTTTCGTGGGGGGCAAGTTCCCTTCCTGTGGGGGCGAGTGGCGACTTCTCGCCTCATGAGTACTACCATCTGGGTCCCCAGTTTGCAGGTGTTTGTTGCCCCGGTTCCGGATGTTATGGCGTCCCCGGTGGATGGACGAGACCCTTGGCAATGGGTGCTCTGGGAGGCGTTAAATGTACGGTTCCCGCGGGCCAAGTTCCCGGGCAAGTATGTGCTCTGATTTCTTGTGTATTTGCTCTGACATGCTGTGTGCCCTTCTGGCTGTTTGTTTGCCCTGTTCTATTATGTGCTTCTGCCTCTCCCTTTGTGCGTAGCTTTGCCGTGTTGCATATTAGTTTCTAGTGCTTGGCATCACTCGTTTCGCGTTTTGGCTTGGCGTTTCGCCTTTTCTGGCTTTGCGATTCACCCTTCACGGGTACGCCGGGGCGCATCCGATCCCACGATCGTCGTCGCCCCTAACTCAACAACAACAACATATATACAGCTTAAACCACGTGGTCTCTCTTCCTTCCAGTCATCTGTAGATATAAACCTACAATTCCTGTATAACAGGCTATGTGTTTTGTTTACATATATGTGTGTGTGTGCGTAACTACCTAAATGTACTTACATGACGAGAGCTTCGCTCGTGGTGTCCCGTCTGGATTTATATTACAATAAATGTATAACTTGGGAATAATTTCTGTTTAGGACAAAGGTTCATTTCCCTGTTTGTCAGTAGGCTATCACTGAAACCGTAATATGCTTTCGGACCATCGCAAATACTTAGATAACTACCGAGGTGGTATGAGAGGGAGGTTCGTGTATGCTTCCCAGTGTGTACGTGTGGGCGTACATATGTGCGGACGTACGTACGTGCGGGTGTACGTATGTGCGGGCGTACATATGTGCTGGAATGCGTCTATTACGCCCGAGTGTTTATTGATGAACACTCATGGGTTTGGCGGTGCTATGAGTCCATGGAAGGCATGAGTAAGTGGGCGGCATGAGTGTGTTGGCCAAATATGAGTGTGTGTGTATGTGTACCTCACGAGTGTCATGAGGCATAGGAGCGTGGGTGACACAGGCTCGCAGACTGCACATATGTGCCTGTGCAGCATACTCATATGGGAAGCATAGACGTGAGGGCAGCGTACATGAGGGCTTCATACACACGTCACACACACACACACACACACCTGCTAGCGGCATACAAGTGTGTGTGAGGCACTCAGATGTAGGGGGGGGGAGGTGAGTGCCACTGGCCTCAGATGGCAGATGAGGAGTTATGAGGAAAGGGCAGACGAGTGGGGGGGGGGGGTCCTGGAGTGAAGAGGCAGGTGGATGAGGCTGGATGAGGATGAAAGTGTAGGTGTGTGGGAACCGACTTGTGAGATTTATATTTATTTAATTTATATGAATTTATATTTACGTTAATTTATATACTTTGATAGCAATTTGTATAATGTTAAGTGGACTGTATTTCTGCAATAATCTCATAATCTCACAAATCGATCCTCTACACATTAGGGGGGTTTATTAAATTAATATATATGCAGCCAATCAAACTACAGTATTAACTACATACATTGAAAAGGTTCCTTATCTTATAGTACAGCAGGTTAGTCCACCAGGTATAACTAGGGTGTAGACACCAAATTATCCTCTTTGAGGTAGCTTCCATCACCCAGTAACTGGTGCACAAAATCTTGCTTCCTCGTCTTGACCTGTCAAAAGGGCGCTAGCTGTAAAGCCAGATTCTATATATGACAGGCTATATCAGAGAAAACACTATACAGTACATGGAACAATGAAGACCTGGCTTAATTACCTTTAGTTTGAGGCGATTTCGTGATCTAACCAGACCACCCTACACAATGACATTAATGGCCACTAATGATAGATAATGGGTTTCGGAAAGAACACTTAACTTGATTTGTAGACAGCGTGTTGAAAATGGTACACCTTTAGTTTCCATAACACTACGTCCAAGTAAATTAACAGGAGCCGAATTTGCTCCCGTGTGAGCCTCTGGTCTAGTCTCAACAATGGCTGCGTCTAACACTCCATACTATTGACGCCTGGCCGACATTGTCCAGATATGATAGGAGCCGAATTTGCTCCACGCGTCTCGGATGTGACACAACAACGGCTGCCCCTCCTTCCTCACTGACGCCTGGCCTACATTGTCTAAATGTCAGAAAGTGATAGAAGGGTCACATTTACTCTACTTTAATATTGATAATTAAGTTAATTTATATAAGATGTTTTATGATGGTAAAGTCCAAAGACTAATGTATTTAAGAATAATTCCCAGCAGAATAGCTGGTGAATTTATAATGGTATGTGGTGATGATATCCAGTTTTCTTTAGACGGTTATTCCACTACAAGTTACGTTTTCTATGGGTTAACTTGTTTATACAACACAGCTATTATCTGTCTGTATGATATATTAAATGGTGTCAGATTTTCCGACAAGGTGGATGAGGGGAAGGGGAGAGGGTGAGGGGAAACTGCTGTGGACCCTCTCACCTGCTGACCTTTCACGCCAACCTCCACCCACTCACTCACCCCTCTCACAGTCCCCTCACTCTCACTCACCCTCTCTTACAGTCCAATCACTCTCACCCTCTCTCACAGTCACTCACTCTCACCCTCACAGTTCACTCACTCTCACTCACCCTCTCTCACAGTCACTCACTCTCACTCAGCCCTCTTACAGTTCACTCACTCTCACCCTCACAGTTCACTCACCCCCCAAAACCACATATTTCTAAACACGCAGCCTCATATGTACCAATATCACATGCCACACCCGTCATCTCACACATCATCGTCATTTCCCCCCCCCCCTAGTATCTGTGGTCCTCGACACCTACATGGTCTCCCACACCTGCACCAACACCCACACCTGTGTCTCCTCCCACACCTGGGTGACCCACACTAACGTGAGACAAAGCCTTTAACAGCCGCGTGGTGAGACAGTCAGAGTGGCTGTAGGCGGCCCAGCTCCTCCCTCCCCCCCCCCCCCTCCCCACACTCATGACAGACAGCTCAGTAATCTCAACATATCCACCAAAATAATAATTTATTGCAAATAAGGAAAGCAATTGAAAATTAGAAAGAATCAACAGGACCAGCAAAAAACGAAATTGGTTTGCTGTTTATGCAAATGGTAGGCACCCACAAACCTTCACGCCGTTTTCTATGACACGGAGTAAAGTAATGAGTAATTTATAGTCTATAGATTCTAAGTACAACATTATGAAAAGTCTTGTTACTTCTAATGAGATAACTAGGCCTTTTTATGAGGGAAAATGGGTAAGGGTAGAACTAATTATTTTGAAAAGTTCATTGGGCGGAGTTGTTAGAATAGTGTTGTGAGGGAGAAGAGGCTACTGGAGACATTCTCCATGTCTGCTACAAGTACCTCTGTGGCTGCACATGTCATCCTTACATTGACGCTTGTCTTTAAGGCCTAAGGCCTCTCTGCAAGGTTCTTAAGGTGACCACAAGTATACTGGACTAAAGTATACTCTCAGTATACAGCAAAAAAGGGGAGTTATACTTCTCAGTGTATATATATATATCCACGTCTATCGTTATGGTGTATTTTTAGACCGTTAAATAATTAAATTTTAAATCCCTCCCTCCTTTCAAATTTGAACCATGACGGTTAACGGTATTGTTAACCGTCAAATAATTCAATTTCAAATGTCTTCCCGCTACTTGTTCTATTTGGGTGTTGGTGTCCATGCTTCTAATACTGATGGGTTTGGTTCATACAGTTTAGCCACTACATCAAAATAAAAGTTGTTTGGAAGAGCTACAGTTGTATTTTAAACTTTATCTTATATATATTTTAAGGTGTGGAGTCTCTTGGGGCCTCTATCTCTTTCACTCTTCACGCTGAAGCTGTTTTTGTTCCTTCATGCTAAAGCTGTTTTTGTTTCTTGGCGCTGAAGCTGTTTTTGTTTCTTGACGCTGAAGCTGTTTTTGTTTCTTGACGCTGAAGCTGTTTTTGTTTCTTGACGCTGAAGCTGTTTTTGTTTCATGACGCTGAAGCTGTTTTTGTTTCTTGACGCTGAAGCTGTTTTTGTTTCTTAACGCTGAAGCTGTTTCTTCACGCTAAAACAGTCTGTCTTTCACCCTATTATTTGTTTTGTATAACCTTTTACTTGCAAATGCTACCAATAATTAAGTCTTAATTTCCTTCAAATATATGTTTTTAAGCAATGATTATTATGCATATCAATGGGGAAAAAGTATGGCAATGGGGGTAAAAAAGTATGGCAATGGGGGTAAAAAAGTATGGCAATGGGGTTCAAAATGCATGTGAATGGGTAAAACAGTGTTGCTAAACTCATGGCAATGTTGCAAACAATTATACTAAGATGGTTTTATGCTGTTGCATCTGCCACGAGCTGTGTTGCCCTCAGCCTGGACCTGCGGGGGGGGGGGGGGAGGGGGTCTTTAAGATCACTAAGACAGTCTTTACTAAGTCTTGGATGGACGGTGTCCAGTTCAGCCTTAAGTGAGTCAGCCTTTTGGATGACGCCAGCAGCCAGTGAGTCATATTAGAGTCGTAGATTAACGCCCATACGCACACACACACAGCCGGTGGCCGAGTGGACAGCACGCTGGACACGTGATCGTGTGGTTACGGGTTCGATCCCGGGCGCCGGCGAGAAACGATGGGCAGAGTTTCTTTTACCCTGAATGCCTCTGTTACCTAGCAGTAAATAGGTACCTGGGAGTTAGACAGCTGCTACGGGCTGCTTCCTGTGTGTGTGTGTGTGTGTGTGTACTCACCTAGTTGTGTTTGCGGGGGTTGAGCTCTGGCTCTTTGGTCCCGCCTCTCAACCGTCAATCAACAGGTGTACAGATTCCTGAGCCTATTGGGCTCTATCATATCTACACTTGAAACTGTGTATGGAGTCAGCCTCCACCACATCACTTCCTAATGCATTCCATTTGTCAACCACTCTGACACTAAAAAAGTTCTTTCAAATATCTCTGTGGCTCATTTGGGCACTCAGTTTCCACCTGTGTCCCCTTGTGCTAAATAGACTGTCTTTATCTACCCTATCAATTCCCTTCAGAATCTTAAATGTGGTGATCATGTCCCCCCTAACTCTTCTGTCTTCCAGCGAAGTGAGGTTAAATTCCCATAGTCTCTCCTCGTAGCTCATACCTCACAGCTCGGGTACTAGTCTGGTGGCAAACCTTTGAACCTTTTCCAGTTTAGTCTTATCCTTTACTAGATATGGACTCCATGCTGGGGCTGCATACTCCAGGATTGGCCTGACTTATGTGGTATACAAAATTCTGAATGATTCTTTACACAAGTTTCTGAATGCCGTTCGTATGTTGGCCAGCCTGGCATATGCCGCTGATGTTATCCTCTTGATATGTGCTGCAGGAGACAGGTCTGGCGTGATATCAACCCCTAAGTCTTTTTCCTTCTTTGACTTCTGAAGAATTTCCTCTCCCAGATGATACCTTGTATCTGGCCTCCTGCTCCCTACACCTATCTTCATTACATTACATTTGGTTGGGTTAAACTCTAACAACCATTTGTTCGACCATTCCTTCAGCTTGTCTAGGTCTTCTTGAAACCTCAAACAGTCCTCTTCGGTTTTAATCCTTCTCATAATTTTAGCAGCGTCCGCAAACATTGAGAGAAATGAATCGATACCCTCCGGGAGATCATTTACATATATCAGAAACAAGATAGGACCGAGTACAGAGCCCTGTGGGACTCCACTGGTGACTTCACGCCAATCGGAGGTCTCACCCCCTCACCGTAACTCTCTGCTTCCTATTGCTTAAATACTCCCTTATCCACTGGAGCACCTTACCAGCTACACCTGCCTGTCTCTCCAGCTTATGTACCAGCCTCTTATTCGCACACACACACACACACAGTGTTGGAAGACAGAAGAGTTAGGGGGGACATGATCACCACATTCAAGATTCTGAAGGGAATTGATAAGGTAGATAAAGACGGTCTATTTAGCACAAGGGGAACAAGCACAAGGGGACACAGGTGGAAACTGAGTGCCCAAATGAGCCACAGAGATATTTGAAAGAACTTGTTTAGTGTCAGAGTGGTTGACAAATGGAATGCATTAGGAGGTGATGTGGTGGAGGCTGACTCCATACGCAGTTTGAAGTGTAGATACGATAGAGCCCAATAGGCTCAGGAATCTGTACACCTGTTGATTGACGGTTGAGAGGCGGGATCAAAGAGCCAGAGCTCAACCCCCGCAAACACAACTAGGTGAGTACACACACACACACACACACACGTCAGTTAGCCTAAATTCTCCAATATTCATTAATAAAACTGCCTCACGGGACTGCAACCTTACCAAACAAAGCTGTCAGGTATTTCTGTCAACACAAATTAACAACTTCACATATCAATCATTGCAACTGTTGATAAATAGACACTAACTAACCTTGCTATGAGACATAAATACAAGTGCCAAATTTGATTCAGAAGGCAACTCCAGCGTGGCCTAGTCGGATAGAACAAGTTCCTAATCCGGATAGATCTGCGTTCGAGCCTGTCGGAACGGTTGCAAGTACAGGGCACAGATTTCTCTGTGTGTCCCCTCCTGTAGGAGCATCAGTTTCGATAGATTCTCTGGATAGCCGAAGATTGATTGACCGACTCCTTGGAATGTGGGGAAGGGTTGAAGTCCGGGGGGCCACGGACGGATACCTGGATCCACTGACCTCGGGCAGGTCTTTCAATCCACCTGGATTTCAGGTGGGGAGAAGGGAGGCAATTTGGGTCGACACAAATAGCTTCCTGGACCCAAAACCCCTTGGATACACGGACACGGACACTCACACGGACACGCACACGGACACTCATGGACTCTGACACGAACCTTCGGTTCGTGTCAGAGTCCATGAGTGGTTGGTTGGCTGGTTGCTTAGGTTAGGTTGCTCAGGTTAGGTTGCTCAGGTTAGGTTGCTCAGGTTAGGTTGCTTAGGTTAGGTTGCTCAGGTTAGGTTGCTCAGGTTAGGTTGCTCAGGTTAGGTTACATTGCTTAGGTTGGTTGGTTGGTTAGGTTGGTTGGTTAGGTTGCTTGGTTAGGTTAGATAGCTTAGGTTGCTTGGTTAGGTTAGTTAGGTTGGTTGGATAGCTTAGGTTGGTTGGTTACGTTGGTTAGGTTGGTTGGTTACGTTGGTTAGGTTGGTTGGTTAGGTTGCTTGGTTAGGTTGGTTGGTTAGGTTCTTCGGTTAGGTTGGTTAGGTTGGTTGGTTATGTTAGGTTGCTTAGGTTGGTTGCTTAGGTTGGTTGGATAGGTTAGATAGCTTAGGTTGGTTGGTTAGGTTAGGTAGCTTAGGTTGGTTGGTTAGGTTAGGTTGCTTAGGTTGGTTGCTTAGGTTGGTTGGTTAGGTTGGTTACGTTGGTTAGGTTGGTTAGGTTGGTTGGTTAGGTTGCTTGGTTAGGTTGGTTGGATAGGTTGGTTAGATAGCTTAGGTTGGTTGGTTAGGTTAGATAGCTTAGGTTGGTTGGTTAGGTTGGTTGGTTAGGTTAGATAGCTTACGTTGGTTAGGTTGATTGGTTAGGTTGGTTGGTTAGGTTGGTTGGTTAGGTTGCTTGGTTAGATTAGATAGCTTAGGTTGGTTGGTTAGGTTAGTTACGTTGGTTGGTTAGGTTAGATAGTTTACGTTGGTTAGGTTGGTTGGTTAGTTAGGTTGGTTGGTTAGATAGCTTAGGTTGGTTGATTAGGTTGGTTGGTTAGTTAGGTTGGTAGGTTGGTTAGGTTGGTTGGTTAGGTTGGTTGGTTGGTTAGGTTGGTTAGGTTAGGTTGGTTAGGTTAAGTTGGTTACGTAACCTAACCTAACATTGGTTAGGTTGGTTGGTCACGTTGGTTAGGATGGTTGGTTACGTTGGTTAGGTTGGTTGGTTACGTTGGTTAGGTTGGTTGGTTGGTTAGGTTAGGTTAGGTTAGTTTGGTTGGTTAGGTTAGGTTAGGTTGGTTAGGTTAGGTTGGTTGGTTAGGTTGCTTGGTTAGGTTGGTTGATTAGGTTGCTTGGTTAGGTTAGATAGCTTAGGTTGGTTGGTTAGGTTAGATAGCTTAGGTTGTTTGGTTAGGTTGGTAGGTTAGTTAGGTTGGTTGGTTAGATAGCTTAGGTTGGTTGATTAGGTTGGTTGGTTAGTTAGGTTGGTTGGTTGGTTAGGTTGGTTGGTTAGGTTGGTTGGTTGGTTAGGTTGGTTAGGTTAGGTTGGTTAGGTTAAGTTGGTTACGTAACCTAACCTAACATTGGTTAGGTTGGTTGGTCACGTTGGTTAGGATGGTTGGTTACGTTGGTTAGGTTGGTTGGTTACGTTGGTTAGGTTGGTTGGTTGGTTAGGTTAGGTTAGGTTAGTTTGGTTGGTTAGGTTAGGTTAGGTTGGTTAGGGTAGGTTGGTTGGTTAGGTTGCTTGGTTAGGTTGGTTGATTAGGTTGCTTGGTTAGGTTAGAAAGCTAAGGTTGGTTGGATAGGTTAGATAGGTTAGGTTGGCTGGTTAGTTAGGTTGGTTTGTTAGGTTGGTTAGGTTGGTTGGTTGGTTAGTTTGGTTGGTTACCTAACCTAAGCAACCTAACCTAAGCAACCTAAGTTAGGTTGGTTAGGTTAGGTTGGTTAGGTTAGGTTGGTTAGGTTAGGTTGCTTAGGTTGGTTGCTTAGGTTGGTTATGTTGGTTAGGTTGGTTGGTTACATTGGTTAGGTTGGTTGCTTATGTTGGTTAGGTTGGTTGGTTAGGTTAGGTTAGGTTGGTTGGTTAGGTTAGTTGGTTAGTTAGGTTGGTTACGTTGGTTGGTTACGTTGGTTAGGATGGTTGGTTACGTTGGTTAGGTTAGGTTGGGTTGGTTGGTTAGGTTAGGTTAGGCTGGTTCGTTAGGTTGCTTGGATAGGTTGGTTGATTAGGTTCTTTGGTTAGGTTGGTTGGTTAGGTTGCTTGGTTAGGTTGGTTGGTTAGGTTGCTTGGTTAGGTTGCTTGGTTAGGTTGGTTGGTTAGGTAGCTTGGTTAGGTTGCTTGGGTAGGTTAGATAGCTTTGGTTGGTTGGTTAGGTTAGATAGCTTAGGTTGGTTGGTTAGGTTAGATAGCTTAGGTTGGTTGTTTAGGTTAGATAGCTAAGGTTGGTTGGATAGGTTGGTTGGTTAGGTTAGATAGCTTAGGTTGGTTGGTTAGGTTGGTTGGTTAGTTAGGTTGGTTTGTTAGGTTGGTTGGTTGGTTAAATTGGTTGGTTAGGTTAGGTTGGTTAGGTTAGGTTGCTTAGGTTGGTTGCTTAGGTTGGTTGCTTAGGTTGGTTGGTTAGGTTGCTTGGTTAGGTTAGATAGCTTAGGTTGGTTGGTTAGGTTAGATAGCTTAGGTTGGTTGGTTAGGTTAGATAGCTTAGGTTGGCTGGTTAGGTTAGATAGCTAAGGTTGGTTGGATAGGTTGGTTGGTTAGGTTAGATAGCTTAGGTTGGTTGGTTAGGTTGGTTGGTTAGTTAGGTTGGTTTGTTAGGTTGGTTAGGTTGGTTGGATGGTTAGGTTAGATGGTTAGGTTAGATTGGTTAGGTTAGGTTGCTTGGGTTGGTTGCTTAGGTTGGTTGCTTAGGTTGGTTGGTTAGGTTGGTTACGTTGGTTAGGTTGGTTGGTTAGGTTAGTTAGGTTGGTTGGTTAGGTTGGTTGGTTAGGTTGGTTGGTTAGGTTAGATAGCTTACGTTGGTTAGGTTGGTTGGTTAGTTAGGTTGGTTAGTTAGATAGCTTAGGTTGGTTAGGTTGGTTGATTGGTTAGGTTCCTTGGTTAGGTTGGTTGGTTAGGTTGCTTGGTTAGGTTGCTTGGTTAGGTTGGTTGGTTAGGTTGCTTGGTTAGGTTAGATAGCTTAGGTTGGGTGGTTAGGTTAGGTTGCTTAGGTTGGTTGCTTAGGTTGGTTGGTTAGGTTGGTTACGTTGGTTAGGTTGGTTAGGTTGGTTGGTTAGGTTGCTTGGTTAGGTTGGTTGGATAGGTTGGTTAGATAGCTTAGGTTGGTTGGTTAGGTTAGATAGCTTAGGTTGGTTGGTTAGGTTGGTTGGTTAGGTTAGATAGCTTACGTTGGTTAGGTTGATTGGTTAGGTTGGTTAGTTAGGTTGGTTGGTTAGGTTGCTTGGTTAGATTAGATAGCTTAGGTTGGTTGGTTAGGTTAGTTACGTTGGTTGGTTAGGTTAGATAGTTTACGTTGGTTAGGTTGGTTGGTTAGTTAGGTTGGTTGGTTAGATAGCTTAGGTTGGTTGATTAGGTTGGTTGGTTAGTTAGGTTGGTTGGTTGGTTAGGTTGGTTGGTTAGGTTGGTTGGTTGGTTAGGTTGGTTAGGTTAGGTTGGTTAGGTTAAGTTGGTTACGTAACCTAACCTAACATTGGTTAGGTTGGTTGGTCACGTTGGTTAGGATGGTTGGTTACGTTGGTTAGGTTGGTTGGTTACGTTGGTTAGGTTGGTTGGTTGGTTAGGTTAGGTTAGGTTAGTTTGGTTGGTTAGGTTAGGTTAGGTTGGTTAGGTTAGGTTGGTTGGTTAGGTTGCTTGGTTAGGTTGGTTGATTAGGTTGCTTGGTTAGGTTAGATAGCTTAGGTTGGTTGGTTAGGTTAGATAGCTTAGGTTGTTTGGTTAGGTTGGTTGGTTAGTTAGGTTGGTTGGTTAGATAGCTTAGGTTGGTTGATTAGGTTGGTTGGTTAGTTAGGTTGGTTGGTTGGTTAGGTTGGTTGGTTAGGTTGGTTGGTTGGTTAGGTTGGTTAGGTTAGGTTGGTTAGGTTAAGTTGGTTACGAAACCTAACCTAACATTGGTTAGGTTGGTTGGTCACGTTGGTTAGGATGGTTGGTTACGTTGGTTAGGTTGGTTGGTTACGTTGGTTAGGTTGGTTGGTTGGTTAGGTTAGGTTAGGTTAGTTTGGTTGGTTAGGTTAGGTTAGGTTGGTTAGGGTAGGTTGGTTGGTTAGGTTGCTTGGTTAGGTTGGTTGATTAGGTTGCTTGGTTAGGTTAGAAAGCTAAGGTTGGTTGGATAGGTTAGATAGGTTAGGTTGGCTGGTTAGTTAGGTTGGTTTGTTAGGTTGGTTAGGTTGGTTGGTTGGTTAGTTTGGTTGGTTACCTAACCTAAGCAACCTAACCTAAGCAACCTAAGTTAGGTTGGTTAGGTTAGGTTGGTTAGGTTAGGTTGGTTAGGTTAGGTTGCTTAGGTTGGTTGCTTAGGTTGGTTATGTTGGTTAGGTTGGTTGGTTACATTGGTTAGGTTGGTTGCTTATGTTGGTTAGGTTGGTTGGTTAGGTTAGGTTAGGTTGGTTGGTTAGGTTAGTTGGTTAGTTAGGTTGGTTACGTTGGTTGGTTACGTTGGTTAGGATGGTTGGTTACGTTGGTTAGGTTAGGTTGGGTTGGTTGGTTAGGTTAGGTTAGGCTGGTTCGTTAGGTTGCTTGGATAGGTTGGTTGATTAGGTTCTTTGGTTAGGTTGGTTGGTTAGGTTGCTTGGTTAGGTTGGTTGGTTAGGTTGCTTGGTTAGGTTGCTTGGTTAGGTTGGTTGGTTAGGTAGCTTGGTTAGGTTGCTTGGGTAGGTTAGATAGCTTTGGTTGGTTGGTTAGGTTAGATAGCTTAGGTTGGTTGGTTAGGTTAGATAGCTTAGGTTGGTTGTTTAGGTTAGATAGCTAAGGTTGGTTGGATAGGTTGGTTGGTTAGGTTAGATAGCTTAGGTTGGTTGGTTAGGTTGGTTGGTTAGTTAGGTTGGTTTGTTAGGTTGGTTGGTTGGTTAAATTGGTTGGTTAGGTTAGGTTGGTTAGGTTAGGTTGCTTAGGTTGGTTGCTTAGGTTGGTTGCTTAGGTTGGTTGGTTAGGTTGCTTGTTTAGGTTAGATAGCTTAGGTTGGTTGGTTAGGTTAGATAGCTTAGGTTGGTTGGTTAGGTTAGATAGCTTAGGTTGGCTGGTTAGGTTAGATAGCTAAGGTTGGTTGGATAGGTTGGTTGGTTAGGTTAGATAGCTTAGGTTGGTTGGTTAGGTTGGTTGGTTAGTTAGGTTGGTTTGTTAGGTTGGTTAGGTTGGTTGGATGGTTAGGTTAGTTGGTTAGGTTAGATTGGTTAGGTTAGGTTGCTTGGGTTGGTTGCTTAGGTTGGTTGCTTAGGTTGGTTGGTTAGGTTGGTTACGTTGGTTAGGTTGGTTGGTTAGGTTAGTTAGGTTGGTTGGTTAGGTTGGTTGGTTAGGTTGGTTGGTTAGGTTAGATAGCTTACGTTGGTTAGGTTGGTTGGTTAGTTAGGTTGGTTAGTTAGATAGCTTAGGTTGGTTAGGTTGGTTGATTGGTTAGGTTCCTTGGTTAGGTTGGTTGGTTAGGTTGCTTGGTTAGGTTGCTTGGTTAGGTTGGTTGGTTAGGTTGCTTGGTTAGGTTAGATAGCTTAGGTTGGGTGGTTAGGTTAGGTTGCTTAGGTTGGTTGCTTAGGTTGGTTGGTTAGGTTGGTTACGTTGGTTAGGTTGGTTAGGTTGGTTGGTTAGGTTGCTTGGTTAGGTTGGTTGGATAGGTTGGTTAGATAGCTTAGGTTGGTTGGTTAGGTTAGATAGCTTAGGTTGGTTGGTTAGGTTGGTTGGTTAGGTTAGATAGCTTACGTTGGTTAGGTTGATTGGTTAGGTTGGTTAGTTAGGTTGGTTGGTTAGGTTGCTTGGTTAGATTAGATAGCTTAGGTTGGTTGGTTAGGTTAGTTACGTTGGTTGGTTAGGTTAGATAGTTTACGTTGGTTAGGTTGGTTGGTTAGTTAGGTTGGTTGGTTAGATAGCTTAGGTTGGTTGATTAGGTTGGTTGGTTAGTTAGGTTGGTTGGTTGGTTAGGTTGGTTGGTTAGGTTGGTTGGTTGGTTAGGTTGGTTAGGTTAGGTTGGTTAGGTTAAGTTGGTTACGTAACCTAACCTAACATTGGTTAGGTTGGTTGGTCACGTTGGTTAGGATGGTTGGTTACGTTGGTTAGGTTGGTTGGTTACGTTGGTTAGGTTGGTTGGTTGGTTAGGTTAGGTTAGGTTAGTTTGGTTGGTTAGGTTAGGTTAGGTTGGTTAGGTTAGGTTGGTTGGTTAGGTTGCTTGGTTAGGTTGGTTGATTAGGTTGCTTGGTTAGGTTAGATAGCTTAGGTTGGTTGGTTAGGTTAGATAGCTTAGGTTGTTTGGTTAGGTTGGTTGGTTAGTTAGGTTGGTTGGTTAGATAGCTTAGGTTGGTTGATTAGGTTGGTTGGTTAGTTAGGTTGGTTGGTTGGTTAGGTTGGTTGGTTAGGTTGGTTGGTTGGTTAGGTTGGTTAGGTTAGGTTTGTTAGGTTAAGTTGGTTACGAAACCTAACCTAACATTGGTTAGGTTGGTTGGTCACGTTGGTTAGGATGGTTGGTTACGTTGGTTAGGTTGGTTGGTTACGTTGGTTAGGTTGGTTGGTTGGTTAGGTTAGGTTAGGTTAGTTTGGTTGGTTAGGTTAGGTTAGGTTGGTTAGGGTAGGTTGGTTGGTTAGGTTGCTTGGTTAGGTTGGTTGATTAGGTTGCTTGGTTAGGTTAGAAAGCTAAGGTTGGTTGGATAGGTTAGATAGGTTAGGTTGGCTGGTTAGTTAGGTTGGTTTGTTAGGTTGGTTAGGTTGGTTGGTTGGTTAGTTTGGTTGGTTACCTAACCTAAGCAACCTAACCTAAGCAACCTAAGTTAGGTTGGTTAGGTTAGGTTGGTTAGGTTAGGTTGGTTAGGTTAGGTTGCTTAGGTTGGTTGCTTAGGTTGGTTATGTTGGTTAGGTTGGTTGGTTACATTGGTTAGGTTGGTTGCTTACGTTGGTTAGGTTGGTTGGTTAGGTTAGGTTAGGTTGGTTGGTTAGGTTAGTTGGTTGGTTAGGTTGGTTACGTTGGTTGGTTACGTTGGTTAGGATGGTTGGTTACGTTGGTTAGGTTAGGTTGGGTTGGTTGGTTAGGTTAGGTTAGGCTGGTTCGTTAGGTTGCTTGGATAGGTTGGTTGATTAGGTTCTTTGGTTAGGTTGGTTGGTTAGGTTGCTTGGTTAGGTTGGTTGGTTAGGTTGCTTGGTTAGGTTGCTTGGTTAGGTTGGTTGGTTAGGTAGCTTGGTTAGGTTGCTTGGGTAGGTTAGATAGCTTAGGTTGGTTGGTTAGGTTAGATAGCTTAGGTTGGTTGGTTAGGTTAGATAGCTTAGGTTGGTTGTTTAGGTTAGATAGCTAAGGTTGGTTGGATAGGTTGGTTGGTTAGGTTAGATAGCTTAGGTTGGTTGGTTAGGTTGGTTGGTTAGTTAGGTTGGTTTGTTAGGTTGGTTGGTTGGTTAAATTGGTTGGTTAGGTTAGGTTGGTTAGGTTAGGTTGCTTAGGTTGGTTGCTTAGGTTGGTTGCTTAGGTTGGTTGGTTAGGTAGCTTGGTTAGGTTGCTTGGTTAGGTTAGATAGCTTAGGTTGGTTGGTTAGGTTAGATAGCTTAGGTTGGTTGGTTAGGTTAGATAGCTTAGGTTGGTTGGTTAGGTTAGATAGCTAAGGTTGGTTGGATAGGTTGGTTGGTTAGGTTAGATAGCTTAGGTTGGTTGGTTAGGTTGGTTGGTTAGTTAGGTTGGTTTGTTAGGTTGGTTAGGTTGGTTGGATGGTTAGGTTAGTTGGTTAGGTTAGATTGGTTAGGTTAGGTTGCTTGGGTTGGTTGCTTAGGTTGGTTGCTTAGGTTGGTTGGTTAGGTTGGTTACGTTGGTTAGGTTGGTTGGTTAGGTTAGTTAGGTTGGTTGGTTAGGTTGGTTGGTTAGGTTGGTTGGTTAGGTTAGATAGCTTACGTTGGTTAGGTTGGTTGGTTAGTTAGGTTGGTTAGTTAGATAGCTTAGGTTGGTTAGGTTGGTTGATTGGTTAGGTTCCTTGGTTAGGTTGGTTGGTTAGGTTGCTTGGTTAGGTTGCTTGGTTAGGTTGGTTGGTTAGGTTGCTTGGTTAGGTTAGATAGCTTAGGTTGGGTGGTTAGGTTAGTTAGGTTGGTTGGTTAGGTTAGATTGTTTACGTTGGTTAGGTTGGTTGGTTAGTTAGGTTGGTTAGTTACGTTTGTTGATTAGGTTGGTTGGTTAGTTAGGTTGGTTGGTTGGTTGGTTGGTTAGGTTCGTTGGTTAGGTTGGTTGGTTGGTTAGGTTGGTTAGGTTAGGTTGGTTAGGTTGGTTGGTTAGGTTAAGTTGGTTACGTTATTACGTTGGTTAGGTTGGTTGGTTACGTTGGTTAGGATGGTTGGTTACGTTGGTTAGGATGGTTGGTTACGTTGGTTAGGTTGGTTGGTTAGGTTAGGTTGGTTGGGTTGGTTGGTTAGGTTAGATAGCTTAGGTTGCTTGGTTAGGTTAGATAGCTTAGGTTGGTTGGTTAGGTTAGATAGCTAAGGTTGGTTGGATAGGTTGGTTGGTTAGGTTAGATAGCTTAGGTTGGTTGGTTAGGTTGGTTAGTTAGGTTGGTTTGTTAGGTTGGTTAGGTTGGTTGATTGGTTAGGTTAGGTTGCTTAGGTTGGTTGCTTAGGTTGGTTGCTTAGGTTGGTTACATTGGTTAGGTTGGTTGGTTACGTTGGTTAGGTTGGTTGGTTAGTTGGTTAGGTTAGGTTAGGTTAGGTTAGGTTGCTCAGGTTAGGTTGCTCAGGTTAGGTTGCTCAGGTTAGGTTGCTCAGGTTCGGTTGCTCAAGTTAGGTTGCTCAGGTTCGGTTGCTCAGGTTAGGTTGGTCAGGTTGGTTGGTTAGGTTAGGTTGCTTAGGTTAGGTTGCTCAGGTTAGGTTGCTCAGGTTAGGTTGCTCAGGTTAGGTTGCTCAGGTTAGGTTGCTCAGGTTAGGTTGCTCAGGTTAGGTTGCTCAGGTTAGGTTAGGTTGCTCAGGTTAGGTTAGGTTGCTCAGGTTAGGTTGCTCAGGTTAGGTTGCTCAACCTTAGGTTAGGTTAGGTTACATTGCTTAGGTTGGTTGGTTACGTTGGTTGGTTGGTTACGTTGGTTGGTTGGTTAGGTTGGATAGTTAGGTTGGTTGGTTAGGTTGGTTGGTTAGGTTTCTTTGTTAGGTTAGTTAGGTTGGTTGGATAGCTTAGGTTGGTTAGGTTAGATAGCTTAGGTTGCTTGGTTAGGTAAGATAGCTTAGGTAGGTTGGTTAGGTTAGATAGCTTAGGTTGGTTGGTTAGGTTAGATAGCTTAGGTTGGTTGGTTAGGTTAGTTAGGATGGTTGGTTGGATAGCTTAGGTTGGTTAGGTTGCTTGGTTAGGTTAGATAGCTTAGGTTGGTGGGTTAGGTTAGTTAGGTTGGTTGGTTGGATAGCTTAGGTTGGTTGGTTGGTTGGATAGCTTAGGTTGGTTGGTTGGTTGGATAGCTTAGTTAGGTTGGTTACGTTGGTTGGTTACGTTGGTTGGTTACGTTGGTTAGGATGGTTGATTACGTTGGTTAGGTTAGGTGGGGTTGGTTGGTTAGGTTGCTTGGTTAGGTTGGTTGATTAGGTTCTTTGGTTAGGTTGGTTGATTAGGTTCTTTGGTTAGGTTGGTTGGTTAGGTTGCTTAGTTAGGTTGGTTGGTAAGGTTGCTTGGTTAGGTTGGTTGATTAGGTTCTTCGGTTAGGTTGGTTATTTAGGTTAGGTTGCTTAGGTTGGTTGCTTAGGTTGGTTGCTTAGGTTGCTTAGGTTGGTTGGTTAGGTTAGATAGCTTAGGTTGGTTGGTTAGGTTAGATAGCTTAGGTTGGTTGGTTAGGTTAGGTTGCTTAGGTTGGTTGCTTAGGTTGGTTGGTTAGGTTGGTTGGTTAGGTTGGTTGGTTGGCTAGGTTAGATAGCTTACGTTGGTTAGGTTGCTTGGTTAGGTTGGTTGGCTAGGTTAGATAGCTTACGTTGGTTTGGTTGGTTGGTAAGGTTCCTTGGTTAGGTTGGTTGGTTAGGTTGCTTGGTTAGGTTGGTTGGTTAGGTTGGTTGGTTAGGTTAGATAGCTTAGGTTGGTTGGTTAGGTTAGATAGCTTAGGTTGGTTGGTTAGGTTAGATAGCTTAGGTTGGTTGGTTAGGTTGATTGGTTAGGTTAGATAGCTTACGTTGGTTGGTTAGGTTGGTTGGTTAGGTTAGATAGCTTACGTTGGTTAGGTTAGTTGGTTAGGTTGCTTGGTTAGGTTGGTTGGTTAGGTTGGTTGGTTAGGTTGCTTGGTTAGGTTAGATAGCTTAAGTTGGTTGGTTAGGTTGGTTGGTTAGGTTAGATTGCTTAGGTTGGTTGGTTAGTTAGGTTGGTTAGGTTGGTTGGTTGGATAGCTTAGGTTGGTTGGTTAGGTTGGTTGGTTAGGTTGGTTGGTTAGGTTGGTTGGTTAGGTTGGTTGATTAGGTTCTTTGGTTAGGTTAGGTTGGTTGGTTAGGTTGCTTGGTTAGGTTGGTTGATTAGGTTCTTTGGTTAGGTTGCTTGGTTTTGTTGGTTGGTTAGTTGCTTGGTTAGGTTAGATAGCTTAGGTTGGTTAGGTTAGATAGCTTAGGTTGGTTGGTTAGGTTAGATAGCTTAGGTTGGTTGGTTAGGTTAGATAGCTTAGGTTAGATAGCTAAGGTTGGTTGGATAGGTTGGTTGGTTAGGTTGGTTGGTTAGTTAGGTTGGTTTGTTAGGTTGGTTAGGTTGGTTGGTTAGGTTGGTTGGTTAGGTGTGTTAGGTTGGTTGATTAGGTTAGATAGCTTACGTTGGTTAGGTTGGTTGGTTGGTTAGGTTCCTTGGTTAGGTTGGTTGGTTAGGTTGCTTGGGTAGGTTGCTTGGTTAGGTTAGATAGCTTAGGTTGGTTGGTTAGGTTAGTTAGGTTGGTTGGTTAGGTTAAATAGTTTACGTTGGTTGGTTGGTTAGGTTGGTTAGGTTAGGTTGGTTAGGTTGGTTAGGTTGGTTGGTTAGGTTAAGTTGGTTACGTTGGTTAGGATGGTTGGTTACGTTGGTTAGGTTGGTTGGTTACGTTGGTTAGGATGGTTGGTTACGTTGGTTAGGTAACTGTGTATGGAGTCAGCCTCCACCACATCACTTCCTAATGCATTCCATTTGTCAACCACTCTGACACTAAAAAAGTTCTTTCTAATATCTCTGTGGCTCATTTGGGCGCTCAGTTTCCACCTGTGTCCCCTTGTGCATGTGCCCCTTGTGTTAAATAGCCTGTCTTTATCTACCTTATCAATTCCCTTGAGAATCTTGAATGTGGTGATCATGTCCCCCCTAACTCTTCTGTCTTCCAACACTGTGTGTGTGTGTGTGTGTGTGTGTGTGTGTGTGTGTGTGTGTGTGTGTGTGTGTGTGTGTGTGTGTGTGTGTGTGTGTGTGTGTGTGTGTGTGTGTACGCATAAGAGGCTGGTACATAAGCTGGAGAGACAGGCAGGTGTAGCTGGTAAGGTGCTCCAGTGGATAAGGGAGTATCTAAGCAATAGGAAGCAGAGAGTTACGGTGAGGGGGTGAGACCTCCGATTGGCGTGAAGTCACCAGTGGAGCCCCACAGGGCTCTGTACTGGGTCCTATCTTGTTTCTGATATATGTAAATGATCTCCCGGAGGGTATCGATTCATTTCTCTCAATGTTTGCGGACGCTGCTAAAATTATGAGAAGGATTAAAACCAAAGAGGACTTTTTGAGGTTTCAAGAAGACCTAGACAAGCTGAAGTAATGGTCGAACAAATGGTTGTTAGAGTTTAACCCAACCAAATGTAATGTAATGGAGATAGGTGTAGGGAGCAGGAGGCCAGATACAAGGTATCATCTGGGAGAGGAAATTCTTCAGAAGTCAAAGAAGGAAAAAGACTTGGGGGTTGATATCACGCCAGACCTGTCTCCTGCAGCACATGTCAAGAGGATAACATCAGCGGTATATGCCAGGCTGGCCAACATACGAACGGCATTCAGAAACTTGTGTAAAGAATCATTCAGAACTTTGTATACCACATAAGTCAGGCCAATCCTGGAGTATGCAGCCCCAGCATGGAGTCCATATCTAGTCAAGGATAAGACTAAACTGGAAAAGGTTCAAATGTGTGCCACCAGACTAGTACCCGAGCTGTGAGGTATGAGCTACGAGGAGAGACTATGGGAATTAAACCTCACTTCGCTGGAAGACAGAAGAGTTAAGGGGGACATGATCACCACATTTAAGATTCTGAAGGGAATTGATAGGGTAGATAAAGACTGTCTATTTAACACAAGGGGACACAGGTGGAAACTAAGTGCCCAAATGAGCCACAGAGATATTAGAAAGAACTTTTTTAGTGTCAGAGTGGTTGACAAATGGAATGCATTAGGAAGTGATGTGGTGGAGGCTGACTCCATACACAGTTTCAAGTGTAGATATGATAGAGCCCAGTAGGCTCAGGAATCTGTACACCTGTTGATTGACGGTTGAGAGGCGGGACCAAAGAGCCAGAGCTCAACCCCCGCAAACACAACTAGGTGAGTACAACTAGGTGAGTATACACACACACACGTCAGTTAGCCTAAATTCTCCAATATTCATTCATAAAACTGCCTCACGGGACTGCAACCTTACCAAACAAAGCTGTCAGGTATTTATGTCAACACAAATTAACAACTTCACATATCAATCATTGCAACTGTTGATAAATAGACACTAACTAACCTTGCTATGAGATATAAATACAAGTGCCAAATTTGATTCAGAAGGCAACTCCAGCGTGGCCTAGTCGGATAGAACAAGTTCCTAATCCGGATAGACCTGCGTTCGAGCCTGTCGGAACGGTTGCAAGTACAGGGCACAGATTTCTCTGTGTGTCCCCTCCTGTAGGAGCATCAGTTTCGATAGATTCTCTGGATAGCCGAAGATTGATTGACCGACTCCTTGGAATGTGGGGAAGGGTTGAAGTCCGGGGGGCCACGGACGGATACCTGGATCCACTGACCTCGGGCAGGTCTTTCAATCCACCTGGATTTCAGGTGGGGAGAAGGGAGGCAATTTGGGTCGACACAAATAGCTTCCTGGACCCAAAACCCCTTGGATACACGGACACGGACACTCACACGGACACGCACACGGACACTCATGGACTCTGACACGAACCTTCGGTTCGTGTCAGAGTCCATGAGTGGTTGGTTGGCTGGTTGCTTAGGTTAGGTTGCTCAGGTTAGGTTGCTCAGGTTAGGTTGCTCAGGTTAGGTTGCTCAGGTTAGGTTGCTCAGGTTAGGTTGCTCAGGTTAGGTTGCTCAGGTTAGGTTGCTCAGGTTAGGTTGCTCAGGTTAGATTGCTCTGGTTAGGTTGCTCAGGTTAGGTTGCTCAGGTTAGGTTGCTCAGGTTAGGTTGCTCAGGTTAGGTTGCTCAGGTTAGGTTGCTCAGGTTAGGTTGCTCAGGTTAGGTTGCTCAGGATAGGTTGGTTAGGTTAGGTTGCTCAGGTTAGGTTGCTCAGGTTAGGTTGCTCAGGTTAGGTTGCTCAGGTTAGGTTGCTCAGGTTAGGTTGCTCAGGTTAGGTTGCTCAGGATAGGTTGCTCAGGTTAGGTTGCTCAGGATAGGTTGCTCAGGTTAGGTTGCTCAGGATAGGTTGCTCAGGATAGGTTGCTCAGGTTAGGTTGCTCAGGTTAGGTTGCTCAGGTTAGGTTGCTCAGGTTAGGTTGCTCAGGTTAGGTTGCTCAGGTTAGGTTGCTCAGATTAGGTTGCTCAGGTTAGGTTGCTCAGGTTCGGTTGCTCAGGTTAGGTTGCTCAGGTTAGGTTGCTCAGGTTAGGTTGCTCAGGTTAGTTTGCTCAGGTTAGGTTGCTCAGGTTAGGTTGCTCAGGTTAGGTAGCTCAGGTTAGGTTGCTCAGGTTAGGTTGCTCAGGTTAGTTTGCTCAGGTTAGGTTGCTCAGGTTAGGTTGCTTAGGTTAGGTTGCTCAGGTTAGGTTGCTCAGGTTAGGTTGCTCAGGTTAGGTTGCTTAGGTTAGGTTGCTCAGGTTAGGTTGCTCAGGTTAGGTTGCTCAGGTTAGGTTACATTGCTTAGGTTGGTTGGTTGGTTAGGTTGGTTGGTTAGGTTGCTTGGTTAGGTTAGATAGCTTAGGTTGCTTGGTTAGGTTAGTTAGGTTGGTTGGATAGCTTAGGTTGGTTGGTTACGTTGGTTAGGTTGGTTGGTTGGTTGGTTAGGTTGGTTGGTTAGGTTGGGTTAGTTGGTTGATTAGGTTCTTTGGTTAGGTTGGTTGGTTAGGTTGCTTGGTTAGATTGGTTGGTTAGGTTCTTCGGTTAGGTTGGTTAGGTTGGTTGGTTAGGTTAGGTTGCTTAAGTTGGTTGCTTAGGTTGGTTGGATAGGTTAGATAGCTTAGGTTGGTTGGTTAGGTTAGATAGCTTAGGTTGGTTGGTTAAGTTAGGTTGCTTAGGTTGGTTGCTTAGGTTGGTTGGTTAGGTTGGTTACGTTGGTTAGGTTGGTTAGGTTGGTTGGTTAGGTTGCTTGGTTAGGTTGGTTGGATAGCTTAGGTTGGTTGGTTAGGTTAGATAGCTTAGGTTGGTTGGTTAGGTTGGTTGGTTAGGTTAGATAGCTTACGTTGGTTAGGTTGCTTGGTTAGGTTGGTTGGTTAGGTTGGTTGGTTAGGTTGCTTGGTTAGATTAGATAGCTTAGGTTGGTTGGTTAGGTTAGTTACGTTGGTTGGTTAGGTTAGATAGTTTACGTTGGTTAGGTTGGTTGGTTAGTTAGGTTGGTTGGTTGGTTAGGTTGGTTGGTTAGGTTGGTCTGTTGGTTAGGTTGGTTAGGTTAGGTTGGTTAGGTTAAGTTGGTTACATAACCTAACCTAACATTGGTTAGGTTGGTTGGTCACGTTGGTTAGGATGGTTGGTTACGTTGGTTAGGTTGGTTGGTTACGTTGGTTAGGTTGGTTGGTTAGGTTAGGTTAGGTTAGTTTGGTTGGTTAGGTTAGGTTAGGTTGGTTAGGTTAGGTTGGTTGGTTAGGTTGCTTGGTTAGGTTGGTTGATTAGGTTGTTTGGTTAGGTTAGATAGCTTAGGTTGTTTGGTTAGGTTAGATAGCTTAGGTTAGTTGGTTAGGTTAGATAGCTAAGGTTGGTTGGATAGGTTGGTTGGATAGGTTAGATAGCTTAGGTTGTTTGGTTAGGTTGGTTGGTTAGTTAGGTTGGTTTGTTAGGTTGGTTAGGTTGGTTGGTTGGTTAGTTTGGTTGGTTACCTAACCTAAGCAACCTAACCTAAGCAACCTAAGTTAGGTTGGTTAGGTTAGGTTGGTTAGGTTAGGTTGCTTAGGTTGGTTGCTTAGGTTGGTTATGTTGGTTAGGTTGGTTGGTTACATTGGTTAGGTTGGTTGCTTACGTTGGTTAGGTTGGTTGGTTAGGTTAGGTTAGGTTGGTTGGTTAGGTTAGTTGGTTGGTTAGGTTGGTTACGTTGGTTGGTTACATTGGTTAGGTTAGGTTGGGTTGGTTGGTTAGGTTAGGTTAGGTTAGTTCGTTAGGTTGCTTGGATAGGTTGGTTGATTAGGTTCTTTGGTTAGGTTGGTTGGTTAGGTTGCTTGGTTAGGTTGGTTGGTTAGGTTGCTTAGTTAGGTTGCTTGGTTAGGTTAGATAGCTTAGGTTGGTTGGTTAGGTTAGATAGCTTAGGTTGGTTGGTTAGGTTAGATAGCTTAGGTTGGTTGGTTAGGTTAGATAGCTAAGGTTGGTTGGATAGGTTGGTTGGTTAGGTTAGATAGCTTAGGTTGGTTGGTTAGGTTGGTTGGTTAGTTAGGTTGGTTTGTTAGGTTGGTTGGTTGGTTAGGTTGGTTGGTTAGGTTAGGTTGGTTAGGTTAGGTTGCTTAGGTTGGTTGCTTAGGTTGGTTGCTTAGGTTGGTTGGTTAGGTAGCTTGGTTAGGTTGCTTGGTTAGGTTAGATAGCTTAGGTTGGTTGGTTAGGTTAGATAGCTTAGGTTGGTTGGTTAGGTTAGATAGCTTAGGTTGGTTGGTTAGGTTAGATAGCTAAGGTTGGTTGGATAGGTTGGTTGGTTAGGTTAGATAGCTTAGGTTGGTTGGTTAGGTTGGTTGGTTAGTTAGGTTGGTTTGTTAGGTTGGTTAGGTTGGTTGGATGGTTAGGTTAGTTGGTTAGGTTAGATTGGTTAGGTTAGGTTGCTTAGGTTGGTTGCTTAGGTTGGTTGCTTAGGTTGGTTGGTTAGGGTGGTTACGTTGGTTAGGTTGGTTGGTTAGGTTAGTTAGGTTGGTTGGTTAGGTTGGTTGGTTAGGTTGGTTGGTTAGGTTAGATAGCTTACGTTGGTTAGGTTGGTTGGTTAGTTAGGTTGGTTAGTTAGATAGCTTACGTTGGTTAGGTTGCTTGGTTAGGTTGGTTGGTTAGGTTGGTTGGTTAGGTTGCTTGGTTAGATTAGATAGCTTAGGTTGGTTGGTTAGGTTAGTTACGTTGGTTGGTTAGGTTAGATAGTTTACGTTGGTTAGGTTGGTTGGTTAGTTAGGTTGGTTGGTTGGTTAGGTTGGTTGGTTAGGTTGGTCTGTTGGTTAGGTTGGTTAGGTTAGGTTGGTTAGGTTAAGTTGGTTACATAACCTAACCTAACATTGGTTAGGTTGGTCTGTTGGTTAGGTTGGTTAGGTTAGGTTGGTTAGGTTAAGTTGGTTACATAACCTAACCTAACATTGGTTAGGTTGGTTGGTCACGTTGGTTAGGATGGTTGGTTACGTTGGTTAGGTTGGTTGGTTACGTTGGTTAGGTTGGTTGGTTAGGTTAGGTTAGGTTAGTTTGGTTGGTTAGGTTAGGTTAGGTTGGTTAGGTTAGGTTGGTTGGTTAGGTTGCTTGGTTAGGTTGGTTGATTAGGTTGTTTGGTTAGGTTAGATAGCTTAGGTTGTTTGGTTAGGTTAGATAGCTTAGGTTAGTTGGTTAGGTTAGATAGCTAAGGTTGGTTGGATAGGTTGGTTGGATAGGTTAGATAGCTTAGGTTGTTTGGTTAGGTTGGTTGGTTAGTTAGGTTGGTTTGTTAGGTTGGTTAGGTTGGTTGGTTGGTTAGTTTGGTTGGTTACCTAACCTAAGCAACCTAACCTAAGCAACCTAAGTTAGGTTGGTTAGGTTAGGTTGGTTAGGTTAGGTTGCTTAGGTTGGTTGCTTAGGTTGGTTATGTTGGTTAGGTTGGTTGGTTACATTGGTTAGGTTGGTTGCTTACGTTGGTTAGGTTGGTTGGTTAGGTTAGGTTAGGTTGGTTGGTTAGGTTAGTTGGTTGGTTAGGTTGGTTACGTTGGTTGGTTACATTGGTTAGGTTAGGTTGGGTTGGTTGGTTAGGTTAGGTTAGGTTGGTTCGTTAGGTTGCTTGGATAGGTTGGTTGATTAGGTTCTTTGGTTAGGTTGGTTGGTTAGGTTGCTTGGTTAGGTTGGTTGGTTAGGTTGCTTGGTTAGGTTGCTTGGTTAGGTTAGATAGCTTAGGTTGGTTGGTTAGGTTAGATAGCTTAGGTTGGTTGGTTAGGTTAGATAGCTTAGGTTGGTTGGTTAGGTTAGATAGCTAAGGTTGGTTGGATAGGTTGGTTGGTTAGGTTAGATAGCTTAGGTTGGTTGGTTAGGTTGGTTGGTTAGTTAGGTTGGTTTGTTAGGTTGGTTGGTTGGTTAGGTTGGTTGGTTAGGTTAGGTTGGTTAGGTTAGGTTGCTTAGGTTGGTTGCTTAGGTTGGTTGCTTAGGTTGGTTGGTTAAGTAGCTTGGTTAGGTTGCTTGGTTAGGTTAGATAGCTTAGGTTGGTTGGTTAGGTTAGATAGCTTAGGTTGGTTGGTTAGGTTAGATAGCTTAGGTTGGTTGGTTAGGTTAGATAGCTAAGGTTGGTTGGATAGGTTGGTTGGTTAGGTTAGATAGCTTAGGTTGGTTGGTTAGGTTGGTTGGTTAGTTAGGTTGGTTTGTTAGGTTGGTTAGGTTGGTTGGATGGTTAGGTTAGTTGGTTAGGTTAGATTGGTTAGGTTAGGTTGCTTAGGTTGGTTGCTTAGGTTGGTTGCTTAGGTTGGTTGGTTAGGTTGGTTACGTTGGTTAGGTTGGTTGGTTAGGTTAGTTAGGTTGGTTGGTTAGGTTGGTTGGTTAGGTTGGTTGGTTAGGTTAGATAGCTTACGTTGGTTAGGTTGGTTGGTTAGTTAGGTTGGTTAGTTAGATAGCTTAGGTTGGTTAGGTTGGTTGATTGGTTAGGTTCCTTGGTTAGGTTGGTTGGTTAGGTTGCTTGGTTAGGTTGCTTGGTTAGGTTGGTTGGTTAGGTTGCTTGGTTAGGTTAGATAGCTTAGGTTGGTTGGTTAGGTTAGTTAGGTTGGTTGGTTAGGTTAGATAGTTTACGTTGGTTAGGTTGGTTGGTTAGTTAGGTTGGTTAGTTACGTTGGTTGATTAGGTTGGTTGGTTAGTTAGGTTGGTTGGTTGGTTGGTTGGTTAGGTTGGTTGGTTAGGTTGGTTGGTTGGTTAGGTTGGTTAGGTTAGGTTGGTTAGGTTGGTTGGTTAGGTTAAGTTGGTTACGGTATTACGTTGGTTAGGTTGGTTGGTTACGTTGGTTAGGATGGTTGGTTACGTTGGTTAGGATGGTTGGTTACGTTGGTTAGGTTGGTTGGTTAGGTTAGGTTGGTTGGGTTGGTTGGTTAGGTTAGATAGCTTAGGTTGCTTGGTTAGGTTAGATAGCTTAGGTTGGTTGGTTAGGTTAGATAGCTAAGGTTGGTTGGATAGGTTGGTTGGTTAGGTTAGATAGCTTAGGTTGGTTGGTTAGGTTGGTTGGTTGGTTAGTTAGGTTGGTTAATTGGTTAGGTTAGGTTGCTTAGGTTGGTTGCTTAGGTTGGTGGCTTAGGTTGGTTACATTGGTTAGGTTGGTTGGTTACGTTGGTTAGGTTGGTTGGTTAGTTGGTTAGGTTAGGTTAGGTTAGGTTAGGTTGCTCAGGTTTGGTTGCTCAGGTTAGGTTGCTCAGGTTAGGTTGCTCAGGTTCGGTTGCTCAGGTTAGGTTGCTCAGGTTCGGTTGCTCAGGTTAGGTTGCTCAGGTTGGTTGGTTAGGTTAGGTTGCTTAGGTTAGGTTGCTCAGGTTAGGTTGCTCAGGTTAGGTTGCTCAGGTTAGGTTGCTCAGGTTAGGTTGCTCAGGTTAGGTTGCTCAGGTTAGGTTAGGTTGCTCAGGTTAGGTTAGGTTGCTCAGGTTAGGTTGCTCAGGTTAGGTTGCTCAGGTTCGGTTGCTCAGGTTAGGTTGCTCAGGTTCGGTTGCTCAGGTTAGGTTGCTCAGGTTGGTTGGTTAGGTTAGGTTGCTTAGGTTAGGTTGCTCAGGTTAGGTTGCTCAGGTTAGGTTGCTCAGGTTAGGTTGCTCAGGTTAGGTTGCTCAGGTTAGGTTGCTCAGGTTAGGTTGCTCAGGTTAGGTTAGGTTGCTCAGGTTAGGTTAGGTTGCTCAGGTTAGGTTGCTCAGGTTAGGTTGCTCAACCTTAGGTTAGGTTAGGTTACATTGCTTAGGTTGGTTGGTTACGTTGGTTGGTTGGTTACGTTGGTTGGTTGGTTAGGTTGGATAGTTAGGTTGGTTGGTTAGGTTGGTTGGTTAGGTTTCTTTGTTAGGTTAGTTAGGTTGGTTGGATAGCTTAGGTTGGTTAGGTTAGATAGCTTAGGTTGCTTGGTTAGGTTAGATAGCTTAGGTAGGTTGGTTAGGTTAGATAGCTTAGGTTGGTTGGTTAGGTTAGATAGCTTAGGTTGGTTGGTTAGGTTAGTTAGGTTGGTTGGTTGGATAGCTTAGGTTGGTTAGGTTGCTTGGTTAGGTTAGATAGCTTAGGTTGGTGGGTTAGGTTAGTTAGGTTGGTTGGTTGGATAGCTTAGGTTGGTTGGTTGGTTGGATAGCTTAGGTTGGTTGGTTGGTTGGATAGCTTAGTTAGGTTGGTTACGTTGGTTGGTTACGTTGGTTAGGATGGTTGATTACGTTGGTTAGGTTAGGTTGGGTTGGTTGGTTAGGTTGCTTGGTTAGGTTGGTTGATTAGGTTCTTTGGTTAGGTTGGTTGATTAGGTTCTTTGGTTAGGTTGGTTGGTTAGGTTGCTTGGTTAGGTTGGTTGGTAAGGTTGCTTGGTTAGGTTGGTTGATTAGGTTCTTCGGTTAGGTTGGTTGGTTATGTTAGGTTGCTTAGGTTGGTTGCTTAGGTTGGTTGCTTAGGTTGCTTAGGTTGGTTGGTTAGGTTAGATAGCTTAGGTTGGTTGGTTAGGTTAGATAGCTTAGGTTGGTTGGTTAGGTTAGGATGCTTAGGTTGGTTGCTTAGGTTGGTTGGTTAGGTTGGTTGGTTAGGTCGGTTGTTTAGGTTGGTTGGCTAGGTTAGATAGCTTACGTTGGTTTGGTTGGTTGGTAAGGTTCCTTGGTTAGGTTGGTTGGTTAGGTTGGTTGGCTAGGTTAGATAGCTTACGTTGGTTTGGTTGGTTGGTAAGGTTCCTTGGTTAGGTTGGTTAGGTTGCTTGGTTAGGTTGCTTGGTTAGGTTGGTTGGTTAGGTTAGATAGCTTAGGTTGGTTGGTTAGGTTAGATAGCTTAGGTTGGTTGGTTAGGTTAGATAGCTTAGGTTGGTTGGTTAGGTTGGTTGGTTAGGTTAGATAGCTTACGTTGGTTGGTTAGGTTGGTTGGTTAGGTTAGATAGCTTACGTTGGTTAGGTTGGTTGGTTAGGTTGCTTGGTTAGGTTGGTTGGTTAGGTTGGTTGGTTAGGTTGCTTGGTTAGGTTAGATAGCTTAAGTTGGTTGGTTAGGTTGGTTGGTTAGGTTAGATTGCTTAGGTTGGTTGGTTAGTTAGGTTGGTTAGGTTGGTTGGTTGGATAGCTTAGGTTGGTTGGTTAGGTTGGTTGGTTAGGTTGGTTGGTTAGGTTGGTTGATTAGGTTCTTTGGTTAGGTTAGGTTGGTTGGTTAGGTTGCTTGGTTAGGTTGGTTGATTAGGTTCTTTGGTTAGGTTGCTTGGTTTTGTTGGTTGATTAGTTGCTTAGTTAGGTTAGATAGCTTAGGTTGGTTAGGTTAGATAGCTTAGGTTGGTTGGTTAGGTTAGATAGCTTAGGTTGGTTGGTTAGGTTAGATAGCTTAGGTTAGATAGCTAAGGTTGGTTGGATAGGTTGGTTGGTTAGGTTGGTTGGTTAGTTAGGTTGGTTAGTTAGGTTGGTTTGTTAGGTTGGTTAGGTTGGTTGGTTAGGTTGGTTGGTTAGGTGTGTTAGGTTGGTTGGTTAGGTTAGATAGCTTACGTTGGTTAGGTTGGTTGGTTGGTTAGGTTCCTTTGTTAGGTTGGTTGGTTAGGTTAGATAGCTTAGGTTGGTTGGTTAGGTTAGTTAGGTTGGTTGGTTAGGTTAGTTAGGTTGGTTGGTTAGGTTAAATAGTTTACGTTGGTTGGTTAGTTAGGTTGGTTGGTTGGTTAGGTTGGTTAGGTTAGGTTGGTTAGGTTGGTTGGTTAGGTTAAGTTGGTTACGTTATTACGTTGGTTAGGTTGGTTGGTTACGTTGGTTAGGATGGTTGGTTACGTTGGTTAGGTTCGTTGGTTGGTTAGGTTAGTTTGGTTGGTTAGGTTAGGTTAGTTTGGTTGGTTGATTAGGTTAGGTTAGGTTGGTTGGTTAGGTTGCTTGGTTAGGTTGGTTGATTAGGTTCTTTGGTTAGGTTGGTTGGTTAGGTTGCTTGGTTAGGTTGGTTGGTTAGGTTGCTTGGTTAGGTTAGATAGCTTAGGTTGGTTGGTTCGGTTAGATGGTTTAGGTTGGTTGGTTAGGTTAGATAGCTAATGTTGGTTGGATAGGTTGGTTGGATAGGTTGTTTAGTTAGGTTAGATAGCTTAGGTTGTTTGGTTAGGTTGGTTAGTTAGTTAGGTTGGTTTGTTAGGTTTGTTAGGTTGGTTAGGTTGGTTAGGTTAGGTTGCTTGGTTAGGTTGGCTGGTTAGGTTGGTTGGTTAGGTTGGTTGGTTGGTTAGGTTAGGTTGGTTAGGTTAGGTTGGTTAGGTTAGGTTGGTTAGGTTAGGTTGGTTAGGTTAGATAGCTTAGGTTGGTTGGTAAGGTTAGATAGCTAAGGTTGGTTGGATAGGTTGGTTGGATAGGTTTGTTGGTTAGGTTAGATAGGTTAGGTTGTTTGGTTAGGTTGGTTAGTTAGTTAGGTTGGTTTGTTAGGTTGGTTAGGTTGGTTCGTTGGTTGGTTAGGTTGGTTGGTTAGGTTGGTTGGTTATTTAGGTTAGGTTGGTAAGGTTAGGTTGGTTAGGTTAGGTTGCTTAGGTTGGTTGCTTAGGTTGGTTGGTTAGGTTGGTTACGTTGGTTAGGTTGGTTGGTTACATTGGTTAGGTTGGTTAGGTTGGTTGGTTACATTGGTTAGGTTGGTTGGTTACGTTGGTTGGTTGGTTGGTTGGTTACGTTAGGTTAGGTTGGTTGGTTTGGTTAGTTGGTTGGTTAGGTTTGGTTGGTTACGTTGGTTGGTTAGGTTGGGTTGGTTGGTTAGGTTAGGTTAGGATGGTTGGTTACGTTGGTTAGGTTAGGTTGGGTTGGTTGGTTAGGTTAGGTTAGGTTGGTTGGTTAGGTTGCTTGGTTAGGTTGGTTGGTTAGGTTGCTTGGTTAGGTTGGTTGGTTAGGTTGCTTGGTTAGGTTAGATAGCTTAGGTTGGTTGGTTAGGTTAGGTTGGTTGGTTAGGTTAGATAGTTTACGTTGGTTAGGTTGGTTGGTTAGTTTGGTTGGTTAGTTAGGTTGGTTGGTTAGATAGCTTAGTTTGGTTGATTATTTTGGTTGGTTAGTTAGGTTGGTTGGTTGGTTGGTTAGGTTGGTTGCTTAGGTTGGTTGGTTGGTTAGGTTGGTTAGGTTTGGTTGGTTAGGTTGGTTGGTTAGGTTAAGTTGGTTTCGTTATTACGTTGGTTAGGTTGGTTGGTTACGTTGGTTAGGATGGTTGGTTACATTGTTTAGGTTGGTTGGTTGGTTGGTTAGGTTAGGTTAGGTTAGGTTGGTTGGGTTGGTTGGTTAGGTTAGGTTGGTTGGTTAGGATGCTTGGTTAGGTTGGTTGGTTAGGTTGCTTGGTTAGGTTGGTTGGTTAGGTTAGATAGCCAAGGTTGGTTGGATAGGTTGGTTGGTTAGGTTAGATAGCTTAGGTTGGTTGGTTAGGTTGGTTGGTTAGTTAGGTTGGTTTGTTAGGTTGGTTGGTTAGGTTAGGTTGCTTAGGTTGGTTGCTTAGGTTGGTTGGTTAGGTTGGTTACGTTGGTTAGGTTGGTTGGTTACATTGGTTAGGTTGGTTGGTTGGTTAGGTTAGGTTAGGTTGGTTGGTTAGGTTAGTTCGGTTGGTTGGGTTAGGTTAGGATCCTTGGTTAGGTTCCTTGGTTAGGTTCCTTGGTTAGGTTGGTTGATTAGGTTCCCTGGTTAGGATGGTTGGTTAGGTTGCTTGGTTAGGTTGGTTGGTTAGGTTGGTTGGTTAGGTTCCTTGGTTAGGTTAGATAGGCTACCAACAATTACAGCCCCTTTTCTATTTCTATTTCTAGAAACCTAGCCTAAACTAACCTAACTTAACCTGCAAACCTAGCCTATTTCCTAGTCAAAACAAACATAACCTAATCTAAGCTAACCTAACCTAACGTAACTAACTCCTGGATACCTATTTACTGTTAGGTGAATAACTGTATTCGGTGATAGGAAACGCTACCTACAATTACAGCCCTTCTACTATTTCTATTTCTACAAACCTAGCCTATTCTCTAGCCTAAACTAACCTAACCTTAGGTAATCTAACTAACTCCTGGATACCTATTTACTGCTACATGAACAGAGAAGACACGCTACCAACAATTACTGCCCTATTTCTATTTCAACAAAAATAGCCTATTTCTTAGCCTAAACTAATCTAACCTAATTAAACCTAACCTAACCTAATCTAACCTTACCTATATATATACTTCACTACTCACTAACATCATCACTACCACACTACTCACTAACATCATCACTACCTCCCTACTCACCATCATCATCACTACCTCACCATCATCATCACTACCTCTCTACTCACCATCATCATCACTACCTCACCATCATTATCACTACCTCTCTACTCACCATCATCATCATTACCTCACTACTCACCATCACTACCACACTACTCACCATCATCACTACTTCTCTACTCACCACCATCATCATTTCCTCACTATTCACTAACATCATCACTTCCTCACTACTCACCATCATCACTACTCACCATCATCTCTACCCACCATCATCACTACCACTACTCATAAACATCATCACTACCACACTACTCACCATCATCACTACCACACTACTCACTATCATCATCACTACCACACTACTCACCATCATCACTACCCACCATCATAACTACCACACTACTCTTAACCATTATCACTACCTCACTACTCACCATCATCACTACCACACTACTCACCATCATCACTACCACACTACTCTTAACCATCATCACTACCTCACTACTCACAATCATCATCACTACCTCACCATCATCATCACTACCTCACCATCATCATCACTACCTCACCATCATCATCACTACCTCACTACTCACCATCATCACTACCACACTACTCACCATCATCATTACCTCACTACTCACCATTATCATCACTACACTACTCACCATCATCATCACTACCACAATACTCACCATCATCATCACTACCACAATACTCACCATCAACATCACTACCACACTACTTAGCAACACCATCACTACCTCACTACTCACCATCATCACTACCACACTACTCACTATCATCACTTTTATCACTTCTCACCATCACCATCACTACCTTACTACTCACCATCATCATCACTACCACACTATTCACTATCATCATCACTACCACACTACTCACCATCATCATCACTACCACACTACTCACTATCATCACTTTTATCACTTCTCACCATCACTACCTCACTATTCACCATCATCACTACCTCACCATCATCATCACTACCTCTCTACTCACCATCATCATTATTACCTCACTACTCACCATCATCATCACTACCTCACCATCATTATCACTACCTCTCTACCTCTCTACTCACCATCATCATTACCTCACTACTCACCATCACTACCACACTACTCACCATCATCACTACCTCACTACTCACCATCATCATCACTTCCTCACTACTCACCATCATCATCATCATCATCACTACTCACCATCATCATCATCATCACTACTCACCATCATCATCATCATCATCACTACTCACCATCATCACTACCCACCATCATCACTACCACACTACTCATAAACATCATCACTACCACACTACTCACCATCATCACTACCACACTACTCACTATCATCACTACCACACTACTCGGTGAGTAGTGTGGTAGTGATAGTGAGTAGTGATGATGGTGAGTAGTGAGGTAGTGATGATGGTGAGTAGTGTGGTAGTGATGATGATAGTGAATAGTGTAGTAGTGATGATGATGGTGAAGTGTGGTAGTGATGATGATGGTGAAGTGTGGTAGTGATGATGATGGTGAAGTGTGGTAGTGATGATGATGGTGAAGTGTGGTAGTGATGATGGTGAAGTGTGGTAGTGATGATGGTGAAGTGTGGTAGTGATGATGGTGAAGTGTGGTAGTGATGATGGTGAAGTGTGGTAGTGATGATGGTGAAGTGTGGTAGTGATGGTGATGGTGAGTAGTGAGGTAGTGATGATGATAGTGAAGTGTGGTAGTGATGATGATGGTGAGTAGTGTGGTAGTGATGATGATGGTGAGTAGTGAGGTAGTGATGATGATGGTGAGTAGTGTGGTAGTGATGATGATAGTGAAGTGTGGTAGTGATGATGATGGTGAATAGTGTGGTAGTGATGATGATAGTGAGGTAGTGATGATGATGGTGAGTAGTGAGGAAATGATGATGGTGGTGAGTAGTGAGGTAGTGATGATGGTGAGTAGTGTGGTAGTGAGGTAATGATGATGATGGTGAGTAGAGAGGTAGTGATGATGATGGTGAGTAGAGAGGTAGTGATGATGGTGAGGTAGTGATGATGAAGGTGAGTAGTGAGGTAATGATGATGATGGTGAGTAGAGAGGTAGTGATTATGATGGTGAGGTAGTGATGATAATGGTGAGTAGTGAGGTAGTGATGATGATGGTGAGAAAGTGGTGATGGTGAGTAGTGTGGTAGTGATGATGATAGTGAATAGTGTGGTAGTGATGATGATAGTGAATAGTGTGGTAGTGATGATAGTGAATAGTGTGGTAGTGATGATGATAGTGAGTAGTGTGGTAGTGATGATGATAGTGAGTAGTGAGGTAGTGATGATGATGGTGAGAAGTGATGATAGTGAGTAGTGTGGTAGTGATGATGGTGAGTAGTGAGGTAGTGATGATGATAGTGAAGTGTGGTAGTGATGATGATGGTGAGTAGTGTGGTAGTGATGATGATGGTGAGTAGTGAGGTAATGATGATGATGGTGAGTAGTGTGGTAGTGATGATAGTGAATAGTGTGGTAGTGATGATGATGGTGAATAGTGTGGTAGTGATGATGATAGTGAGGTAGTGATGATGATGGTGAGTAGTGAGGAAATGATGATGGTGGTGAGTAGTGAGGTAGTGATGATGGTGAGTAGTGTGGTAGTGAGGTAATGATGATGATGGTGAGTAGAGAGGTAGTGATGATGATGGTGAGTAGAGAGGTAGTGATGATGGTGAGGTAGTGATGATGAAGGTGAGTAGTGAGGTAATGATGATGATGGTGAGTAGAGAGGTAGTGATGATGATGGTGAGATAGTGATGATAATGGTGAGTAGTGAGGTAGTGATGATGATGGTGAGAAAGTGGTGATGGTGAGTAGTGTGGTAGTGATGATGATAGTGAATAGTGTGGTAGTGATGATGATAGTGAATAGTGTGGTAGTGATGATAGTGAATAGTGTGGTAGTGATGATGATGGTGAGTAGTGTGGTAGTGATGATGATAGTGAGTAATGAGGTAGTGATGATGATAGTGAGAAGTGATGATAGTGAGTAGTGTGGTAGTGATGATGGTGAGTAGTGAGGTAGTGATGATGATAGTGAAGTGTGGTAGTGATGATGATGGTGAGTAGTGTGGTAGTGATGATGATGGTGAGTAGTGAGGTAATGATGATGATGGTAAGTAGTGTGGTAGTGATGATGATAGTGAATAGTGTGGTAGTGATGATGATGGCGAGTAGTGAGGTAGTGATGATGGTGAGAAGTGATAATAGTGAGTAGTGTGGTAGTGATGATGGTGAGTAGTGAGGTAGTGATGATAGTGAATAGTGTGATAGTGATGCTGATGGTGAGTAGTGTGGTAGTGATGATGATAGTGATGTATTGATGATGATGGTGAGTAGTGAGGTAGTGATGATGATGGTTAGTGTGGTAGTGATGATAGTGAATAGTGTGGTAGTGATGATGATGGTGAGTAGTGTGTTAGTGATGATAGTGAGTAGTGATGATGATGGTGAGAAGTGGTAGAAGTGATGATAGTGAGTAGTGTGGTAGTGATGATGATGGTGAGTAGTGAAGTAGTGATGATGATAGTGAATAGTGTGGTAGTGATGATGATGGTGAGTAGTGTTGTAGTGATTATGATAGTGAGGTAGTGATGATGATGGTGAGTAGTGAGGTAGTGATGATGATGGTGAGTAGTGTGGTAGTGATAATGATAGTGAATAGTGTGGTAGTGATGATGAAGGTGAGTAGTGTGGTAGTGATGATGATAGTGAGTAGTGTGGTAGTGATGATGATGGTGAATAGTGTGGTAGTGATGATGATGGTGAGTAGTGAGGTAGTGATGGTGTTGCTAAGTAGTGTGGTAGTGATGTTGATGGTGAGTAGTGATAGAAGTGATGATAGTGAGTAGTGTGGTAGTGATGATGATGGTGAGTAGTGTGGTAGTGATGATGATAGTGAGTAGTGAGGTAGTGATAATGATGGTGAGTAGTGTGGTAGTGATGATGGTGAGTAGTGTGGTAGTGATGATAGTGAGTAGTGTGGTAGTGATGATAGTGAGTAGTGAGGTAGTGATGATGATGGTGAGAAGTGATGATAGTGAGTAGTGTGGTAGTGATGATGGTGAGTAGTGAGGTAGTGATGATGATAGTGAATAGTGTGGTAGTGATGATGATGGTGAGTAGTGTGGTAGTGATGATGATAGTGAGGTAGTGATGATGATGGTGAGTAGTGAGGTAGTGATGGTGATAAGTGATAAAAGTGATGATAATGAGTAGTGTGGTAGTGATGATGATTGTGAGTAGTGAGGTAGTGATGATGATGGTGAGTAGTGAGGTAGTGATGGTGTTGGTAAGTAGTGTTGTAGTGATGTTGATGGTGAGTATTGTGGTAGTGATGATGATGGTGAGTATTGTGGTAGTGATGATGTTGGTGAGTAGTGTAGTGATGATAATGGTGAGTAGTGAGGTAATGATGATGGTGAGTAGTGTGGTAGTGATGATGGTGAGTAGTGAGGTAGTGATGATGATGGCGAGGTAATGATGGTGAGGTAGTGATGATGATGGTGAGGTAGTGATGATGATTGTGAGTAGTGAGGTAGTGATGATGGTTAAGAGTAGTGTGGTAGTGATGATGGTGAGTAGTGTGGTAGTGATGATGGTGAGTAGTGAGGTAGTGATGATGATAGTGAGTAGTGTCGTAGCTATGATGATGGTGGGTAGTGATGATGGTGAGTAGTGTGGTAGTGATGATGATAGTGAGTAGTGTGGTAGTGATGATGGTGAGTAGTACTCACCTAGTTGTGTTTGCGGGGGTTGAGCTCTGGCTCTTTGGTCCCGCCTCTCAACCGTCAATCAACAGGTGTACAGATTCATGAGCCTATCGGGCTCTGTCATATCTACACTTGAAACTGTGTATGGAGTCAGCCTCCACCACATCACTTCCTAAATTAGGTGGTTAGGTTGGGTTGGTTAGGTTAAGTTGGTTACGTTATTACGTTGGTTAGGTTGGTGGTTACGTTGGTTAGGATGGTTGGTTACGTTGGTTAGGATGGTTGGTTACGTTGGTTAGGTTGGTTGGTTAGGTTAGGTTGGTTGGGTGGTTGGTAGGTTAGATAGCTTAGGTTGCTTGGTTAGGTTAGATAGCTTAGGTTGGTTGGTTAGGTTAGATAGCTAAGGTTGGTTGGATAGGTTGGTGGTTAGGTTAGATAGCTTAGGTTGGTTGGTTAGGTTGGTTAGTAGGTTGGTTTGTTAGGTTGGTTAGGTTGGTTGATTGGTTAGGTTAGGTTGCTTAGGTGGTTGCTTAGGTTGGTTGCTTAGGTTGGTTACATTGGTTAGGTTGGTTGGTTACGTTGGTTAGGTTGGTTGGTTAGTTGGTTAGGTTAGGTTAGGTTAGGTTAGGTTGCTCAGGTTAGGTTGCTCAGGTTAGGTTGCTCAGGTTAGGTTGCTCAGTTCGGTTGCTCAAGTTAGGTTGCTCAGGTTCGGTTGCTCAGGTTAGGTTGGTCAGGTTGGTTGGTTAGGTTAGGTTGCTTAGGTTAGGTTGCTCAGGTTAGGTTGCTCAGGTTAGGTTGCTCAGGTTAGGTTGCTCAGGTTAGGTTGCTCAGGTTAGGTTGCTCAGGTTAGGTTGCTCAGGTTAGGTTAGGTTGCTCAGGTTAGGTTAGGTTGCTCAGGTTAGGTTGCTCAGGTTAGGTTGCTCAACCTTAGGTTAGTTAGGTTACATTGCTTAGGTTGGTTGGTTACGTTGGTTGGTTGGTTACGTTGGTTGGTTGGTTAGGTTGGATAGTTAGGTTGGTTGGTTAGGTTGGTTGGTTAGGTTTCTTTGTTAGGTTAGTTAGGTTGGTTGGATAGCTTAGGTTGGTTAGGTTAGATAGCTTAGGTTGCTTGGTTAGGTAAGATAGCTTAGGGTTGGTTAGGTTAGATAGCTTAGGTTGGTTGGTTAGGTTAGATAGCTTAGGTTGGTTGGTTAGGTTAGTTAGGATGGTTGGTGGATAGCTTAGGTTGGTTAGGTTGCTTGGTTAGGTTAGATAGCTTAGGTTGGTGGGTTAGGTTAGTTAGGTTGGTTGGTTGGATAGCTTAGGTTGGTTGGTTGGTTGGATAGCTTAGGTTGGTTGGTTGGTTGGATAGCTTAGTTAGGTTGGTTACGTTGGTTGGTTACGTTGGTTGGTTACGTTTGGTTAGGATGGTTGATTACTTGGTTAGGTTAGGTGGGGTTGGTTGGTTAGGTTGCTTGGTTAGGTTGGTTGATTAGGTTCTTTGGTTAGGTTGGTTGATTAGGTTCTTTGGTTAGGTTGGTTGGTTAGGTTGCTTAGTTAGGTTGGGTTGGTAAGGTTGCTTGGTTAGGTTGGTTGATTAGGTTCTTCGGTTAGGTTGGTTATTTAGGTTAGGTTGCTTAGGTTGGTTGCTTAGGTTGGTTGCTTAGGTTGCTTAGGTTGGTTGTTAGGTTAGATAGCTTAGGTTGGTTGTTAGGTAGATAGCTTAGGTTGGTTGGTTAGGTTAGGTTGCTTAGGTTGGTTGCTTAGGTTGGTTGGTTAGGTGGTTGGTTAGGTGGTTGGTTGGCTAGGTTAGATAGCTTACGTTGGTTAGGTTGCTTGGTTAGGTTGGTTGGCTAGGTTAGATAGCTTACGTTGGTTTGGTTGGTTGGTAAGGTTCCTTGGTTAGGTTGGTTGGTTAGGTTGCTTGGTTAGGTTGGTTGGTTAGGTTGGTTGGTTAGGTTAGATAGCTTAGGTTGGTTGGTTAGGTTAGATAGCTTAGGTTGGTTGGTTAGGTTAGATAGCTTAGGTTGGTTGGTTAGGTTGATTGTTAGGTTAGATAGCTTACGTTGGTTGGTTAGGTTGGTTGGTTAGGTTAGATAGCTTACGTTGGTTAGGTTAGTTGGTTAGGTTGCTTGGTTAGGTGGTTGGTTAGGTTGGTTGGTAGGTTGCTTGGTTAGGTTAGATAGCTTAAGTTGGTTGGTTAGGTTGGTTGGTTAGGTTAGATTGCTTAGGTTGGTTGGTTAGTTAGGTTGGTTAGGTTGGTTGGTTGGATAGCTTAGGTTGGTTGGTTAGGTGGTTGGTTAGTTTGGTTGGTTAGGTTGGTTGGTTAGGTTGGTTGATTAGGTTCTTTGGTTAGGTTAGGTTGGTTGGTTAGGTTGCTTGGTTAGGTTGGTTGATTAGGTTCTTTGGTTAGGTGCTTGGTTTTGTTGGTTGGTTAGTTGCTTGGTTAGGTTAGATAGCTTAGGTTGGTTAGGTTAGATAGCTTAGGTTGGTTGGTTAGGTTAGATAGCTTAGGTTGGTTGGTTAGGTTAGATAGCTTAGGTTAGATAGCTAAGGTTGGTTGGATAGGTTGGTTGGTTAGGTTGGTTGGTTAGTTAGGTTGGTTTGTTAGGTTGGTTAGGTTGGTTGGTTAGGTTGGTTGGTTAGGTGTGTTAGGTTGGTTGATTAGGTTAGATAGCTTACGTTGGTTAGGTTGGTTGGTTGGTTAGGTTCCTTGGTTAGGTTGGTTGGTTAGGTTGCTTGGGTAGGTTGCTTGGTTAGGTTAGATAGCTTAGGTTGGTTGGTTAGGTTAGTTAGGTTGGTTGGTTAGGTTAAATAGTTTACGTTGGTTGGTTGGTTAGGTTGGTTAGGTTAGGTTGGTTAGGTTGGTTAGGTTGGTTGGTTAGGTTAAGTTGGTTACGTTGGTTAGGATGGTTGGTTACGTTGGTTAGGTTGGTTGGTTACGTTGGTTAGGATGGTTGGTTACGTTGGTTAGGTAACTGTGTATGGAGTCAGCCTCCACCACATCACTTCCTAATGCATTCCATTTGTCAACCACTCTGACACTAAAAAAGTTCTTTCTAATATCTCTGTGGCTCATTTGGGCGCTCAGTTTCCACCTGTGTCCCCTTGTGCATGTGCCCCTTGTGTTAAATAGCCTGTCTTTATCTACCTTATCAATTCCCTTGAGAATCTTGAATGTGGTGATCATGTCCCCCTAACTCTTCTGTCTTCCAACACTGTGTGTGTGTGTGTGTGTGTGTGTGTGTGTGTGGTGTGTGTGTGTGTGTGTGTGTGTGTGTGTGTGTGGTGTGTGTGTGTGTGTGTGTGTGTACGCATAAGAGGCTGGTACATAAGCTGGAGAGACAGGCAGGTGTAGCTGGTAAGGTGCTCCAGTGGATAAGGGAGTATCTAAGCAATAGGAAGCAGAGAGTTACGGTGAGGGGGTGAGACCTCCGATTGGCGTGAAGTCACCAGTGGAGCCCCACAGGGCTCTGTACTCGGTCCTATCTTGTTTCTGATATATGTAAATGATCTCCCGGAGGGTATCGATTCATTTCTCTCAATGTTTGCGGACGCTGCTAAAATTATGAGAAGGATTAAAACCAAAGAGGACTTTTTGAGGTTTCAAGAAGACCTAGACAAGCTGAAGTAATGGTCGAACAAATGGTTGTTAGAGTTTAACCCAACCAAATGTAATGTAATGGAGATAGGTGTAGGGAGCAGGAGGCCAGATACAAGGTATCATCTGGGAGAGGAAATTCTTCAGAAGTCAAAGAAGGAAAAAGACTTGGGGGTTGATATCACGCCAGACCTGTCTCCTGCAGCACATGTCAAGAGGATAACATCAGCGGTATATGCCAGGCTGGCCAACATACGAACGGCATTCAGAAACTTGTGTAAAGAATCATTCAGAACTTTGTATACCACATAAGTCAGGCCAATCCTGGAGTATGCAGCCCCAGCATGGAGTCCATATCTAGTCAAGGATAAGACTAAACTGGAAAAGGTTCAAATGTGTGCCACCAGACTAGTACCCGAGCTGTGAGGTATGAGCTACGAGGAGAGACTATGGGAATTAAACCTCACTTCGCTGGAAGACAGAAGAGTTAAGGGGGACATGATCACCACATTTAAGATTCTGAAGGGAATTGATAGGGTAGATAAAGACTGTCTATTTAACACAAGGGGACACAGGTGGAAACTAAGTGCCCAAATGAGCCACAGAGATATTAGAAAGAACTTTTTTAGTGTCAGAGTGGTTGACAAATGGAATGCATTAGGAAGTGATGTGGTGGAGGCTGACTCCATACACAGTTTCAAGTGTAGATATGATAGAGCCCAGTAGGCTCAGGAATCTGTACACCTGTTGATTGACGGTTGAGAGGCGGGACCAAAGAGCCAGAGCTCAACCCCCGCAAACACAACTAGGTGAGTACAACTAGGTGAGTATACACACACACACGTCAGTTAGCCTAAATTCTCCAATATTCATTCATAAAACTGCCTCACGGGACTGCAACCTTACCAAACAAAGCTGTCAGGTATTTATGTCAACACAAATTAACAACTTCACATATCAATCATTGCAACTGTTGATAAATAGACACTAACTAACCTTGCTATGAGATATAAATACAAGTGCCAAATTTGATTCAGAAGGCAACTCCAGCGTGGCCTAGTCGGATAGAACAAGTTCCTAATCCGGATAGACCTGCGTTCGAGCCTGTCGGAACGGTTGCAAGTACAGGGCACAGATTCTCTGTGTGTCCCCTCCTGTAGGAGCATCAGTTTCGATAGATTCTCTGGATAGCCGAAGATTGATTGACCGACTCCTTGGAATGTGGGGAAGGGTTGAAGTCCGGGGGGCCACGGACGGATACCTGGATCCACTGACCTCGGGCAGGTCTTTCAATCCACCTGGATTTCAGGTGGGGAGAAGGGAGGCAATTTGGGTCGACACAAATAGCTTCCTGGACCAAAACCCCTTGGATACACGGACACGGACACTCACACGGACACGCACACGGACACTCATGGACTCTGACACGAACCTTCGGTTCGTGTCAGAGTCCATGAGTGGTTGGTTGGCTGGTTGCTTAGGTTAGGTTGCTCAGGTTAGGTTGCTCAGGTTAGGTTGCTCAGGTTAGGTTGCTCAGGTTAGGTTGCTCAGGTTAGGTTGCTCAGGTTAGGTTGCTCAGGTTAGGTTGCTCAGGTTAGGTTGCTCAGGTTAGATTGCTCTGGTTAGGTTGCTCAGGTTAGGTTGCTCAGGTTAGGTTGCTCAGGTTAGGTTGCTCAGGTTAGGTTGCTCAGGTTAGGTTGCTCAGGTTAGGTTGCTCAGGTTAGGTTGCTCAGGATAGGTTGGTTAGGTTAGGTTGCTCAGGTTAGGTTGCTCAGGTTAGGTTGCTCAGGTTAGGTTGCTCAGGTTAGGTTGCTCAGGTTAGGTTGCTCAGGTTAGGTTGCTCAGGATAGGTTGCTCAGGTTAGGTTGCTCAGGATAGGTTGCTCAGGTTAGGTTGCTCAGGATAGGTTGCTCAGGATAGGTTGCTCAGGTTAGGTTGCTCAGGTTAGGTTGCTCAGGTTAGGTTGCTCAGGTTAGGTTGCTCAGGTTAGGTTGCTCAGGTTAGGTTGCTCAGATTAGGTTGCTCAGGTTAGGTTGCTCAGGTTCGGTTGCTCAGGTTAGGTTGCTCAGGTTAGGTTGCTCAGGTTAGGTTGCTCAGGTTAGTTTGCTCAGGTTAGGTTGCTCAGGTTAGGTTGCTCAGGTTAGGTAGCTCAGGTTAGGTTGCTCAGGTTAGGTTGCTCAGGTTAGTTGCTCAGGTTAGGTTGCTCAGGTTAGGTTGCTCAGGTTAGGTTTGCTCAGGTTAGGTTTCTCAGGTTAGGTTGCTCAGGTTAGGTTGCTTAGGTTAGGTTGCTCAGGTTAGGTTGCTCGGTTAGGTTGCTCAGGTTAGGTTGCATTGCTTAGGTTGGTTGGTTGGTTAGGTTGCTTGGTTAGGTTGCTCAGGTTAGGTTAGATAGCTTAGGTTTGCTTGGTTAGGTTAGTTAGGTTGGTTGGTTATAGCTTAGGTTGGTTAGTTACGGTTGGTTGGTCGTTGGTTGGTTGGTTGGTTTAGTTGGTTGTTAGGTTGGGTTAGTTGGTTGATTAGGTTCTTTGGTTAGGTTGGTTGGTTAGGTTGCTTGGTTAGATTGGTTGGTTAGGTTCTTCGGTTAGGTTGGTTAGGTTGGTTGGTTAGGTTAGGTTGCTTAAGTTGGTTGCTTAGGTTGGTTGGATAGGTTAGATAGCTTAGGTTGGTTGGTTAGGTTAGATAGCTTAGGTTGGTTGGTTAAGTTAGGTTGCTTAGGTTGGTTGCTTAGGTTGGTTGGTTAGGTTGGTTACGTTGGTTAGGTTGGTTAGGTTGGTTGGTTAGGTTGCTTGGTTAGGTTGGTTGGATAGCTTAGGTTGGTTGGTTAGGTTAGATAGCTTAGGTTGGTTGGTTAGGTTGGTTGGTTAGGTTAGATAGCTTACGTTGGTTAGGTTGCTTGGTTAGGTTGGTTGGTTAGGTTGGTTGGTTAGGTTGCTTGGTTAGATTAGATAGCTTAGGTTGGTTGGTTAGGTTAGTTACGTTGGTTGGTTAGGTTAGATAGTTTACGTTGGTTAGGTTGGTTGGTTAGTTAGGTTGGTTGGTTGGTTAGGTGGTTGGTTAGGTTGGTCTGTTGGTTAGGTTGGTTAGGTTAGGTTGGTTAGGTTAAGTTGGTTACATAACCTAACCTAACATTGGTTAGGTTGGTTGGTCACGTTGGTTAGGATGGTTGGTTACGTTGGTTAGGTTGGTTGGTTACGTTGGTTAGGTTGGTTGGTTAGGTTAGGTTAGGTTAGTTTGGTTGGTTAGGTTAGGTTAGGTTGGTTAGGTTAGGTTGGTTGGTTAGGTTGCTTGGTTAGGTTGGTTGATTAGGTTGTTTGGTTAGGTTAGATAGCTTAGGTTGTTTGGTTAGGTTAGATAGCTTAGGTTAGTTGGTTAGGTTAGATAGCTAAGGTTGGTTGGATAGGTTGGTTGGATAGGTTAGATAGCTTAGGTTGTTTGGTTAGGTTGGTTGGTTAGTTAGGTTGGTTTGTTAGGTTGGTTAGGTTGGTTGGTTGGTTAGTTTGGTTGGTTACCTAACCTAAGCAACCTAACCTAAGCAACCTAAGTTAGGTTGGTTAGGTTAGGTTGGTTAGGTTAGGTTGCTTAGGTTGGTTGCTTAGGTTGGTTATGTTGGTTAGGTTGGTTGGTTACATTGGTTAGGTGGTTGCTTACGTTGGTTAGGTTGGTTGGTTAGGTTAGGTTAGGTTGGTTGGTTAGGTTAGTGGTTGGTTAGGTTGGTTACGTTGGTTGGTTACATTGGTTAGGTTAGGTTGGGTTGGTTGGTTAGGTTAGGTTAGGTTAGTTCGTTAGGTTGCTTGGATAGGTTGGTTGATTAGGTTCTTTGGTTAGGTTGGTTGGTTAGGTTGCTTGGTTAGGTTGGTTGGTTAGGTTGCTTAGTTAGGTTGCTTGGTTAGGTTAGATAGCTTAGGTTGGTTGGTTAGGTTAGATAGCTTAGGTTGGTTGGTTAGGTTAGATAGCTTAGGTTGGTTGGTTAGGTTAGATAGCTAAGGTTGGTTGGATAGGTTGGTTGGTTAGGTTAGATAGCTTAGGTTGGTTGGTTAGGTTGGTTGGTTAGTTAGGTTGGTTTGTTAGGTTGGTTGGTTGGTTAGGTTGGTTGGTTAGGTTAGGTTGGTTAGGTTAGGTTGCTTAGGTTGGTTGCTTAGGTTGGTTGCTTAGGTTGGTTGGTTAGGTAGCTTGGTTAGGTTGCTTGGTTAGGTTAGATAGCTTAGGTTGGTTGGTTAGGTTAGATAGCTTAGGTTGGTTGGTTAGGTTAGATAGCTTAGGTTGGTTGGTTAGGTTAGATAGCTAAGGTTGGTTGGATAGGTTGGTTGGTTAGGTTAGATAGCTTAGGTTGGTTGGTTAGGTTGGTTGGTTAGTTAGGTTGGTTTGTTAGGTTGGTTAGGTTGGTTGGATGGTTAGGTTAGTTGGTTAGGTTAGATTGGTTAGGTTAGGTTGCTTAGGTGGTTGCTTAGGTGGTTGCTTAGGTTGGTTGGTTAGGGTGGTTACGTTGGTTAGGTTGGTTGGTTAGGTTAGTTAGGTTGGTTGGTTAGGTTGGTTGGTTAGGTTGGTTGGTTAGGTTAGATAGCTTACGTTGGTTAGTTGGTTGGTTAGTTAGGTTGGTTAGTTAGATAGCTTACGTTGGTTAGGTTGCTTGGTTAGGTTGGTTGGTTAGGTTGGTTGGTTAGGTTGCTTGGTTAGATTAGATAGCTTAGGTTGGTTGGTTAGGTTAGTTACGTTGGTTGGTTAGGTTAGATAGTTTACGTTGGTTAGGTTGGTTGGTTAGTTAGGTTGGTTGGTTGGTTAGGTTGGTTGGTTAGGTTGGTCTGTTGGTTAGGTTGGTTAGGTTAGGTTGGTTAGGTTAAGTTGGTTACATAACCTAACCTAACATTGGTTAGGTTGGTCTTTGGTTAGGTTGGTTAGGTTAGGTTGGTTAGGTTAAGTTGGTTACATAACCTAACCTAACATTGGTTAGGTTGGTTGGTCACGTTGGTTAGGATGGTTGGTTACGTTGGTTAGGTTGGTTGGTTACGTTGGTTAGGTTGGTTGGTTAGGTTAGGTTAGGTTAGTTTGGTTGGTTAGGTTAGGTTAGGTTGGTTAGGTTAGGTTGGTTGGTTAGGTTGCTTGGTTAGGTTGGTTGATTAGGTTGTTTGGTTAGGTTAGATAGCTTAGGTTGTTTGGTTAGGTTAGATAGCTTAGGTTAGTTGGTTAGGTTAGATAGCTAAGGTTGGTTGGATAGGTTGGTTGGATAGGTTAGATAGCTTAGGTTGTTTGGTTAGGTTGGTTGGTTGTTAGGTTGGTTTGTTAGGTTGGTTAGGTTGGTTGGTTGGTTAGTTTGGTTGGTTACCTAACCTAAGCAACCTAACCTAAGCAACCTAAGTTAGGTTGGTTAGGTTAGGTTGGTTAGGTTAGGTTGCTTAGGTTGGTTGCTTAGGTTGGTTATGTTGGTTAGGTTGGTTGGTTACATTGGTTAGGTTGGTTGCTTACGTTGGTTAGGTTGGTTGGTTAGGTTAGGTTAGGTTGGTTGGTTAGGTTAGTTGGTTGGTTAGGTTGGTTACGTTGGTTGGTTACATTGGTTAGGTTAGGTTGGGTTGGTTGGTTAGGTTAGGTTAGGTTGGTTCGTTAGGTTGCTTGGATAGGTTGGTTGATTAGGTTCTTTGGTTAGGTTGGTTGGTTAGGTTGCTTGGTTAGGTTGGTTGGTTAGGTTGCTTGGTTAGGTTGCTTGGTTAGGTTAGATAGCTTAGGTTGGTTGGTTAGGTTAGATAGCTTAGGTTGGTTGGTTAGGTTAGATAGCTTAGGTTGGTTGGTTAGGTTAGATAGCTAAGGTTGGTTGGATAGGTTGGTTGGTTAGGTTAGATAGCTTAGGTTGGTTGGTTAGGTTGGTTGGTTAGTTAGGTTGGTTTGTTAGGTTGGTTGGTTGGTTAGGTTGGTTGGTTAGGTTAGGTTGGTTAGGTTAGGTTGCTTAGGTTGGTTGCTTAGGTTGGTTGCTTAGGTTGGTTGGTTAAGTAGCTTGTTAGGTTGCTTGGTTAGGTTAGATAGCTTAGGTTGGTTGGTTAGGTTAGATAGCTTAGGTTGGTTGGTTAGGTTAGATAGCTTAGGTTGGTTGGTTAGGTTAGATAGCTAAGGTTGGTTGGATAGGTTGGTTGGTTAGGTTAGATAGCTTAGGTTGGTTGGTTAGGTTGGTTGGTTAGTTAGGTTGGTTTGTTAGGTTGGTTAGGTTGGTTGGATGGTTAGGTTAGTTGGTTAGGTTAGATTGGTTAGGTTAGGTTGCTTAGGTTGGTTGCTTAGGTTGGTTGCTTAGGTTGGTTGGTTAGGTTGGTTACGTTGGTTAGGTTGGTTGGTTAGGTTAGTTAGGTTGGTTGGTTAGGTTGGTTGGTTAGGTTGGTTGGTTAGGTTAGATAGCTTACGTTGGTTAGGTTGGTTGGTTAGTTAGGTTGGTTAGTTAGATAGCTTAGGTTTGGTTAGGTTGGTTGATTGGTTAGGTTCCTTGGTTAGGTTGGTTGGTTAGGTTGCTTGGTTAGGTTGCTTGGTTAGGTTGGTTGGTTAGGTTGCTTGGTTAGGTTAGATAGCTTAGGTTGGTTGGTTAGGTTAGTTAGGTTGGTTGGTTAGGTTAGATAGTTTACGTTGGTTAGGTTGGTTGGTTAGTTAGGTTGGTTAGTTACGTTGGTTGATTAGGTTGGTTGGTTAGTTAGGTTGGTTGGTTGGTTGGTTGGTTAGGTTGGTTGGTTAGGTTGGTTGGTTGGTTAGGTTGGTTAGGTTAGGTTGGTTAGGTTGGTTGGTTAGGTTAAGTTGGTTACGGTATTACGTTGGTTAGGTTGGTTGGTTACGTTGGTTAGGATGGTTGGTTACGTTGGTTAGGATGGTTGGTTACGTTGGTTAGGTTGGTTGGTTAGGTTAGGTTGGTTGGGTTGGTTGGTTAGGTTAGATAGCTTAGGTTGCTTGGTTAGGTTAGATAGCTTAGGTTGGTTGGTTAGGTTAGATAGCTAAGGTTGGTTGGATAGGTTGGTTGGTTAGGTTAGATAGCTTAGGTTGGTTGGTTAGGTTGGTTGGTTGGTTAGTTAGGTTGGTTAATTGGTTAGGTTAGGTTGCTTAGGTTGGTTGCTTAGGTTGGTGGCTTAGGTTGGTTACATTGGTTAGGTTGGTTGGTTACGTTGGTTAGGTTGGTTGGTTAGTTGGTTAGGTTAGGTTAGGTTAGGTTAGGTTGCTCAGGTTTGGTTGCTCAGGTTAGGTTGCTCAGGTTAGGTTGCTCAGGTTCGGTTGCTCAGGTTAGGTTGCTCAGGTTCGGTTGCTCAGGTTAGGTTGCTCAGGTTGGTTGGTTAGGTTAGGTTGCTTAGGTTAGGTTGCTCAGGTTAGGTTGCTCAGGTTAGGTTGCTCAGGTTAGGTTGCTCAGGTTAGGTTGCTCAGGTTAGGTTGCTCAGGTTAGGTTAGGTTGCTCAGGTTAGGTTAGGTTGCTCAGGTTAGGTTGCTCAGGTTAGGTTGCTCAGGTTCGGTTGCTCAGGTTAGGTTGCTCAGGTTCGGTTGCTCAGGTTAGGTTGCTCAGGTTGGTTGGTTAGGTTAGGTTGCTTAGGTTAGGTTGCTCAGGTTAGGTTGCTCAGGTTAGGTTGCTCAGGTTAGGTTGCTCAGGTTAGGTTGCTCAGGTTAGGTTGCTCAGGTTAGGTTGCTCAGGTTAGGTTAGGTTGCTCAGGTTAGGTTAGGTTGCTCAGGTTAGGTTGCTCAGGTTAGGTTGCTCAACCTTAGGTTAGGTTAGGTTACATTGCTTAGGTTGGTTGGTTACGTTGGTTGGTTGGTTACGTTGGTTGGTTGGTTAGGTTGGATAGTTAGGTTGGTTGGTTAGGTTGGTTGGTTAGGTTTCTTTGTTAGGTTAGTTAGGTTGGTTGGATAGCTTAGGTTGGTTAGGTTAGATAGCTTAGGTTGCTTGGTTAGGTTAGATAGCTTAGGTAGGTTGGTTAGGTTAGATAGCTTAGGTTGGTTGGTTAGGTTAGATAGCTTAGGTTGGTTGGTTAGGTTAGTTAGGTTGGTTGGTTGGATAGCTTAGGTTGGTTAGGTTGCTTGGTTAGGTTAGATAGCTTAGGTTGGTGGGTTAGGTTAGTTAGGTTGGTTGGTTGGATAGCTTAGGTTGGTTGGTTGGTTGGATAGCTTAGGTTGGTTGGTTGGTTGGATAGCTTAGTTAGGTTGGTTACGTTGGTTGGTTACGTTGGTTAGGATGGTTGATTACGTTGGTTAGGTTAGGTTGGGTTGGTTGGTTAGGTTGCTTGGTTAGGTTGGTTGATTAGGTTCTTTGGTTAGGTTGGTTGATTAGGTTCTTTGGTTAGGTTGGTTGGTTAGGTTGCTTGGTTAGGTTGGTTGGTAAGGTTGCTTGGTTAGGTTGGTTGATTAGGTTCTTCGGTTAGGTTGGTTGGTTATGTTAGGTTGCTTAGGTTGGTTGCTTAGGTTGGTTGCTTAGGTTGCTTAGGTTGGTTGGTTAGGTTAGATAGCTTAGGTTGGTTGGTTAGGTTAGATAGCTTAGGTTGGTTGGTTAGGTTAGGATGCTTAGGTTGGTTGCTTAGGTTGGTTGGTTAGGTTGGTTGGTTAGGTCGGTTGTTTAGGTTGGTTGGCTAGGTTAGATAGCTTACGTTGGTTTGGTTGGTTGGTAAGGTTCCTTGGTTAGGTTGGTTGGTTAGGTTGGTTGGCTAGGTTAGATAGCTTACGTTGGTTTGGTTGGTTGGTAAGGTTCCTTGGTTAGGTTGGTTAGGTTGCTTGGTTAGGTTGCTTGGTTAGGTTGGTTGGTTAGGTTAGATAGCTTAGGTTGGTTGGTTAGGTTAGATAGCTTAGGTTGGTTGGTTAGGTTAGATAGCTTAGGTTGGTTGGTTAGGTTGGTTGGTTAGGTTAGATAGCTTACGTTGGTTGGTTAGGTTGGTTGGTTAGGTTAGATAGCTTACGTTGGTTAGGTTGGTTGGTTAGGTTGCTTGGTTAGGTTGGTTGGTTAGGTTGGTTGGTTAGGTTGCTTGGTTAGGTTAGATAGCTTAAGTTGGTTGGTTAGGTTGGTTGGTTAGGTTAGATTGCTTAGGTTGGTTGGTTAGTTAGGTTGGTTAGGTTGGTTGGTTGGATAGCTTAGGTTGGTTGGTTAGGTTGGTTGGTTAGGTTGGTTGGTTAGGTTGGTTGATTAGGTTCTTTGGTTAGGTTAGGTTGGTTGGTTAGGTTGCTTGGTTAGGTTGGTTGATTAGGTTCTTTGGTTAGGTTGCTTGGTTTTGTTGGTTGATTAGTTGCTTAGTTAGGTTAGATAGCTTAGGTTGGTTAGGTTAGATAGCTTAGGTTGGTTGGTTAGGTTAGATAGCTTAGGTTGGTTGGTTAGGTTAGATAGCTTAGGTTAGATAGCTAAGGTTGGTTGGATAGGTTGGTTGGTTAGGTTGGTTGGTTAGTTAGGTTGGTTAGTTAGGTTGGTTTGTTAGGTTGGTTAGGTTGGTTGGTTAGGTTGGTTGGTTAGGTGTGTTAGGTTGGTTGGTTAGGTTAGATAGCTTACGTTGGTTAGGTTGGTTGGTTGGTTAGGTTCCTTTGTTAGGTTGGTTGGTTAGGTTAGATAGCTTAGGTTGGTTGGTTAGGTTAGTTAGGTTGGTTGGTTAGGTTAGTTAGGTTGGTTGGTTAGGTTAAATAGTTTACGTTGGTTGGTTAGTTAGGTTGGTTGGTTGGTTAGGTTGGTTAGGTTAGGTTGGTTAGGTTGGTTGGTTAGGTTAAGTTGGTTACGTTATTACGTTGGTTAGGTTGGTTGGTTACGTTGGTTAGGATGGTTGGTTACGTTGGTTAGGTTCGTTGGTTGGTTAGGTTAGTTTGTTGGTTAGGTTAGGTTAGTTTGGTTGGTTGATTAGGTTAGGTTAGGTTGGTTGGTTAGGTTGCTTGGTTAGGTTGGTTGATTAGGTTCTTTGGTTAGGTTGGTTGGTTAGGTTGCTTGGTTAGGTTGGTTGGTTAGGTTGCTTGGTTAGGTTAGATAGCTTAGGTTGGTTGGTTCGGTTAGATGGTTTAGGTTGGTTGGTTAGGTTAGATAGCTAATGTTGGTTGGATAGGTTGGTTGGATAGGTTGTTTAGTTAGGTTAGATAGCTTAGGTTGTTTGGTTAGGTTGGTTAGTTAGTTAGGTTGGTTTGTTAGGTTTGTTAGGTTGGTTAGGTTGGTTAGGTTAGGTTGCTTGGTTAGGTTGGCTGGTTAGGTTGGTTGGTTAGGTTGGTTGGTTGGTTAGGTTAGGTTGGTTAGGTTAGGTTGGTTAGGTTAGGTTGGTTAGGTTAGGTTGGTTAGGTTAGATAGCTTAGGTTGGTTGGTAAGGTTAGATAGCTAAGGTTGGTTGGATAGGTTGGTTGGATAGGTTTGTTGGTTAGGTTAGATAGGTTAGGTTGTTTGGTTAGGTTGGTTAGTTAGTTAGGTTGGTTTGTTAGGTTGGTTAGGTTGGTTCGTTGGTTGGTTAGGTTGGTTGGTTAGGTTGGTTGGTTATTTAGGTTAGGTTGGTAAGGTTAGGTTGGTTAGGTTAGGTTGCTTAGGTTGGTTGCTTAGGTTGGTTGGTTAGGTTGGTTACGTTGGTTAGGTTGGTTGGTTACATTGGTTAGGTTGGTTAGGTTGGTTGGTTACATTGGTTAGGTTGGTTGGTTACGTTGGTTGGTTGGTTGGTTGGTTACGTTAGGTTAGGTTGGTTGGTTTGGTTAGTTGGTTGGTTAGGTTTGGTTGGTTACGTTGGTTGGTTAGGTTGGGTTGGTTGGTTAGGTTAGGTTAGGATGGTTGGTTACGTTGGTTAGGTTAGGTTGGGTTGGTTGGTTAGGTTAGGTTAGGTTGGTTGGTTAGGTTGCTTGGTTAGGTTGGTTGGTTAGGTTGCTTGGTTAGGTTGGTTGGTTAGGTTGCTTGGTTAGGTTAGATAGCTTAGGTTGGTTGGTTAGGTTAGGTTGGTTGGTTAGGTTAGATAGTTTACGTTGGTTAGGTTGGTTGGTTAGTTTGGTTGGTTAGTTAGGTTGGTTGGTTAGATAGCTTAGTTTGGTTGATTATTTTGGTTGGTTAGTTAGGTTGGTTGGTTGGTTGGTTAGGTTGGTTGCTTAGGTTGGTTGGTTGGTTAGGTTGGTTAGGTTTGGTTGGTTAGGTTGGTTGGTTAGGTTAAGTTGGTTTCGTTATTACGTTGGTTAGGTTGGTTGGTTACGTTGGTTAGGATGGTTGGTTACATTGTTTAGGTTGGTTGGTTGGTTGGTTAGGTTAGGTTAGGTTAGGTTGGTTGGGTTGGTTGGTTAGGTTAGGTTGGTTGGTTAGGATGCTTGGTTAGGTTGGTTGGTTAGGTTGCTTGGTTAGGTTGGTTGGTTAGGTTAGATAGCCAAGGTTGGTTGGATAGGTTGGTTGGTTAGGTTAGATAGCTTAGGTTGGTTGGTTAGGTTGGTTGGTTAGTTAGGTTGGTTTGTTAGGTTGGTTGGTTAGGTTAGGTTGCTTAGGTTGGTTGCTTAGGTTGGTTGGTTAGGTTGGTTACGTTGGTTAGGTTGGTTGGTTACATTGGTTAGGTTGGTTGGTTGGTTAGGTTAGGTTAGGTTGGTTGGTTAGGTTAGTTCGGTTGGTTGGGTTAGGTTAGGATCCTTGGTTAGGTTCCTTGGTTAGGTTCCTTGGTTAGGTTGGTTGATTAGGTTCCCTGGTTAGGATGGTTGGTTAGGTTGCTTGGTTAGGTTGGTTGGTTAGGTTGTTGGTTAGGTTCCTTGGTTAGGTTAGATAGGCTACCAACAATTACAGCCCCTTTTCTATTTCTATTTCTAGAAACCTAGCCTAAACTAACCTAACTTAACCTGCAAACCTAGCCTATTTCCTAGTCAAAACAAACATAACCTAATCTAAGCTAACCTAACCTAACGTAACTAACTCCTGGATACCTATTTACTGTTAGGTGAATAACTGTATTCGGTGATAGGAAACGCTACCTACAATTACAGCCCTTCTACTATTTCTATTTCTACAAACCTAGCCTATTCTCTAGCCTAAACTAACCTAACCTTAGGTAATCTAACTAACTCCTGGATACCTATTTACTGCTACATGAACAGAGAAGACACGCTACCAACAATTACTGCCCTATTTCTATTTCAACAAAAATAGCCTATTTCTTAGCCTAAACTAATCTAACCTAATTAAACCTAACCTAACCTAATCTAACCTTACCTATATATATACTTCACTACTCACTAACATCATCACTACCACACTACTCACTAACATCATCACTACCTCCCTACTCACCATCATCATCACTACCTCACCATCATCATCACTACCTCTCTACTCACCATCATCATCACTACCTCACCATCATTATCACTACCTCTCTACTCACCATCATCATCATTACCTCACTACTCACCATCACTACCACACTACTCACCATCATCACTACTTCTCTACTCACCACCATCATCATTTCCTCACTATTCACTAACATCATCACTTCCTCACTACTCACCATCATCACTACTCACCATCATCTCTACCCACCATCATCACTACCACTACTCATAAACATCATCACTACCACACTACTCACCATCATCACTACCACACTACTCACTATCATCATCACTACCACACTACTCACCATCATCACTACCCACCATCATAACTACCACACTACTCTTAACCATTATCACTACCTCACTACTCACCATCATCACTACCACACTACTCACCATCATCACTACCACACTACTCTTAACCATCATCACTACCTCACTACTCACAATCATCATCACTACCTCACCATCATCATCACTACCTCACCATCATCATCACTACCTCACCATCATCATCACTACCTCACTACTCACCATCATCACTACCACACTACTCACCATCATCATTACCTCACTACTCACCATTATCATCACTACACTACTCACCATCATCATCACTACCACAATACTCACCATCATCATCACTACCACAATACTCACCATCAACATCACTACCACACTACTTAGCAACACCATCACTACCTCACTACTCACCATCATCACTACCACACTACTCACTATCATCACTTTTATCACTTCTCACCATCACCATCACTACCTTACTACTCACCATCATCATCACTACCACACTATTCACTATCATCATCACTACCACACTACTCACCATCATCATCACTACCACACTACTCACTATCATCACTTTTATCACTTCTCACCATCACTACCTCACTATTCACCATCATCACTACCTCACCATCATCATCACTACCTCTCTACTCACCATCATCATTATTACCTCACTACTCACCATCATCATCACTACCTCACCATCATTATCACTACCTCTCTACCTCTCTACTCACCATCATCATTACCTCACTACTCACCATCACTACCACACTACTCACCATCATCACTACCTCACTACTCACCATCATCATCACTTCCTCACTACTCACCATCATCATCATCATCATCACTACTCACCATCATCATCATCATCACTACTCACCATCATCATCATCATCATCACTACTCACCATCATCACTACCCACCATCATCACTACCACACTACTCATAAACATCATCACTACCACACTACTCACCATCATCACTACCACACTACTCACTATCATCACTACCACACTACTCGGTGAGTAGTGTGGTAGTGATAGTGAGTAGTGATGATGGTGAGTAGTGAGGTAGTGATGATGGTGAGTAGTGTGGTAGTGATGATGATAGTGAATAGTGTAGTAGTGATGATGATGGTGAAGTGTGGTAGTGATGATGATGGTGAAGTGTGGTAGTGATGATGATGGTGAAGTGTGGTAGTGATGATGATGGTGAAGTGTGGTAGTGATGATGGTGAAGTGTGGTAGTGATGATGGTGAAGTGTGGTAGTGATGATGGTGAAGTGTGGTAGTGATGATGGTGAAGTGTGGTAGTGATGATGGTGAAGTGTGGTAGTGATGGTGATGGTGAGTAGTGAGGTAGTGATGATGATAGTGAAGTGTGGTAGTGATGATGATGGTGAGTAGTGTGGTAGTGATGATGATGGTGAGTAGTGAGGTAGTGATGATGATGGTGAGTAGTGTGGTAGTGATGATGATAGTGAAGTGTGGTAGTGATGATGATGGTGAATAGTGTGGTAGTGATGATGATAGTGAGGTAGTGATGATGATGGTGAGTAGTGAGGAAATGATGATGGTGGTGAGTAGTGAGGTAGTGATGATGGTGAGTAGTGTGGTAGTGAGGTAATGATGATGATGGTGAGTAGAGAGGTAGTGATGATGATGGTGAGTAGAGAGGTAGTGATGATGGTGAGGTAGTGATGATGAAGGTGAGTAGTGAGGTAATGATGATGATGGTGAGTAGAGAGGTAGTGATTATGATGGTGAGGTAGTGATGATAATGGTGAGTAGTGAGGTAGTGATGATGATGGTGAGAAAGTGGTGATGGTGAGTAGTGTGGTAGTGATGATGATAGTGAATAGTGTGGTAGTGATGATGATAGTGAATAGTGTGGTAGTGATGATAGTGAATAGTGTGGTAGTGATGATGATAGTGAGTAGTGTGGTAGTGATGATGATAGTGAGTAGTGAGGTAGTGATGATGATGGTGAGAAGTGATGATAGTGAGTAGTGTGGTAGTGATGATGGTGAGTAGTGAGGTAGTGATGATGATAGTGAAGTGTGGTAGTGATGATGATGGTGAGTAGTGTGGTAGTGATGATGATGGTGAGTAGTGAGGTAATGATGATGATGGTGAGTAGTGTGGTAGTGATGATAGTGAATAGTGTGGTAGTGATGATGATGGTGAATAGTGTGGTAGTGATGATGATAGTGAGGTAGTGATGATGATGGTGAGTAGTGAGGAAATGATGATGGTGGTGAGTAGTGAGGTAGTGATGATGGTGAGTAGTGTGGTAGTGAGGTAATGATGATGATGGTGAGTAGAGAGGTAGTGATGATGATGGTGAGTAGAGAGGTAGTGATGATGGTGAGGTAGTGATGATGAAGGTGAGTAGTGAGGTAATGATGATGATGGTGAGTAGAGAGGTAGTGATGATGATGGTGAGATAGTGATGATAATGGTGAGTAGTGAGGTAGTGATGATGATGGTGAGAAAGTGGTGATGGTGAGTAGTGTGGTAGTGATGATGATAGTGAATAGTGTGGTAGTGATGATGATAGTGAATAGTGTGGTAGTGATGATAGTGAATAGTGTGGTAGTGATGATGATGGTGAGTAGTGTGGTAGTGATGATGATAGTGAGTAATGAGGTAGTGATGATGATAGTGAGAAGTGATGATAGTGAGTAGTGTGGTAGTGATGATGGTGAGTAGTGAGGTAGTGATGATGATAGTGAAGTGTGGTAGTGATGATGATGGTGAGTAGTGTGGTAGTGATGATGATGGTGAGTAGTGAGGTAATGATGATGATGGTAAGTAGTGTGGTAGTGATGATGATAGTGAATAGTGTGGTAGTGATGATGATGGCGAGTAGTGAGGTAGTGATGATGGTGAGAAGTGATAATAGTGAGTAGTGTGGTAGTGATGATGGTGAGTAGTGAGGTAGTGATGATAGTGAATAGTGTGATAGTGATGCTGATGGTGAGTAGTGTGGTAGTGATGATGATAGTGATGTATTGATGATGATGGTGAGTAGTGAGGTAGTGATGATGATGGTTAGTGTGGTAGTGATGATAGTGAATAGTGTGGTAGTGATGATGATGGTGAGTAGTGTGTTAGTGATGATAGTGAGTAGTGATGATGATGGTGAGAAGTGGTAGAAGTGATGATAGTGAGTAGTGTGGTAGTGATGATGATGGTGAGTAGTGAAGTAGTGATGATGATAGTGAATAGTGTGGTAGTGATGATGATGGTGAGTAGTGTTGTAGTGATTATGATAGTGAGGTAGTGATGATGATGGTGAGTAGTGAGGTAGTGATGATGATGGTGAGTAGTGTGGTAGTGATAATGATAGTGAATAGTGTGGTAGTGATGATGAAGGTGAGTAGTGTGGTAGTGATGATGATAGTGAGTAGTGTGGTAGTGATGATGATGGTGAATAGTGTGGTAGTGATGATGATGGTGAGTAGTGAGGTAGTGATGGTGTTGCTAAGTAGTGTGGTAGTGATGTTGATGGTGAGTAGTGATAGAAGTGATGATAGTGAGTAGTGTGGTAGTGATGATGATGGTGAGTAGTGTGGTAGTGATGATGATAGTGAGTAGTGAGGTAGTGATAATGATGGTGAGTAGTGTGGTAGTGATGATGGTGAGTAGTGTGGTAGTGATGATAGTGAGTAGTGTGGTAGTGATGATAGTGAGTAGTGAGGTAGTGATGATGATGGTGAGAAGTGATGATAGTGAGTAGTGTGGTAGTGATGATGGTGAGTAGTGAGGTAGTGATGATGATAGTGAATAGTGTGGTAGTGATGATGATGGTGAGTAGTGTGGTAGTGATGATGATAGTGAGGTAGTGATGATGATGGTGAGTAGTGAGGTAGTGATGGTGATAAGTGATAAAAGTGATGATAATGAGTAGTGTGGTAGTGATGATGATTGTGAGTAGTGAGGTAGTGATGATGATGGTGAGTAGTGAGGTAGTGATGGTGTTGGTAAGTAGTGTTGTAGTGATGTTGATGGTGAGTATTGTGGTAGTGATGATGATGGTGAGTATTGTGGTAGTGATGATGTTGGTGAGTAGTGTAGTGATGATAATGGTGAGTAGTGAGGTAATGATGATGGTGAGTAGTGTGGTAGTGATGATGGTGAGTAGTGAGGTAGTGATGATGATGGCGAGGTAATGATGGTGAGGTAGTGATGATGATGGTGAGGTAGTGATGATGATTGTGAGTAGTGAGGTAGTGATGATGGTTAAGAGTAGTGTGGTAGTGATGATGGTGAGTAGTGTGGTAGTGATGATGGTGAGTAGTGAGGTAGTGATGATGATAGTGAGTAGTGTCGTAGCTATGATGATGGTGGGTAGTGATGATGGTGAGTAGTGTGGTAGTGATGATGATAGTGAGTAGTGTGGTAGTGATGATGGTGAGTAGTACTCACCTAGTTGTGTTTGCGGGGGTTGAGCTCTGGCTCTTTGGTCCCGCCTCTCAACCGTCAATCAACAGGTGTACAGATTCATGAGCCTATCGGGCTCTGTCATATCTACACTTGAAACTGTGTATGGAGTCAGCCTCCACCACATCACTTCCTAATTAGGTTGGTTAGGTTGGTTGGTTAGGTTAAGTTGGTTACGTTATTACGTTGGTTAGGTTGGTTGGTTACGTTGGTTAGGATGGTTGGTTACGTTGGTTAGGATGGTTGGTTACGTTGGTTAGGTTGGTTGGTTAGGTTAGGTTGGTTGGGTTGGTTGGTTAGGTTAGATAGCTTAGGTTGCTTGGTTAGGTTAGATAGCTTAGGTTGGTTGGTTAGGTTAGATAGCTAAGGTTGGTTGGATAGGTTGGTTGGTTAGGTTAGATAGCTTAGGTTGGTTGGTTAGGTTGGTTAGTTAGGTTGGTTTGTTAGGTTGGTTAGGTTGGTTGATTGGTTAGGTTAGGTTGCTTAGGTTGGTTGCTTAGGTTGGTTGCTTAGGTTGGTTACATTGGTTAGGTTGGTTGGTTACGTTGGTTAGGTTGGTTGGTTAGTTGGTTAGGTTAGGTTAGGTTAGGTTAGGTTGCTCAGGTTAGGTTGCTCAGGTTAGGTTGCTCAGGTTAGGTTGCTCAGGTTCGGTTGCTCAAGTTAGGTTGCTCAGGTTCGGTTGCTCAGGTTAGGTTGGTCAGGTTGGTTGGTTAGGTTAGGTTGCTTAGGTTAGGTTGCTCAGGTTAGGTTGCTCAGGTTAGGTTGCTCAGGTTAGGTTGCTCAGGTTAGGTTGCTCAGGTTAGGTTGCTCAGGTTAGGTTGCTCAGGTTAGGTTAGGTTGCTCAGGTTAGGTTAGGTTGCTCAGGTTAGGTTGCTCAGGTTAGGTTGCTCAACCTTAGGTTAGGTTAGGTTACATTGCTTAGGTTGGTTGGTTACGTTGGTTGGTTGGTTACGTTGGTTGGTTGGTTAGGTTGGATAGTTAGGTTGGTTGGTTAGGTTGGTTGGTTAGGTTTCTTTGTTAGGTTAGTTAGGTTGGTTGGATAGCTTAGGTTGGTTAGGTTAGATAGCTTAGGTTGCTTGGTTAGGTAAGATAGCTTAGGTAGGTTGGTTAGGTTAGATAGCTTAGGTTGGTTGGTTAGGTTAGATAGCTTAGGTTGGTTGGTTAGGTTAGTTAGGATGGTTGGTTGGATAGCTTAGGTTGGTTAGGTTGCTTGGTTAGGTTAGATAGCTTAGGTTGGTGGGTTAGGTTAGTTAGGTTGGTTGGTTGGATAGCTTAGGTTGGTTGGTTGGTTGGATAGCTTAGGTTGGTTGGTTGGTTGGATAGCTTAGTTAGGTTGGTTACGTTGGTTGGTTACGTTGGTTGGTTACGTTGGTTAGGATGGTTGATTACGTTGGTTAGGTTAGGTGGGGTTGGTTGGTTAGGTTGCTTGGTTAGGTTGGTTGATTAGGTTCTTTGGTTAGGTTGGTTGATTAGGTTCTTTGGTTAGGTTGGTTGGTTAGGTTGCTTAGTTAGGTTGGTTGGTAAGGTTGCTTGGTTAGGTTGGTTGATTAGGTTCTTCGGTTAGGTTGGTTATTTAGGTTAGGTTGCTTAGGTTGGTTGCTTAGGTTGGTTGCTTAGGTTGCTTAGGTTGGTTGGTTAGGTTAGATAGCTTAGGTTGGTTGGTTAGGTTAGATAGCTTAGGTTGGTTGGTTAGGTTAGGTTGCTTAGGTTGGTTGCTTAGGTTGGTTGGTTAGGTTGGTTGGTTAGGTTGGTTGGTTGGCTAGGTTAGATAGCTTACGTTGGTTAGGTTGCTTGGTTAGGTTGGTTGGCTAGGTTAGATAGCTTACGTTGGTTTGGTTGGTTGGTAAGGTTCCTTGGTTAGGTTGGTTGGTTAGGTTGCTTGGTTAGGTTGGTTGGTTAGGTTGGTTGGTTAGGTTAGATAGCTTAGGTTGGTTGGTTAGGTTAGATAGCTTAGGTTGGTTGGTTAGGTTAGATAGCTTAGGTTGGTTGGTTAGGTTGATTGGTTAGGTTAGATAGCTTACGTTGGTTGGTTAGGTTGGTTGGTTAGGTTAGATAGCTTACGTTGGTTAGGTTAGTTGGTTAGGTTGCTTGGTTAGGTTGGTTGGTTAGGTTGGTTGGTTAGGTTGCTTGGTTAGGTTAGATAGCTTAAGTTGGTTGGTTAGGTTGGTTGGTTAGGTTAGATTGCTTAGGTTGGTTGGTTAGTTAGGTTGGTTAGGTTGGTTGGTTGGATAGCTTAGGTTGGTTGGTTAGGTTGGTTGGTTAGGTTGGTTGGTTAGGTTGGTTGGTTAGGTTGGTTGATTAGGTTCTTTGGTTAGGTTAGGTTGGTTGGTTAGGTTGCTTGGTTAGGTTGGTTGATTAGGTTCTTTGGTTAGGTTGCTTGGTTTTGTTGGTTGGTTAGTTGCTTGGTTAGGTTAGATAGCTTAGGTTGGTTAGGTTAGATAGCTTAGGTTGGTTGGTTAGGTTAGATAGCTTAGGTTGGTTGGTTAGGTTAGATAGCTTAGGTTAGATAGCTAAGGTTGGTTGGATAGGTTGGTTGGTTAGGTTGGTTGGTTAGTTAGGTTGGTTTGTTAGGTTGGTTAGGTTGGTTGGTTAGGTTGGTTGGTTAGGTGTGTTAGGTTGGTTGATTAGGTTAGATAGCTTACGTTGGTTAGGTTGGTTGGTTGGTTAGGTTCCTTGGTTAGGTTGGTTGGTTAGGTTGCTTGGGTAGGTTGCTTGGTTAGGTTAGATAGCTTAGGTTGGTTGGTTAGGTTAGTTAGGTTGGTTGGTTAGGTTAAATAGTTTACGTTGGTTGGTTGGTTAGGTTGGTTAGGTTAGGTTGGTTAGGTTGGTTAGGTTGGTTGGTTAGGTTAAGTTGGTTACGTTGGTTAGGATGGTTGGTTACGTTGGTTAGGTTGGTTGGTTACGTTGGTTAGGATGGTTGGTTACGTTGGTTAGGTAACTGTGTATGGAGTCAGCCTCCACCACATCACTTCCTAATGCATTCCATTTGTCAACCACTCTGACACTAAAAAAGTTCTTTCTAATATCTCTGTGGCTCATTTGGGCGCTCAGTTTCCACCTGTGTCCCCTTGTGCATGTGCCCCTTGTGTTAAATAGCCTGTCTTTATCTACCTTATCAATTCCCTTGAGAATCTTGAATGTGGTGATCATGTCCCCCCTAACTCTTCTGTCTTCCAACACTGTGTGTGTGTGTGTGTGTGTGTGTGTGTGTGTGTGTGTGTGTGTGTGTGTGTGTGTGTGTGTGTGTGTGTGTGTGTGTGTGTGTGTGTGTGTACGCATAAGAGGCTGGTACATAAGCTGGAGAGACAGGCAGGTGTAGCTGGTAAGGTGCTCCAGTGGATAAGGGAGTATCTAAGCAATAGGAAGCAGAGAGTTACGGTGAGGGGGTGAGACCTCCGATTGGCGTGAAGTCACCAGTGGAGCCCCACAGGGCTCTGTACTCGGTCCTATCTTGTTTCTGATATATGTAAATGATCTCCCGGAGGGTATCGATTCATTTCTCTCAATGTTTGCGGACGCTGCTAAAATTATGAGAAGGATTAAAACCAAAGAGGACTTTTTGAGGTTTCAAGAAGACCTAGACAAGCTGAAGTAATGGTCGAACAAATGGTTGTTAGAGTTTAACCCAACCAAATGTAATGTAATGGAGATAGGTGTAGGGAGCAGGAGGCCAGATACAAGGTATCATCTGGGAGAGGAAATTCTTCAGAAGTCAAAGAAGGAAAAAGACTTGGGGGTTGATATCACGCCAGACCTGTCTCCTGCAGCACATGTCAAGAGGATAACATCAGCGGTATATGCCAGGCTGGCCAACATACGAACGGCATTCAGAAACTTGTGTAAAGAATCATTCAGAACTTTGTATACCACATAAGTCAGGCCAATCCTGGAGTATGCAGCCCCAGCATGGAGTCCATATCTAGTCAAGGATAAGACTAAACTGGAAAAGGTTCAAATGTGTGCCACCAGACTAGTACCCGAGCTGTGAGGTATGAGCTACGAGGAGAGACTATGGGAATTAAACCTCACTTCGCTGGAAGACAGAAGAGTTAAGGGGGACATGATCACCACATTTAAGATTCTGAAGGGAATTGATAGGGTAGATAAAGACTGTCTATTTAACACAAGGGGACACAGGTGGAAACTAAGTGCCCAAATGAGCCACAGAGATATTAGAAAGAACTTTTTTAGTGTCAGAGTGGTTGACAAATGGAATGCATTAGGAAGTGATGTGGTGGAGGCTGACTCCATACACAGTTTCAAGTGTAGATATGATAGAGCCCAGTAGGCTCAGGAATCTGTACACCTGTTGATTGACGGTTGAGAGGCGGGACCAAAGAGCCAGAGCTCAACCCCCGCAAACACAACTAGGTGAGTACAACTAGGTGAGTATACACACACACACGTCAGTTAGCCTAAATTCTCCAATATTCATTCATAAAACTGCCTCACGGGACTGCAACCTTACCAAACAAAGCTGTCAGGTATTTATGTCAACACAAATTAACAACTTCACATATCAATCATTGCAACTGTTGATAAATAGACACTAACTAACCTTGCTATGAGATATAAATACAAGTGCCAAATTTGATTCAGAAGGCAACTCCAGCGTGGCCTAGTCGGATAGAACAAGTTCCTAATCCGGATAGACCTGCGTTCGAGCCTGTCGGAACGGTTGCAAGTACAGGGCACAGATTTCTCTGTGTGTCCCCTCCTGTAGGAGCATCAGTTTCGATAGATTCTCTGGATAGCCGAAGATTGATTGACCGACTCCTTGGAATGTGGGGAAGGGTTGAAGTCCGGGGGGCCACGGACGGATACCTGGATCCACTGACCTCGGGCAGGTCTTTCAATCCACCTGGATTTCAGGTGGGGAGAAGGGAGGCAATTTGGGTCGACACAAATAGCTTCCTGGACCCAAAACCCCTTGGATACACGGACACGGACACTCACACGGACACGCACACGGACACTCATGGACTCTGACACGAACCTTCGGTTCGTGTCAGAGTCCATGAGTGGTTGGTTGGCTGGTTGCTTAGGTTAGGTTGCTCAGGTTAGGTTGCTCAGGTTAGGTTGCTCAGGTTAGGTTGCTCAGGTTAGGTTGCTCAGGTTAGGTTGCTCAGGTTAGGTTGCTCAGGTTAGGTTGCTCAGGTTAGGTTGCTCAGGTTAGATTGCTCTGGTTAGGTTGCTCAGGTTAGGTTGCTCAGGTTAGGTTGCTCAGGTTAGGTTGCTCAGGTTAGGTTGCTCAGGTTAGGTTGCTCAGGTTAGGTTGCTCAGGTTAGGTTGCTCAGGATAGGTTGGTTAGGTTAGGTTGCTCAGGTTAGGTTGCTCAGGTTAGGTTGCTCAGGTTAGGTTGCTCAGGTTAGGTTGCTCAGGTTAGGTTGCTCAGGATAGGTTGCTCAGGTTAGGTTGCTCAGGATAGGTTGCTCAGGTTAGGTTGCTCAGGATAGGTTGCTCAGGATAGGTTGCTCAGGTTAGGTTGCTCAGGTTAGGTTGCTCAGGTTAGGTTGCTCAGGTTAGGTTGCTCAGGTTAGGTTGCTCAGGTTAGGTTGCTCAGATTAGGTTGCTCAGGTTAGGTTGCTCAGGTTCGGTTGCTCAGGTTAGGTTGCTCAGGTTAGGTTGCTCAGGTTAGGTTGCTCAGGTTAGTTTGCTCAGGTTAGGTTGCTCAGGTTAGGTTGCTCAGGTTAGGTAGCTCAGGTTAGGTAGCTCAGGTTAGGTTGCTCAGGTTAGGTTGCTCAGGTTAGGTTGCTCAGGTTAGGTTGCTTAGGTTAGGTTGCTCAGGTTAGGTTGCTCAGGTTAGGTTGCTCAGGTTAGGTTGCTTAGGTTAGGTTGCTCAGGTTAGGTTGCTCAGGTTAGGTTGCTCAGGTTAGGTTACATTGCTTAGGTTGGTTGGTTGGTTAGGTTGGTTGGTTAGGTTGCTTGGTTAGGTTAGATAGCTTAGGTTGCTTGGTTAGGTTAGTTAGGTTGGTTGGATAGCTTAGGTTGGTTGGTTACGTTGGTTAGGTTGGTTGGTTGGTTGGTTAGGTTGGTTGGTTAGGTTGGGTTAGTTGGTTGATTAGGTTCTTTGGTTAGGTTGGTTGGTTAGGTTGCTTGGTTAGATTGGTTGGTTAGGTTCTTCGGTTAGGTTGGTTAGGTTGGTTGGTTAGGTTAGGTTGCTTAAGTTGGTTGCTTAGGTTGGTTGGATAGGTTAGATAGCTTAGGTTGGTTGGTTAGGTTAGATAGCTTAGGTTGGTTGGTTAAGTTAGGTTGCTTAGGTTGGTTGCTTAGGTTGGTTGGTTAGGTTGGTTACGTTGGTTAGGTTGGTTAGGTTGGTTGGTTAGGTTGCTTGGTTAGGTTGGTTGGATAGCTTAGGTTGGTTGGTTAGGTTAGATAGCTTAGGTTGGTTGGTTAGGTTGGTTGGTTAGGTTAGATAGCTTACGTTGGTTAGGTTGCTTGGTTAGGTTGGTTGGTTAGGTTGGTTGGTTAGGTTGCTTGGTTAGATTAGATAGCTTAGGTTGGTTGGTTAGGTTAGTTACGTTGGTTGGTTAGGTTAGATAGTTTACGTTGGTTAGGTTGGTTGGTTAGTTAGGTTGGTTGGTTGGTTAGGTTGGTTGGTTAGGTTGGTCTGTTGGTTAGGTTGGTTAGGTTAGGTTGGTTAGGTTAAGTTGGTTACATAACCTAACCTAACATTGGTTAGGTTGGTTGGTCACGTTGGTTAGGATGGTTGGTTACGTTGGTTAGGTTGGTTGGTTACGTTGGTTAGGTTGGTTGGTTAGGTTAGGTTAGGTTAGTTTGGTTGGTTAGGTTAGGTTAGGTTGGTTAGGTTAGGTTGGTTGGTTAGGTTGCTTGGTTAGGTTGGTTGATTAGGTTGTTTGGTTAGGTTAGATAGCTTAGGTTGTTTGGTTAGGTTAGATAGCTTAGGTTAGTTGGTTAGGTTAGATAGCTAAGGTTGGTTGGATAGGTTGGTTGGATAGGTTAGATAGCTTAGGTTGTTTGGTTAGGTTGGTTGGTTAGTTAGGTTGGTTTGTTAGGTTGGTTAGGTTGGTTGGTTGGTTAGTTTGGTTGGTTACCTAACCTAAGCAACCTAACCTAAGCAACCTAAGTTAGGTTGGTTAGGTTAGGTTGGTTAGGTTAGGTTGCTTAGGTTGGTTGCTTAGGTTGGTTATGTTGGTTAGGTTGGTTGGTTACATTGGTTAGGTTGGTTGCTTACGTTGGTTAGGTTGGTTGGTTAGGTTAGGTTAGGTTGGTTGGTTAGGTTAGTTGGTTGGTTAGGTTGGTTACGTTGGTTGGTTACATTGGTTAGGTTAGGTTGGGTTGGTTGGTTAGGTTAGGTTAGGTTAGTTCGTTAGGTTGCTTGGATAGGTTGGTTGATTAGGTTCTTTGGTTAGGTTGGTTGGTTAGGTTGCTTGGTTAGGTTGGTTGGTTAGGTTGCTTAGTTAGGTTGCTTGGTTAGGTTAGATAGCTTAGGTTGGTTGGTTAGGTTAGATAGCTTAGGTTGGTTGGTTAGGTTAGATAGCTTAGGTTGGTTGGTTAGGTTAGATAGCTAAGGTTGGTTGGATAGGTTGGTTGGTTAGGTTAGATAGCTTAGGTTGGTTGGTTAGGTTGGTTGGTTAGTTAGGTTGGTTTGTTAGGTTGGTTGGTTGGTTAGGTTGGTTGGTTAGGTTAGGTTGGTTAGGTTAGGTTGCTTAGGTTGGTTGCTTAGGTTGGTTGCTTAGGTTGGTTGGTTAGGTAGCTTGGTTAGGTTGCTTGGTTAGGTTAGATAGCTTAGGTTGGTTGGTTAGGTTAGATAGCTTAGGTTGGTTGGTTAGGTTAGATAGCTTAGGTTGGTTGGTTAGGTTAGATAGCTAAGGTTGGTTGGATAGGTTGGTTGGTTAGGTTAGATAGCTTAGGTTGGTTGGTTAGGTTGGTTGGTTAGTTAGGTTGGTTTGTTAGGTTGGTTAGGTTGGTTGGATGGTTAGGTTAGTTGGTTAGGTTAGATTGGTTAGGTTAGGTTGCTTAGGTTGGTTGCTTAGGTTGGTTGCTTAGGTTGGTTGGTTAGGGTGGTTACGTTGGTTAGGTTGGTTGGTTAGGTTAGTTAGGTTGGTTGGTTAGGTTGGTTGGTTAGGTTGGTTGGTTAGGTTAGATAGCTTACGTTGGTTAGGTTGGTTGGTTAGTTAGGTTGGTTAGTTAGATAGCTTACGTTGGTTAGGTTGCTTGGTTAGGTTGGTTGGTTAGGTTGGTTGGTTAGGTTGCTTGGTTAGATTAGATAGCTTAGGTTGGTTGGTTAGGTTAGTTACGTTGGTTGGTTAGGTTAGATAGTTTACGTTGGTTAGGTTGGTTGGTTAGTTAGGTTGGTTGGTTGGTTAGGTTGGTTGGTTAGGTTGGTCTGTTGGTTAGGTTGGTTAGGTTAGGTTGGTTAGGTTAAGTTGGTTACATAACCTAACCTAACATTGGTTAGGTTGGTCTGTTGGTTAGGTTGGTTAGGTTAGGTTGGTTAGGTTAAGTTGGTTACATAACCTAACCTAACATTGGTTAGGTTGGTTGGTCACGTTGGTTAGGATGGTTGGTTACGTTGGTTAGGTTGGTTGGTTACGTTGGTTAGGTTGGTTGGTTAGGTTAGGTTAGGTTAGTTTGGTTGGTTAGGTTAGGTTAGGTTGGTTAGGTTAGGTTGGTTGGTTAGGTTGCTTGGTTAGGTTGGTTGATTAGGTTGTTTGGTTAGGTTAGATAGCTTAGGTTGTTTGGTTAGGTTAGATAGCTTAGGTTAGTTGGTTAGGTTAGATAGCTAAGGTTGGTTGGATAGGTTGGTTGGATAGGTTAGATAGCTTAGGTTGTTTGGTTAGGTTGGTTGGTTAGTTAGGTTGGTTTGTTAGGTTGGTTAGGTTGGTTGGTTGGTTAGTTTGGTTGGTTACCTAACCTAAGCAACCTAACCTAAGCAACCTAAGTTAGGTTGGTTAGGTTAGGTTGGTTAGGTTAGGTTGCCTAGGTTGGTTGCTTAGGTTGGTTATGTTGGTTAGGTTGGTTGGTTACATTGGTTAGGTTGGTTGCTTACGTTGGTTAGGTTGGTTGGTTAGGTTAGGTTAGGTTGGTTGGTTAGGTTAGTTGGTTGGTTAGGTTGGTTACGTTGGTTGGTTACATTGGTTAGGTTAGGTTGGGTTGGTTGGTTAGGTTAGGTTAGGTTGGTTCGTTAGGTTGCTTGGATAGGTTGGTTGATTAGGTTCTTTGGTTAGGTTGGTTGGTTAGGTTGCTTGGTTAGGTTGGTTGGTTAGGTTGCTTGGTTAGGTTGCTTGGTTAGGTTAGATAGCTTAGGTTGGTTGGTTAGGTTAGATAGCTTAGGTTGGTTGGTTAGGTTAGATAGCTTAGGTTGGTTGGTTAGGTTAGATAGCTAAGGTTGGTTGGATAGGTTGGTTGGTTAGGTTAGATAGCTTAGGTTGGTTGGTTAGGTTGGTTGGTTAGTTAGGTTGGTTTGTTAGGTTGGTTGGTTGGTTAGGTTGGTTGGTTAGGTTAGGTTGGTTAGGTTAGGTTGCTTAGGTTGGTTGCTTAGGTTGGTTGCTTAGGTTGGTTGGTTAAGTAGCTTGGTTAGGTTGCTTGGTTAGGTTAGATAGCTTAGGTTGGTTGGTTAGGTTAGATAGCTTAGGTTGGTTGGTTAGGTTAGATAGCTTAGGTTGGTTGGTTAGGTTAGATAGCTAAGGTTGGTTGGATAGGTTGGTTGGTTAGGTTAGATAGCTTAGGTTGGTTGGTTAGGTTGGTTGGTTAGTTAGGTTGGTTTGTTAGGTTGGTTAGGTTGGTTGGATGGTTAGGTTAGTTGGTTAGGTTAGATTGGTTAGGTTAGGTTGCTTAGGTTGGTTGCTTAGGTTGGTTGCTTAGGTTGGTTGGTTAGGTTGGTTACGTTGGTTAGGTTGGTTGGTTAGGTTAGTTAGGTTGGTTGGTTAGGTTGGTTGGTTAGGTTGGTTGGTTAGGTTAGATAGCTTACGTTGGTTAGGTTGGTTGGTTAGTTAGGTTGGTTAGTTAGATAGCTTAGGTTGGTTAGGTTGGTTGATTGGTTAGGTTCCTTGGTTAGGTTGGTTGGTTAGGTTGCTTGGTTAGGTTGCTTGGTTAGGTTGGTTGGTTAGGTTGCTTGGTTAGGTTAGATAGCTTAGGTTGGTTGGTTAGGTTAGTTAGGTTGGTTGGTTAGGTTAGATAGTTTACGTTGGTTAGGTTGGTTGGTTAGTTAGGTTGGTTAGTTACGTTGGTTGATTAGGTTGGTTGGTTAGTTAGGTTGGTTGGTTGGTTGGTTGGTTAGGTTGGTTGGTTAGGTTGGTTGGTTGGTTACGTTGGTTAGGTTAGGTTGGTTAGGTTGGTTGGTTAGGTTAAGTTGGTTACGTTATTACGTTGGTTAGGTTGGTTGGTTACGTTGGTTAGGATGGTTGGTTACGTTGGTTAGGATGGTTGGTTACGTTGGTTAGGTTGGTTGGTTAGGTTAGGTTGGTTGGGTTGGTTGGTTAGGTTAGATAGCTTAGGTTGCTTGGTTAGGTTAGATAGCTTAGGTTGGTTGGTTAGGTTAGATAGCTAAGGTTGGTTGGATAGGTTGGTTGGTTAGGTTAGATAGCTTAGGTTGGTTGGTTAGGTTGGTTGGTTGGTTAGTTAGGTTGGTTAATTGGTTAGGTTAGGTTGCTTAGGTTGGTTGCTTAGGTTGGTGGCTTAGGTTGGTTACATTGGTTAGGTTGGTTGGTTACGTTGGTTAGGTTGGTTGGTTAGTTGGTTAGGTTAGGTTAGGTTAGGTTAGGTTGCTCAGGTTTGGTTGCTCAGGTTAGGTTGCTCAGGTTAGGTTGCTCAGGTTCGGTTGCTCAGGTTAGGTTGCTCAGGTTCGGTTGCTCAGGTTAGGTTGCTCAGGTTGGTTGGTTAGGTTAGGTTGCTTAGGTTAGGTTGCTCAGGTTAGGTTGCTCAGGTTAGGTTGCTCAGGTTAGGTTGCTCAGGTTAGGTTGCTCAGGTTAGGTTGCTCAGGTTAGGTTGCTCAGGTTAGGTTAGGTTGCTCAGGTTAGGTTAGGTTGCTCAGGTTAGGTTGCTCAGGTTAGGTTGCTCAACCTTAGGTTAGGTTAGGTTACATTGCTTAGGTTGGTTGGTTACGTTGGTTGGTTGGTTACGTTGGTTGGTTGGTTAGGTTGGATAGTTAGGTTGGTTGGTTAGGTTGGTTGGTTAGGTTTCTTTGTTAGGTTAGTTAGGTTGGTTGGATAGCTTAGGTTGGTTAGGTTAGATAGCTTAGGTTGCTTGGTTAGGTTAGATAGCTTAGGTAGGTTGGTTAGGTTAGATAGCTTAGGTTGGTTGGTTAGGTTAGATAGCTTAGGTTGGTTGGTTAGGTTAGTTAGGTTGGTTGGTTGGATAGCTTAGGTTGGTTAGGTTGCTTGGTTAGGTTAGATAGCTTAGGTTGGTGGGTTAGGTTAGTTAGGTTGGTTGGTTGGATAGCTTAGGTTGGTTGGTTGGTTGGATAGCTTAGGTTGGTTGGTTGGTTGGATAGCTTAGTTAGGTTGGTTACGTTGGTTGGTTACGTTGGTTAGGATGGTTGATTACGTTGGTTAGGTTAGGTTGGGTTGGTTGGTTAGGTTGCTTGGTTAGGTTGGTTGATTAGGTTCTTTGGTTAGGTTGGTTGATTAGGTTCTTTGGTTAGGTTGGTTGGTTAGGTTGCTTGGTTAGGTTGGTTGGTAAGGTTGCTTGGTTAGGTTGGTTGATTAGGTTCTTCGGTTAGGTTGGTTGGTTATGTTAGGTTGCTTAGGTTGGTTGCTTAGGTTGGTTGCTTAGGTTGCTTAGGTTGGTTGGTTAGGTTAGATAGCTTAGGTTGGTTGGTTAGGTTAGATAGCTTAGGTTGGTTGGTTAGGTTAGGATGCTTAGGTTGGTTGCTTAGGTTGGTTGGTTAGGTTGGTTGGTTAGGTCGGTTGTTTAGGTTGGTTGGCTAGGTTAGATAGCTTACGTTGGTTTGGTTGGTTGGTAAGGTTCCTTGGTTAGGTTGGTTGGTTAGGTTGGTTGGCTAGGTTAGATAGCTTACGTTGGTTTGGTTGGTTGGTAAGGTTCCTTGGTTAGGTTGGTTAGGTTGCTTGGTTAGGTTGCTTGGTTAGGTTGGTTGGTTAGGTTAGATAGCTTAGGTTGGTTGGTTAGGTTAGATAGCTTAGGTTGGTTGGTTAGGTTAGATAGCTTAGGTTGGTTGGTTAGGTTGGTTGGTTAGGTTAGATAGCTTACGTTGGTTGGTTAGGTTGGTTGGTTAGGTTAGATAGCTTACGTTGGTTAGGTTGGTTGGTTAGGTTGCTTGGTTAGGTTGGTTGGTTAGGTTGGTTGGTTAGGTTGCTTGGTTAGGTTAGATAGCTTAAGTTGGTTGGTTAGGTTGGTTGGTTAGGTTAGATTGCTTAGGTTGGTTGGTTAGTTAGGTTGGTTAGGTTGGTTGGTTGGATAGCTTAGGTTGGTTGGTTAGGTTGGTTGGTTAGGTTGGTTGGTTAGGTTGGTTGATTAGGTTCTTTGGTTAGGTTAGGTTGGTTGGTTAGGTTGCTTGGTTAGGTTGGTTGATTAGGTTCTTTGGTTAGGTTGCTTGGTTTTGTTGGTTGATTAGTTGCTTAGTTAGGTTAGATAGCTTAGGTTGGTTAGGTTAGATAGCTTAGGTTGGTTGGTTAGGTTAGATAGCTTAGGTTGGTTGGTTAGGTTAGATAGCTTAGGTTAGATAGCTAAGGTTGGTTGGATAGGTTGGTTGGTTAGGTTGGTTGGTTAGTTAGGTTGGTTAGTTAGGTTGGTTTGTTAGGTTGGTTAGGTTGGTTGGTTAGGTTGGTTGGTTAGGTGTGTTAGGTTGGTTGGTTAGGTTAGATAGCTTACGTTGGTTAGGTTGGTTGGTTGGTTAGGTTCCTTTGTTAGGTTGGTTGGTTAGGTTAGATAGCTTAGGTTGGTTGGTTAGGTTAGTTAGGTTGGTTGGTTAGGTTAGTTAGGTTGGTTGGTTAGGTTAAATAGTTTACGTTGGTTGGTTAGTTAGGTTGGTTGGTTGGTTAGGTTGGTTAGGTTAGGTTGGTTAGGTTGGTTGGTTAGGTTAAGTTGGTTACGTTATTACGTTGGTTAGGTTGGTTGGTTACGTTGGTTAGGATGGTTGGTTACGTTGGTTAGGTTCGTTGGTTGGTTAGGTTAGTTTGGTTGGTTAGGTTAGGTTAGTTTGGTTGGTTGATTAGGTTAGGTTAGGTTGGTTGGTTAGGTTGCTTGGTTAGGTTGGTTGATTAGGTTCTTTGGTTAGGTTGGTTGGTTAGGTTGCTTGGTTAGGTTGGTTGGTTAGGTTGCTTGGTTAGGTTAGATAGCTTAGGTTGGTTGGTTCGGTTAGATGGTTTAGGTTGGTTGGTTAGGTTAGATAGCTAATGTTGGTTGGATAGGTTGGTTGGATAGGTTGTTTAGTTAGGTTAGATAGCTTAGGTTGTTTGGTTAGGTTGGTTAGTTAGTTAGGTTGGTTTGTTAGGTTTGTTAGGTTGGTTAGGTTGGTTAGGTTAGGTTGCTTGGTTAGGTTGGCTGGTTAGGTTGGTTGGTTAGGTTGGTTGGTTGGTTAGGTTAGGTTGGTTAGGTTAGGTTGGTTAGGTTAGGTTGGTTAGGTTAGGTTGGTTAGGTTAGATAGCTTAGGTTGGTTGGTAAGGTTAGATAGCTAAGGTTGGTTGGATAGGTTGGTTGGATAGGTTTGTTGGTTAGGTTAGATAGGTTAGGTTGTTTGGTTAGGTTGGTTAGTTAGTTAGGTTGGTTTGTTAGGTTGGTTAGGTTGGTTCGTTGGTTGGTTAGGTTGGTTGGTTAGGTTGGTTGGTTATTTAGGTTAGGTTGGTAAGGTTAGGTTGGTTAGGTTAGGTTGCTTAGGTTGGTTGCTTAGGTTGGTTGGTTAGGTTGGTTACGTTGGTTAGGTTGGTTGGTTACATTGGTTAGGTTGGTTAGGTTGGTTGGTTACATTGGTTAGGTTGGTTGGTTACGTTGGTTGGTTGGTTGGTTGGTTACGTTAGGTTAGGTTGGTTGGTTTGGTTAGTTGGTTGGTTAGGTTTGGTTGGTTACGTTGGTTGGTTAGGTTGGGTTGGTTGGTTAGGTTAGGTTAGGATGGTTGGTTACGTTGGTTAGGTTAGGTTGGGTTGGTTGGTTAGGTTAGGTTAGGTTGGTTGGTTAGGTTGCTTGGTTAGGTTGGTTGGTTAGGTTGCTTGGTTAGGTTGGTTGGTTAGGTTGCTTGGTTAGGTTAGATAGCTTAGGTTGGTTGGTTAGGTTAGGTTGGTTGGTTAGGTTAGATAGTTTACGTTGGTTAGGTTGGTTGGTTAGTTTGGTTGGTTAGTTAGGTTGGTTGGTTAGATAGCTTAGTTTGGTTGATTATTTTGGTTGGTTAGTTAGGTTGGTTGGTTGGTTGGTTAGGTTGGTTGCTTAGGTTGGTTGGTTGGTTAGGTTGGTTAGGTTTGGTTGGTTAGGTTGGTTGGTTAGGTTAAGTTGGTTTCGTTATTACGTTGGTTAGGTTGGTTGGTTACGTTGGTTAGGATGGTTGGTTACATTGTTTAGGTTGGTTGGTTGGTTGGTTAGGTTAGGTTAGGTTAGGTTGGTTGGGTTGGTTGGTTAGGTTAGGTTGGTTGGTTAGGATGCTTGGTTAGGTTGGTTGGTTAGGTTGCTTGGTTAGGTTGGTTGGTTAGGTTAGATAGCCAAGGTTGGTTGGATAGGTTGGTTGGTTAGGTTAGATAGCTTAGGTTGGTTGGTTAGGTTGGTTGGTTAGTTAGGTTGGTTTGTTAGGTTGGTTGGTTAGGTTAGGTTGCTTAGGTTGGTTGCTTAGGTTGGTTGGTTAGGTTGGTTACGTTGGTTAGGTTGGTTGGTTACATTGGTTAGGTTGGTTGGTTGGTTAGGTTAGGTTAGGTTGGTTGGTTAGGTTAGTTCGGTTGGTTGGGTTAGGTTAGGATCCTTGGTTAGGTTCCTTGGTTAGGTTCCTTGGTTAGGTTGGTTGATTAGGTTCCCTGGTTAGGATGGTTGGTTAGGTTGCTTGGTTAGGTTGGTTGGTTAGGTTGGTTGGTTAGGTTCCTTGGTTAGGTTAGATAGGCTACCAACAATTACAGCCCCTTTTCTATTTCTATTTCTAGAAACCTAGCCTAAACTAACCTAACTTAACCTGCAAACCTAGCCTATTTCCTAGTCAAAACAAACATAACCTAATCTAAGCTAACCTAACCTAACGTAACTAACTCCTGGATACCTATTTACTGTTAGGTGAATAACTGTATTCGGTGATAGGAAACGCTACCTACAATTACAGCCCTTCTACTATTTCTATTTCTACAAACCTAGCCTATTCTCTAGCCTAAACTAACCTAACCTTAGGTAATCTAACTAACTCCTGGATACCTATTTACTGCTACATGAACAGAGAAGACACGCTACCAACAATTACTGCCCTATTTCTATTTCAACAAAAATAGCCTATTTCTTAGCCTAAACTAATCTAACCTAATTAAACCTAACCTAACCTAATCTAACCTTACCTATATATATACTTCACTACTCACTAACATCATCACTACCACACTACTCACTAACATCATCACTACCTCCCTACTCACCATCATCATCACTACCTCACCATCATCATCACTACCTCTCTACTCACCATCATCATCACTACCTCACCATCATTATCACTACCTCTCTACTCACCATCATCATCATTACCTCACTACTCACCATCACTACCACACTACTCACCATCATCACTACTTCTCTACTCACCACCATCATCATTTCCTCACTATTCACTAACATCATCACTTCCTCACTACTCACCATCATCACTACTCACCATCATCTCTACCCACCATCATCACTACCACTACTCATAAACATCATCACTACCACACTACTCACCATCATCACTACCACACTACTCACTATCATCATCACTACCACACTACTCACCATCATCACTACCCACCATCATAACTACCACACTACTCTTAACCATTATCACTACCTCACTACTCACCATCATCACTACCACACTACTCACCATCATCACTACCACACTACTCTTAACCATCATCACTACCTCACTACTCACAATCATCATCACTACCTCACCATCATCATCACTACCTCACCATCATCATCACTACCTCACCATCATCATCACTACCTCACTACTCACCATCATCACTACCACACTACTCACCATCATCATTACCTCACTACTCACCATTATCATCACTACACTACTCACCATCATCATCACTACCACAATACTCACCATCATCATCACTACCACAATACTCACCATCAACATCACTACCACACTACTTAGCAACACCATCACTACCTCACTACTCACCATCATCACTACCACACTACTCACTATCATCACTTTTATCACTTCTCACCATCACCATCACTACCTTACTACTCACCATCATCATCACTACCACACTATTCACTATCATCATCACTACCACACTACTCACCATCATCATCACTACCACACTACTCACTATCATCACTTTTATCACTTCTCACCATCACTACCTCACTATTCACCATCATCACTACCTCACCATCATCATCACTACCTCTCTACTCACCATCATCATTATTACCTCACTACTCACCATCATCATCACTACCTCACCATCATTATCACTACCTCTCTACCTCTCTACTCACCATCATCATTACCTCACTACTCACCATCACTACCACACTACTCACCATCATCACTACCTCACTACTCACCATCATCATCACTTCCTCACTACTCACCATCATCATCATCATCATCACTACTCACCATCATCATCATCATCACTACTCACCATCATCATCATCATCATCACTACTCACCATCATCACTACCCACCATCATCACTACCACACTACTCATAAACATCATCACTACCACACTACTCACCATCATCACTACCACACTACTCACTATCATCACTACCACACTACTCGGTGAGTAGTGTGGTAGTGATAGTGAGTAGTGATGATGGTGAGTAGTGAGGTAGTGATGATGGTGAGTAGTGTGGTAGTGATGATGATAGTGAATAGTGTAGTAGTGATGATGATGGTGAAGTGTGGTAGTGATGATGATGGTGAAGTGTGGTAGTGATGATGATGGTGAAGTGTGGTAGTGATGATGATGGTGAAGTGTGGTAGTGATGATGGTGAAGTGTGGTAGTGATGATGGTGAAGTGTGGTAGTGATGATGGTGAAGTGTGGTAGTGATGATGGTGAAGTGTGGTAGTGATGATGGTGAAGTGTGGTAGTGATGGTGATGGTGAGTAGTGAGGTAGTGATGATGATAGTGAAGTGTGGTAGTGATGATGATGGTGAGTAGTGTGGTAGTGATGATGATGGTGAGTAGTGAGGTAGTGATGATGATGGTGAGTAGTGTGGTAGTGATGATGATAGTGAAGTGTGGTAGTGATGATGATGGTGAATAGTGTGGTAGTGATGATGATAGTGAGGTAGTGATGATGATGGTGAGTAGTGAGGAAATGATGATGGTGGTGAGTAGTGAGGTAGTGATGATGGTGAGTAGTGTGGTAGTGAGGTAATGATGATGATGGTGAGTAGAGAGGTAGTGATGATGATGGTGAGTAGAGAGGTAGTGATGATGGTGAGGTAGTGATGATGAAGGTGAGTAGTGAGGTAATGATGATGATGGTGAGTAGAGAGGTAGTGATTATGATGGTGAGGTAGTGATGATAATGGTGAGTAGTGAGGTAGTGATGATGATGGTGAGAAAGTGGTGATGGTGAGTAGTGTGGTAGTGATGATGATAGTGAATAGTGTGGTAGTGATGATGATAGTGAATAGTGTGGTAGTGATGATAGTGAATAGTGTGGTAGTGATGATGATAGTGAGTAGTGTGGTAGTGATGATGATAGTGAGTAGTGAGGTAGTGATGATGATGGTGAGAAGTGATGATAGTGAGTAGTGTGGTAGTGATGATGGTGAGTAGTGAGGTAGTGATGATGATAGTGAAGTGTGGTAGTGATGATGATGGTGAGTAGTGTGGTAGTGATGATGATGGTGAGTAGTGAGGTAATGATGATGATGGTGAGTAGTGTGGTAGTGATGATAGTGAATAGTGTGGTAGTGATGATGATGGTGAATAGTGTGGTAGTGATGATGATAGTGAGGTAGTGATGATGATGGTGAGTAGTGAGGAAATGATGATGGTGGTGAGTAGTGAGGTAGTGATGATGGTGAGTAGTGTGGTAGTGAGGTAATGATGATGATGGTGAGTAGAGAGGTAGTGATGATGATGGTGAGTAGAGAGGTAGTGATGATGGTGAGGTAGTGATGATGAAGGTGAGTAGTGAGGTAATGATGATGATGGTGAGTAGAGAGGTAGTGATGATGATGGTGAGATAGTGATGATAATGGTGAGTAGTGAGGTAGTGATGATGATGGTGAGAAAGTGGTGATGGTGAGTAGTGTGGTAGTGATGATGATAGTGAATAGTGTGGTAGTGATGATGATAGTGAATAGTGTGGTAGTGATGATAGTGAATAGTGTGGTAGTGATGATGATGGTGAGTAGTGTGGTAGTGATGATGATAGTGAGAAGTGATGATAGTGAGTAGTGTGGTAGTGATGATGGTGAGTAGTGAGGTAGTGATGATGATAGTGAAGTGTGGTAGTGATGATGATGGTGAGTAGTGTGGTAGTGATGATGATGGTGAGTAGTGAGGTAATGATGATGATGGTAAGTAGTGTGGTAGTGATGATGATAGTGAATAGTGTGGTAGTGATGATGATGGCGAGTAGTGAGGTAGTGATGATGGTGAGAAGTGATAATAGTGAGTAGTGTGGTAGTGATGATGGTGAGTAGTGAGGTAGTGATGATAGTGAATAGTGTGATAGTGATGCTGATGGTGAGTAGTGTGGTAGTGATGATGATAGTGATGTATTGATGATGATGGTGAGTAGTGAGGTAGTGATGATGATGGTTAGTGTGGTAGTGATGATAGTGAATAGTGTGGTAGTGATGATGATGGTGAGTAGTGTGTTAGTGATGATAGTGAGTAGTGATGATGATGGTGAGAAGTGGTAGAAGTGATGATAGTGAGTAGTGTGGTAGTGATGATGATGGTGAGTAGTGAGGTAGTGATGATGATAGTGAATAGTGTGGTAGTGATGATGATGGTGAGTAGTGTTGTAGTGATTATGATAGTGAGGTAGTGATGATGATGGTGAGTAGTGAGGTAGTGATGATGATGGTGAGTAGTGTGGTAGTGATAATGATAGTGAATAGTGTGGTAGTGATGATGAAGGTGAGTAGTGTGGTAGTGATGATGATAGTGAGTAGTGTGGTAGTGATGATGATGGTGAATAGTGTGGTAGTGATGATGATGGTGAGTAGTGAGGTAGTGATGGTGTTGCTAAGTAGTGTGGTAGTGATGTTGATGGTGAGTAGTGATAGAAGTGATGATAGTGAGTAGTGTGGTAGTGATGATGATGGTGAGTAGTGTGGTAGTGATGATGATAGTGAGTAGTGAGGTAGTGATAATGATGGTGAGTAGTGTGGTAGTGATGATGGTGAGTAGTGTGGTAGTGATGATAGTGAGTAGTGTGGTAGTGATGATAGTGAGTAGTGAGGTAGTGACGATGATGGTGAGAAGTGATGATAGTGAGTAGTGTGGTAGTGATGATGGTGAGTAGTGAGGTAGTGATGATGATAGTGAATAGTGTGGTAGTGATGATGATGGTGAGTAGTGTGGTAGTGATGATGATAGTGAGGTAGTGATGATGATGGTGAGTAGTGAGGTAGTGATGGTGATAAGTGATAAAAGTGATGATAATGAGTAGTGTGGTAGTGATGATGATTGTGAGTAGTGAGGTAGTGATGATGATGGTGAGTAGTGAGGTAGTGATGGTGTTGGTAAGTAGTGTTGTAGTGATGTTGATGGTGAGTATTGTGGTAGTGATGATGATGGTGAGTATTGTGGTAGTGATGATGTTGGTGAGTAGTGTAGTGATGATAATGGTGAGTAGTGAGGTAATGATGATGGTGAGTAGTGTGGTAGTGATGATGGTGAGTAGTGAGGTAGTGATGATGATGGCGAGGTAATGATGGTGAGGTAGTGATGATGATGGTGAGGTAGTGATGATGATTGTGAGTAGTGAGGTAGTGATGATGGTTAAGAGTAGTGTGGTAGTGATGATGGTGAGTAGTGTGGTAGTGATGATGGTGAGTAGTGAGGTAGTGATGATGATAGTGAGTAGTGTCGTAGCTATGATGATGGTGGGTAGTGATGATGGTGAGTAGTGTGGTAGTGATGATGATAGTGAGTAGTGTGGTAGTGATGATGGTGAGTAGTACTCACCTAGTTGTGTTTGCGGGGGTTGAGCTCTGGCTCTTTGGTCCCGCCTCTCAACCGTCAATCAACAGGTGTACAGATTCATGAGCCTATCGGGCTCTGTCATATCTACACTTGAAACTGTGTATGGAGTCAGCCTCCACCACATCACTTCCTAATGCATTCCATTTGTCAACCACTCTGACACTAAAAAAGTTCTTTCTAATATCTCTGTGGCTCATTTGGGCACTCAGTTTCCACCTGTGTCCCCTTGTGCGTGTTCCCCTTGTGTTAAATGGACTGTCTTTATCTACCCTATCAATCCCCTTCAGAATCTTGAATGTGGTGATCATGTCCCCCCTAACTCTTCTGTCTTCCAGCGAAGTGAGGTTTAATTCCCGTAGTCTCTCCTCGTAGCTCATACCTCTCAGCTCGGGTACTAGTCTGGTGGCAAACCTTTGAACCTTTTCCAGTTTAGTCTTATCCTTGACTAGATATGGACTCCATGCTGGGGCTGCATACTCCAGGATTGGCCTGACATATGTGGTATACAAAGTTCTGAATGATTCTTTACACAAGTTTCTGAATGCCGTTCGTATGTTGGCCAGCCTGGCATATGCCGCTGATGTTATCCGCTTGATATGTGCTGCAGGAGACAGGTCTGGCGTGATATCAACCCCCAAGTCTTTTTCCTTCTCTGACTCCTGAAGAATTTCCTCTCCCAGATGATACCTTGTATTTGGCCTCCTGCTCCCTACACCTATCTTCATTACATTACATTTGGTTGGGTTAAACTCTAACAACCATTTGTTCGACCATTCCTTCAGCTTGTCTAGGTCTTCTTGAAGCCTCAAACAGTCCTCTTCTGTTTTAATCCTTCTCATAATTTTAGCATCGTCCGCAAACATTGAGAGAAATGAATCGATACCCTCCGGGAGATCATTTACATATATCAGAAACAAGATAGGACCGAGTACAGAGCCCTGTGGGACTCCACTGATGACTTCACGCCAATCGGAGGTCTCACCCCTCACCGTAACTCTCTGCTTCCTATTGCTTAGATACTCCCTTATCCACTGGAGCACCTTACCAGCTACACCTGCCTGTCTCTCCAGCTTATGTACCAGCCTCTTATGCGGTACTGTGTCAAAGGCTTTCCGACAATCCAAGAAAATGCAGTCCGCCCAGCCCTCTCTTTCTTGCTTAATCTGTGTCACCTGATCGTAGAATTCTATCAAGCCTGTAAGGCAAGATTTACCCTCCCTGAATCCATGTTGGCGATTAGTCACGAAGTCCCTTTCTCTCCAGATGTGTTACCAGGTTTTTTCTCACGATCTTCTCCATCACCTTGCATGGTATACAAGTCAAGGACACTGGCCTGTAGTTCAGTGCCTCTTGTCGGTCGCCCTTTTTGTATATTGGGACCACATTCGCCGTCTTCCATATTTCTGGTAGGTCTCCCGTCTCTAGTGACTTACTATACACTATGGAGAGTGGCAGGCAAAGTGCCTCTGCACACTCTTTCAGTACCCATGGTGAGATCCCATCTGGACCAACAGCCTTTCTAACATCCAGATCCAGCAGGTGTCTCTTGACCTCCTCTCTCGTAATTTCGAACTCCTCCAAGGCCGTCTGGTTTACCTCCCTTTCTCCTAGCACAGTGACCTCACCCTGTTCTATTGTGAAGACCTCCTGGAACCTCTTGTTGAGTTCCTCACACACCTCTCTGTCATTCTCTGTATACCTGTCCTCGCCTGTTCTAAGTTTCAATACCTGTTCTTTCACTGTTGTTTTCCTTCTGATGTGACTGTGGAGTAGCTTTGGTTCGGTCTTGGCTTTGTTTGCTATATCATTTTCAAAATTTTTCTCTGCTTCTCTTCTCACCCTGACGTACTCATTCCTGGTTCTCTGGTATCTCTCTCTGCTTTCTGGTGTTCTGTTATTCCGGAAGTTCCTCCACGCCTTTTTGTTCAGTTTCTTCGCTTCCATACATGCCCTATTATACCATGGATTCTTCTGTTGCTTCTCGGATTTTTCCCTTTGGGCCGGGATGAACCTGTTTACTGCCTCCTGACACTTTTGGGTAACATAGTCCATCATACCCTGTACAGACTTGTCTCTGAGGTCTGTGTCCCAAGGTATTTCACTTAGGAAACTTCTCATCTGTTCATAATTCCCCTTTCGGTATGCCAGCCTTTTGATTCCTAGTTCTTTTTGGGGGGAGATAAGTCCTAGCTCTACCAGGTACTCAAAGTTCAATACACTGTGGTCACTCATTCCCAAGGGCGCTTCCATCTTAACTTCCCTTATATCCCATTCATTTAGGGTAAATATCAAATCAAGCATTGCTGGTTCATCTTCTCCTCTCATTCTTGTTGGTTCTTTGGTGTGCTGGCTTAGAAAGTTTCTTGTAGTGTGGTAGTGATGATGTTTATGAGTAGTGGTAGTGATGATGGTGGGTAGAGATGATGGTGAGTAGTGATGATGGTGAGTAGTGAGGAAGTGATGATGTTAGTGAGTAGTGAGGAAATGATTAGAGAGTAGAGAAGTAGTGATGATGATGGTGAGTAGTGAGGTAGTGATGATGGTGAGTAGTGTGGTAGTGATGGTGAGTAGTGAGGTAATGATGATGATGGTGAGTAGAGAGGTAGTGATAATGGTGAGGTAGTGATGACGATGGTGAGTAGTGATGTAATGATGATGATGGTGAGTAGAGAGGTAGTGATGATGATGGTGAGGTAGTGATGATGATGGTGAGTAGGGAGGTAATGATGATGGTGAGTAGAGAGGTAGTGATGATGATGGTGAGGTAGTGATGATGATGGTGAGTAGGGAGGTAATGATGATGATGGTGAGTAGAGAGGTAGTGATGATGATGGTGAGGTAGTGATGATGGTGGTGAGTAGAGAAGTAGTGATGATGGTGAGTAGTGTGGTAGTGATGGTGAGTAGTGAGGTAATGATGATGATGGTGAGTAGAGAGGTAGTGATAATGATGGTGAGGTAGTGATGATGATGGTGAGTAGAGAGGTAGAGAGGTAGTGATGATGATGGTGAGGTAGTGATGATGATGGTGAGTAGGGAGGTAGTGATGACGTTAGTGAGTAGTGTGGTAGTGATGATGTTAGTGAGTAGTGAAGTATATATATAGGTAAGGTTAGATTAGGTTAGGTTAGGTTTAATTAGGTTAGATTAGTTTAGGCTAAGAAATAGGCTATTTTTGTTGAAATAGAAATAGGGCAGTAATTGTTGGTAGCGTGTCTTCTCTGTTCACGTAGCAGTAAATAGGTATCCAGGAGTTAGTTAAATTACCTTAGGTTAGGTTAGTTTAGGCTAGGAAATAGGCTAGGTTTGTAGAAATAGAAATAGAAGTAGGGCTGTAATTGTAGGTAGCGTTTCCTATCACCGAATACATCTATTCACCTAACAGTAAATATGTATCCAGGAGTTAGTTACGTTAGGTTAGGTTATGTTAGATTAGGTTAGGTTAGGTTAGGTTAGGTTAGGTTGGTTTAGGGTAGGTTTGTAGAAGTAGGGCTGTAATTGTTGGTAGCCTTTCCTATCACCGAATGCCTCTGTTCACCTAGCAGTAAATAGGTATCCAGGAGTTAGTAAGCTAGCTACTTGGGGCATGGTGAGTGAGTGAGGGTTAGTCACTAGTTGGACCTTGTGGGGTGGTGGGTGATGGAGACCACTATAAGCCTAACATGTATAAAGTGCCTGTCTGCCTGTCCCCCGACTCAATGATGTTACAAGTATTGACTAAATGAAGCCTAAGAGAGCATATGCAAGGCCTAAGATGAGTCATTTGTCAGCAGCAACTTGTGCGAGATCTATGGCAGCGGTGGCATCCCAACATTTCTATTTTGGAGCAACAGTAGTAGTAGTAGTAGTAGTAGTAGTAGTCCATTTGTTGTTGGTTAATTTGACTAAATAGTTGCAATAAGTACTATCATTAATGGAGAATTGGCTGCTATGTGTGAGTATCCTCCGCCTGCCTGCCTGCCGCAGTTACCATTATCTTGACTCACTCACTCACTCACATGTGATTACTTACTACTTGTATACAATAGCAACGGCCATACTACCTACCTACCTATCACCTTGAGAACACTGCGTCTCCTCCCATACATCTGTCAGGTTAAACACCGTTGACTTTGGTTAGTACTTGGATGGGTGACCTGCCTGGGAACACCAACTGCTGCTGCTGTTAGTATACATATTTGGGCAGTCTCTGTGGGTCAGTGGGTGTGTGTGTGTGTGTACTCACCTAATTGTACTCACCTAATTGTGCTTGCGGGGGTTGAGCTCTGGCTCTTTGGTCCCGCCTCTCAACCGTCAATCAACTGGTGTACAGATTCCTGAGCCTATTGGGCTCTATCATATCTACATTTGAAACTGTGAATGGAGTCAGCCTCCACCACATCACTTCCTAATGCATTCCATTTGCTAACTACTCTGACACTGAAAAAGTTCTTTCTAACGTCTCTGTGGCTCATTTGGGTACTCAGCTTCCACCTGTGTCCCCTTGTTCGCGTCCCACCAGTGTTGAAAAGTTCGTCCTTGTTTACCCGGTCGATTCCCCTGAGGATTTTGTAGGTTGTGATCATGTCCCCCCTTACTCTTCTGTCTTCCAGTGTCGTGAGGTGCATTTCTCGCAGCCTTTCCTCATAACTCATGCCTCTTAGTTCTGGGACTAGTCTAGTAGCATACCTTTGGACTTTTTCCAGCTTCGTCTTGTGCTTGACAAGGTACGGGCTCCATGCTGGGGCCGCATACTCCAGGATTGGTCTTACATATGTGGTGTACAAGATTCTGAATGATTCCTTACACAGGTTCCTGAACGCCGTTCTGATGTTAGCCAGCCTCGCATATGCCGCAGACGTTATTCTCTTTATGTGGGCTTCAGGAGACAGGTTTGGTGTGATATCAACTCCTAGATCTTTCTCTCTGTCTGTTTCATTAAGTACTTCATCTCCTATTCTGTATCCTGTGCCTGGCCTCCTGTTTCCACTGCCTAGTTTCATTACTTTGCATTTACTCGGGTTGAACTTCAACAGCCATTTGTTGGACCATTCACTCAGTCTATCCAGGTCATCTTGTAGCCTCCTACTATCATCCTCTGTTTCAATCCTCCTCATAATTTTTGCATCGTCGGCAAACATTGAGAGGAACGAATCTATACCCTCTGGGAGATCATTTACATATACCAGAAACAGTATAGGTCCAAGGACTGACCCCTGCGGGACTCCACTTGTGACGTCTCGCCAATCTGAGACCTCACCCCTCACACAGACTCGTTGTCTCCTGTTGCTTAGGTATTCCTCTATCCACCGGAGTACCTTCCCTCTCACTCCAGCCTGCATCTCCAACTTTCGCACTAGCCTCTTGTGTGGCACTGTATCAAAGGCTTTCTGACAATCCAAAAATATGCAGTCTGCCCACCCTTCTCTTTCTTGCCTTATTTTTGTTGCCTGGTCGTAGAATTCAAGTAACCCTGTGAGGCAGGACCTGCCATCCCTGAACCCATGTTGATGCTGTGTTACAAAGTTCCTTCGCTCCAGATGCTCCACTAGTTTTTTTCGCACAATCTTCTCCATCAGCTTGCATGGTATGCAGGTTAGGGACACTGGCCTGTAGTTCAGTGCCTCCTGTCTATCCCCTTTCTTGTATATCGGGACTACGTTAGCTGCTTTCCAAGTATCTGGCAGTTCCCCTGTTGCCAGTGATTTGTTATACACTATGCAGAGTGGTAGGCTCAGTTCTCTTGCTCCTTCCTTTAGAACCCAAGGGGAGATTCCATCTGGGCCTATAGCCTTCGTCACGTCCAACTCTAGTAAACACTTCCTTACTTCCCCACTGGTAATCTCAAACTGTTCCAGTGGTTCCTGGTTAGCTATTCCCTCACTTACCTCTGGAATTTCTCCTTGTTCTAAGGTGAAGACCTCCTGGAATTTCTTATTCAATTCCTCACACACTTCCTTGTCATTTGTAGTGAATCCTTCCGCCCCTATCCTTAATCTCATAACCTGTTCCTTTACTGTTGTTTTTCTCCTAATGTGGCTATGCAACAATTTAGGCTGAGTCTTTGCCTTGCTTGCGATGTCATTTTCGTATTGTCTTTCTGCCTCTCTTCTCATCCTGACATATTCATTCCTGGCATTCTGGTATCTTTCTCTGCTCTCCAGTGTCCTGTTATTCCTATAGTTTCTCCATGCCCTTTTACTTTGCTGCTTAGCTAGCCTACATCTTTGATTAAACCATGGGTTTCTCATCTTCATTTCTCTGTTTTCCTTTTGGACTGGGACAAACTTGTTTGCTGCGTCCTTGCACTTCTGCGTGATGTAATCCATCATATCTTGGGCCGTCTTTCCCCTGAGCTCTGTTTCCCATGCTATATCTGTTAGGAATTTTCTTATCCCCTCATAGTTTCCCTTTCGGTATGCTAACCTTTTGGTTTCGGTATCCCTCCTCGAGTTCAATAACCCTTCTTCAATCAAGTACTCAAACACCAGTACACTGTGGTCCTCAAAACCGATTTCTCTTATGTCGGAGTCGTTCAGAGTGAAGACTAGGTCGAGTCTCGCTGGTGTGTGTGTGTGTGTGTGTGTGTGTGTGTGTGTGTGTGTGTGTGTGTGTGTGTGTGTGTGTGTGTGTGTGTGTGTGTACAAGAATGTCGCACATGGAAATGTGTACATGCCATTTTAATAATAGTTTACCATCCATGTAGAAAACGTCTACCTATTTGTCAGTCCATTGTCTCTCTCTGCCGGCCGGCCGGCCTACCTACCTGCTAAAACTTGTTCACTCATTATGCTGTTGAATATCTATCTCCAGTGATCACTTACCCTTAATTCCTACATTATTAACCAAATGATCTCATTAACAAATATTTACACATTTCAACCACCTACCTTCCTGCTAACATCAATCACAACAACTAATACACTCAACTCAGTCCCAAACACTTTTCTTATTCCTTCCTCAACACCTCGCCCTATATAACCTATCTTACAATATTAAATTGAAATACCTAACTGCCAACCCATCCCCCCTACCTTCCCCTCCCCCCCCCCCACCACACTTCCCACGGTAGCTCCTCCGGACCCCTCCCCCCCCCCACGTTGGCGGCCACAACGCTATATTTAACCAGCCAAAACCTTCGTTCCTTCGCCTATGTGCTATTTATTTTTTTAAATAAAACGAGGAATAAAACAAACCGAATTTTCCTTCCCTAGTAAAACATGTATTTTACAGAACGAGGCCTAAAATAGCACATATTAGATATTCCATTGCTTATTTACCACTCACAAACTCATTTGGAAACACCACACTAATTATTAATTAATACTTACTTTTAAACACACACACACACATCAGGTGATTTCTACGATCAGGTGACAAAGATTAAGCAAGAAAGAGAGGGCTGGGCGGACTGCATTTTCTTGGATTGTCGGAATGCCTTTGACACAGTACCGCATAAGAGGCTGGTACATAAGCTGGAGAGACAGGCAGGTGTAGCTGGTAAGGTGCTCCAGTTAATAAGGGATTATCTAAGCAATAGGAAGCAGAGTTACGGTGAGGGGTGAGACCTCCGATTGGCGTGAAGTCACCAGTGGAGTCCCACAGGGCTCTGTACTCGGTCCTATCTTGTTTCTGATATATGTAAATGATCTCCCGGAGGGGTATCGATTCATTTCTCTCAATGTTTGCGGACGATGCTAAAATTATGAGAAGGATTAAAACAGAAGAGGACTGTTTGAGGCTTCAAGAAGACCTAGACAAGTTGAAGGAATGGTCGAACAAATGGTTGTTAGAGTTTAACCCAACCAAATGTAATGTAATGAAGATAGGTGTAGGGAGCAGGAGGCCAGATACAAGGTATCATCTGGGAGAGGAAATTCTTCAGGAGTCAGAGAAGGAAAAAGACTTGGGGGTTGATATCACGCCAGACCTGTCTCCTGCAGCACATATCAAGCGGATAACATCAGCGGCATATGCCAGGCTGGCCAGCATACGAACGGCATTCAGAAACTTGAGTAAAGAATCATTCAGAACTTTGTTTACCACATATGTCAGGCCAATCCTGGAGTATGCAGCCCCAGCATGGAGTCCATATCTAGTTAAGGATAAGACTAAACTGGAAAAGGTTCAAAGGTTTGCCACCAGACTAGTACCCGAGCTGAGAGGTATGAGCTACGAGGAGAGACTACGGGAATTAAACCTCACTTCGGTGGAAGACAGAAGAGTTAGGGGGGACATGATCACCACATTTAAGATTCTGAAGGGAATTGATAGGGTAGATAAAGACAGTCTATTTAACACAAGGGGACACAGGTGGAAACTGAGTGCCCAAATGAGCCACAGAGATATTAGAAAGAACTTTTTTAGTGTCAGAGTGGTTGACAAATGGAATGCATTAGGAGGTGATGTGGTGGAGGCTGACTCCATACACAGTTTCAAGTGTAGATATGATAGAGCCCAATAGGCTCAGGAATCTGTACACCTGTTGATTGACGGTTGAGAGGCGGGACCAAAGAGCCAGAGCTCAACCCCCGCAAACACAACTAGGTGAGTACAACTAGGTGAGTACACACACACACACACACACACGTCAGTTAGCCTAAATTCTCCAATATTCATTCATAAAACTGCCTCACGGGACTGCAACCTTACCAAACAAAGCTGTCAGGTATTTCTGTCAACACAAATTAACAACTTCACATATCAATCATTGCAACTGTTGATAAATAGACACTAACTAACCTTGCTATGAGATATAAATACAAGTGCCAAATTTGATTCAGAAGGCAACTCCAGCGTGGCCTAGTCGGATAGAACAAGTTCCTAATCCGGATAGACCTGCGTTCGAGCCTGTCGGAACGGTTACAAGTACAGGGCACAGATTTCTCTGTGTGTCCCCTCCTGTAGGAGCATCAGTTTCGATAGATTCTCTGGATAGCCGAAGATTGATTGACCGACTCCTTGGAATGTGGGGAAGGGTTGAAGTCCGGGGGGCCACGGACGGATACCTGGATCCACTGACCTCGGGCAGGTCTTTCAATCCACCTGGATTTCAGGTGGGGAGAAAGGAGGCAATTTGGGTCGACACAAATAGCTTCCTGGACCCAAAACCCCTTGGATACACGGACACGCACATGGACACTCATGGACTCTGACACGATAATAAGATAATAAGAAGGGAGGTTAGGTTAGGTTGGTTAGGTTAGGTTGGTTAGGTTAGGTTGGTTAGGTTAGGTTGGTTAGGTTAGGTTGGTTAGGTTAGGTTGGTTAGGTTAGGTAGGTCAGGTTAGGTTGCTCAGGTTAGGTTGCTCAGGTTAGGTTGCTCAGGTTAGGTTGCTCAGGTTAGGTTGCTCAGGTTAGGTTGCTCAGGTTAGGTTGCTCAGGTTAGGTTGCTCAGGTTAGGTTGGTTGGTTAGGTTAGATAGCTTAGGTTGGTTGGTTAGGGTAGTTAGGTTGGTTGGTTAGGTTAGATAGCTTTGGTTGGTTGGTTGGTTGGATAGCTTAGGCTGGTTAGGTTGGTTGGTTGGTCCAACCAGCTTAGGTTGGCTGGTTAGGTTGATTGGTTGGTTAGGTTGGTTGGTTGGTTAGGTTGGTTGGTTAGGTTAGGTTGGTTAGGTTCGTTGGTTGATTCGTTCGTTGATTGAGACAAGTGAGAAATTAGGTTGGTTACGTTGGTTGGTTACGTTGGTTACGTTGGTTGGTTACGTTGGTTGGTTATGTTGGTTAGGTTAGGTTGGTTAGGTTAGGTTGGTTAGGTTAGGTTGGTTGCTTAGGTTGGTTGGTTAGGTTGGTTACGTTGGTTAGGTTAGATAACTTACGTTGGTTAGGTTGGTTGGTTAGGTTCCTTGGTTAGGTTAGGTTGGTTACATTGGTTACGTTGGTTGGTTACGTTGGTTACGTTGGTTGGATGGTTGGTTAGGTTAGGTTGGTTAGGTTAGGTTGGTTAGGTTAGGTTGGTTAGGTTAGGTTGGTTAGGTTAGGTTGGTTGCTTAGGTTGGTTGGTTAGGTTGGTTACGTTGGTTAGGTTAGATAACTTACGTTGGTTAGGTTGGTTGGTTAGGTTCCTTGGTTAGGTTGGTTGGTTAGGTTGCTTGCTTAGGTTGGTTAGGTTAGATAGCTTAGGTTGGTTGGTTAGGCTAGATAGCTTTGATTGGTTAGGTTAGATAGCTTAGGTTGGTTGGTTAGGTTAGGTGGATAGCTTACATTGGTTAGGATGGTTGGTTAGGTTGGTTGGTTAGTTTAGATAGCTTAGGTTGGTTGGTTAGGTTAGTTAGGTTGGTTGGTTTGGTTGGTTGGTTAGGTTAGATAGCTTAGGTTGGTTGGTTAATTAGGTTGGTTAGTTAGGTTGGTTGGTTGGATAGCTTAGGTTGGTTGGTTGGTTGGTTAGGTTGGTTGGTTAGGTTGGTTGGGTTAGGTTAGGTTGGTTGGTTAGGTTGGTTGATTAGGTTCTTTGGTTAGGTTAGGTTGGTTGGTTAGGTTGCTTGGTTAGGTTGGTTGATTAGATTCTTTGGTTAGGTTGGTTGGTTAGTTTGCTTGGTTTTGTTGGTTAGGTTGCTTGGTAAGGTTAGATAGCTTAGGTTTTTTGGTTAGATTAGATAGCTTAGGTTGGTTGGTTAGGTTAGATAGCTTAGGTTGGTTGGTTAGGTTAGATAGCTTAGGTTGGTTGGTTAGGTTAGATAGCTTAGGTTAGATAGCTAAGGTTGGTTAGATAGGTTGGTTAGGTTGGTTGGTTAGGTTAGGTTGGTTAGGTTAGGTTGCTTAGGTTGGTTGCTTAGGTTGCTTAGGTTGGTTGGTTAGGTTGGTTATGTTGGTTAGGTTGGTTGGTTAGGTTAGTTAGGTTGGTTGGTTAGGTTAGATAGCTTACGTTGGTTAGGTTGGTTGGTTAGTTAAGATTGGTTAGTTAGGTTGGTTGGTTAGATAGCTTAGGTTGGTTGATTAGGTTGGTTGGTTAGTTAGGTTGGTTGGTTGGTTAGGTTGGTTAGGTTGGTTAGGTTGGTTAGGTTGGTTGGTTAGGTTAAGTTGTTTACGTTATTACGTTGGTTAGGTTGGTTGGTTACGTTAATTAGGAGGGTTGGTTACGTTGGTTAGGTTGCTTGGTTGGTTAGGTTAGGTTAGGTTGGTTGGGTTGGTTGGTTAGGTTAGGTTAGGTTGGTTGGTTAGGTTGCTTGGTTAGGTTGCTTGGTTAGGTTGGTTGATTAGGTTCTTTGGTTAGGTTGGTTGATTAGGTTCTTTGGTTAGGTTGGTTGGTTAGGTTCCTTGGTTAGGTTGTTTGGTTAGGTTGCTTGGTTACGTTAGATAGCTTAGGTTGGTTGGTTAGGTTAGATAGCTTAGGTTGCTTGGCTAGGTTAGATAGCTTAGGTTGGTTGGTTGGGTTGGTTGGTTAGTTAGGTTGGTTTGTTAGGTTGGTTAGGTTGATTGGTTGGTTAGGTTGGTTGGTTAGGTTAGGTTGGTTAGGTTAGGTTGCTTAGGTTGGTTGCTTAGGTTAGGTTGGTTAGGTTAGGTTGCTTAGGTTGGTTGCTTAGGTTGGTTACGTTGGTTAGGTTGGTTGGTTAGGTTGGTTACGTTGGTTTGGTTGGTTGGTTACATTGGTTAGGTTGGTTGGTTACATTGGTTAGGTTGGTTGGTTAGGTTGGTTGGTTACGTTGGTTAGGTTGGTTGGTTGGTTAGGTTAGGTTAGGTTGGTTGGTTAGGTTGGTTGGTTAGTTTAGATAGCATAGGTTGGTTGGTTAGGTTAGTTAGGCTGGTTGGTTAGGTTAAAAAGTTTACGTTGGTTAGGTTTGTTGGTTAGTTAGGTTGGTTAGTTAGGTTGGTTGATTAGATAGCTTAGGTTGGTTGAATAGGTTGGTTGGTTAGTTAGGTTGGTTAGTTAGGTTGCTTGATTGGATAGCTTAGGTTGGTTGGTTAGGTTGGTTGGTTGGTTAGGTTGGTTGGTTAGGTTGGTTGGGTTAGGTTAGGTTGGTTGGTTAGGTTGGTTGATTAGGTTCTTTGGTTAGGTTAGGTTGGTTGGTTAGGTTGCTTGGTTAGGTTGGTTGATTAGGTTCTTTGGTTAGGTTGGTTGGTTAGGTTGCTTGGTTTTGTTGGTTGGTTAGGTTGCTTGGTAAGGTTAGATAGCTTAGGTTGGTTGGTTAGGTTAGATAGCTTAGGTTGGTTGGTTAGGTTAGATAGCTTAGGTTGGTTGGTTAGGTGAGATAGCTTAGGTTAGATAGCTAAGGTTGGTTAGATAGGTTGGTTGGTTAGGTTGGTTGGTTAGGTTGGTTAGGTTAGGTTGGTTAGGTTAGGTTGCTTAGGTTGGTTGCTTAGGTTGCTTAGGTTGGTTGGTTAGGTTGGTAACGTTGGTTAGGTTGGTTGGTTAGGTTAGTTAGGTTGGTTAGGTTGGTTGGTTAGGTTAGATAGCTTACGTTGGTTAGGTTGGTTGGTTAGTTAAGGTTGGTTAGTTAGGTTGGTTGGTTAGATAGCTTAGGTTGGTTAGGTTGGTTGGTTGGTTAGGTTCCTTGGTTAGGTTGGTTGGTTAGGTTACTTGGTTTGGTTGGTTGGTTAGGTTGCTTGGATAGGTTGGTTGGTTAGGTTGCTTGGTTAGGTTAGATAGCTTAGGTTGGTTGGTTAGGTTAGTTAGGTTGGTTGGTTAGGTTAGATAGTTTATGTTGGTTAGGTTGGTTGGTCAGTTAGGTTGGTTAGTTAGGTTGGTTGATTAGATAGCTTAGGTTGGTTGATTAGGTTAGTTGGTTAGTTAGGTTGGTTGGTTAGGTTAAGTTGGTTACGTTATTACGTTGGTTATGTTGGTTGGTTACGTTGGTTAGGAGGGTTGGTTACGTTGGTTAGGTTGCTTGGTTGGTTAGGTTAGGTAAGGTTGGTTGGGTTGGTTGGTTAGGTTAGGTTAGGTTGGTTGGTTAGGTTGCTTGGTTAGGTTGCTTGGTTAGGTTGGTTGATTAGGTTCTTTGGTTAGGTTGGTTGATTAGGTTCTTTGGTTAGGTTGGTTTGTTAGGTTCCTTGGTTAGGTTGTTTGGTTAGGTTGCTTGGTTAAGTTAGATAGCTTAGGTTGGTTGGTTAGGTTAGATAGCTTATGTTGGTTGGTTAGGTTAGATAGCTTAGGTTGGTTTGTTAGGTTAGATAGCTAAGGTTGGTTGGATAGGTTGGTTGGTTAGGTTAGATAGCTTAGGTTGGTTGGTTAGGTTGGTTGGTTAGTTAGGTTGGTTTGTTAGGTTGGTTTGTTGGTTAGGTTGGTTGGTTAGGTTAGGTTGGTTAGGTTAGGTTGCTTAGGTTGGTTGCTTAGGTTAGGTTGGTTAGGTTGCTTAGGTTGGTTGCTTAGGTTGGTTACGTTGGTTAGGTTGGTTGGTTAGGTTAGGTTGCTTAGGTTGGTTGCTTAGGTTGGTTACGTTGGTTAGGTTGGTTGGTTACATTGGTTAGGTTGGTTGGTTACATTGGTTAGGTTGGTTGGTTAGGTTGGTTGGTTACGTTGGTTAGGTTGGTTGGTTGGTTGGTTGGTTAGGTTAGGTTAGGTTGGTTGGTTAGGTTAGTTGGTTGGTTAGGTTAGGTTGGTTACGTTGGTTGGTTACGTTAGTTAGGATGGTTGGTTACGTTGGTTAGGTTAGGTTGGGTTGGTTGGTTAGGTTAGGTTAGGTTGGTTGGTTAGGTTGCTTGGTTAGGTTGCTTGATTAGGTTCTTTGGTTAGGTTGGTTGGTTAGGTTGCTTGGTTAGGTTGCTTGGTTAGGTTGCTTGGTTAGGTTAGATATCTTAGGTTGGTTGGTTAAGTTAGATAGCTTAGGTTGGTTGGTTAGGTTAGATAGCTTAGGTTTGTTGGTTAGGTTAGATAGCTTAGGTTGGTTGGTTAGGTTAGATAGCCTAGGTTGGTTGGTTAGGTTAGATAGCTTAGATTGATTGGTTAGGTTGGTTGGTTAGGTTAGATAGCTTACGTTGGTTAGGTTGGTTGGTTAGTTAGGTTGGTTAGTTAGGTTGGTGTGTTAGATAGCTTAGGTTGGTTGGTTGGTTAAGTTGGTTAGGTTGGTTAGGTTGGTTGGTTAGGTTAAGTTGGTTACGTTATTACGTTGGTTAGGTTGGTTGGTTACGTTGGTTAGGAGGGTTGGTTACGTTGGTTAGGTTGGTTGGTTGGTTAGGTTAGGTTAGGTTGGTTGGGTTGGTTGGTTGGTTGGTTAGGTTAAGTTAGGTTAGGTTGGTTGGTTAGGTTGGTTGGTTAGATTGCTTGGTTAGGATGGTTGATTAGGTTCTTTGGTTAGGTTGATTGATTAGGTTCCTTGGTTAGGTTGGTTGGTTAGGTTCCTTGGTTAGGTTGTTTGGTTAGGTTGGTTGGTTAGGTTAGATAGCTTAGGTTGGTTGGTTAGGTTAGATAGCTAAGGTTGGTTGGATAGGTTGGTTGCATAGGTTGGTTGGTTAGGTTAGATAGCTTAGGTTGGTTAGTTAGGTTGGTTAGTTAGGTTGGTTGGTTAGTTAGGTTGGTTTGTTAGGTTGGTTAGGTTTGTTGGTTAGGTTGGTTGGTTAGGTTGGTTAGGTTGGTTAGGTTGGTTAGGTTGGTTAGGGTAAGTTGCTTAGGTTGGTTGCTTAGGTTAGGTTGGTTAGGTTTGGTTGCTTAGGTTGGTTGCTTAGGTTGGTTACGTTGGTTAGGTTGGTTGATTAGGTTGGTTACGTTGGTTAGGTTGGTTGGTTACATTGGTTAGGTTGGTTGGTTACATTGGTTAGGTTGGTTGGTTAGGTTGGTTGGTTACGTTGGTTAGGTTGGTTGGTTGGTTTGGTTAGGTTAGGTTGGTTGATTAGGTTAGTTGGTTGGTTAGGTTAGGTTGGTTACGTTGGTTGGTTACGTTGGTTAGGATGGTTGGTTACGTTGGTTAGGTTAGGTTGGGTTGGTTGGTTAGGTTAGGTTAGGTTGGTTGGTTAGGTTGCTTGGTTAGGTTGCTTGATTAGGTTCTTTGGTTAGGTTGGTTGGTTAGGTTGCTTAGTTAGGTTGGTTGGTTAGGTTGCTTGGTTAGGTTGGTTGGTAAGGTTGCTTGGTTAGGTTAGATAGCTTAGGTTGGTTGGTTAGGTTAGATAGCTTAGGTTGGTTGGTTAGGTTAGATAGCTTAGGTTGGTTGGTTAGGTTAGATAGCTATGGTTGGTTGGATAGGTTGGTTGGTTAGGTTAGATAACTTCGGTTGGTTGGTTAGGTTGGTTGGTTAGTTAGGTTGGTTTGTTAGGTTGGTTAGGTTGGTTGGTTGGTTAGGTTGGTTGGTTAGGTTAGGTTGGTTAGGTTAGGTTGCTTAGGTTGGTTGCTTAGGTTGCTTAGGTTGGTTGGTTAGGTTGGTTGGTTAGTTAGGTTGGTTAGTTAGGTTGGTTGGTTGGATAGCTTAGGTTGGTTGGTTAGGATGGTTGGTTAGGTTGGTTGGTTAGGTTGGTTGGGTTAGGTTAGGTTGGTTGATTAGGTTCTTTGGTTAGGTTAGGTTGGTTGGTTAGGTTGGTTGGTTAGGTTAGATAGCTTAGGTTGGTTAGTTAGGTTGGTTAGTTAGGTTGGTTGGTTAGTTAGGTTGGTTTGTTAGGTTGGTTAGGTTGGTTGGTTAGGTTGGTTGGTTAGGTTGGTTAGGTTGGTTAGGTTGGTTAGGGTAAGTTGCTTAGGTTGGTTGCTTAGGTTAGGTTGGTTAGGTTTGGTTGCTTATGTTGGTTGCTTAGGTTGGTTACGTTGGTTAGGTTGGTTGATTAGGTTGGTTACGTTGGTTAGGTTGGTTGGTTACATTGGTTAGGTTGGTTGGTTACATTGGTTAGGTTGGTTGGTTAGGTTGGTTGGTTACGTTGGTTAGGTTGGTTGGTTGGTTTGGTTAGGTTAGGTTGGTTGATTAGGTTAGTTGGTTGGTTAGGTTAGGTTGGTTACGTTGGTTGGTTACGTTGGTTAGGATGGTTGGTTACGTTGGTTAGGTTAGGTTGGGTTGGTTGGTTAGGTTAGGTTAGGTTGGTTGGTTAGGTTGCTTGGTTAGGTTGCTTGATTAGGTTCTTTGGTTAGGTTGGTTGGTTAGGTTGCTTAGTTAGGTTGGTTGGTTAGGTTGCTTGGTTAGGTTGGTTGGTAAGGTTGCTTGGTTAGGTTAGATAGCTTAGGTTGGTTGGTTAGGTTAGATAGCTTAGGTTGGTTGGTTAGGTTAGATAGCTTAGGTTGGTTGGTTAGGTTAGATAGCTATGGTTGGTTGGATAGGTTGGTTGGTTAGGTTAGATAACTTCGGTTGGTTGGTTAGGTTGGTTGGTTAGTTAGGTTGGTTTGTTAGGTTGGTTAGGTTGGTTGGTTGGTTAGGTTGGTTGGTTAGGTTAGGTTGGTTAGGTTAGGTTGCTTAGGTTGGTTGCTTAGGTTGCTTAGGTTGGTTGGTTAGGTTGGTTGGTTAGTTAGGTTGGTTAGTTAGGTTGGTTGGTTGGATAGCTTAGGTTGGTTGGTTAGGATGGTTGGTTAGGTTGGTTGGTTAGGTTGGTTGGGTTAGGTTAGGTTGGTTGATTAGGTTCTTTGGTTAGGTTAGGTTGGTTGGTTAGGTTGGTTGGTTAGGTTGCTTGGTTAGGTTGGTTGATTAGGTTCTTTGGTTAGGTTGGTTGGTTAGGTTGCTTGGTTTTGTTGGTTGGTTAGGTTGCTTGGTTAGGTTAGATATCTTAGGTTGGTTGGTTAGGTTAGATAGCTTAGGTTGGTTGGTTAGGTTAGATAGCTTAGGTTGGTTGGTTAGGTTAGATAGCTTAGGTTGGTTGGTAAGGCTAGATAGCTTTGGTTGGTTAGGTTAGATAGCTTAGGTTGGTTGGTTAGGTTAGATAGCTTACATTGGTTAGGTTGGTTGGTTAGGTTGGTTGGTTAGGTTGGTTGGTTAGTTTAGATAGCTTAGGTTGGTTGGTTAGGTTAGTTAGGTTGGTTGGTTAGGTTGGTTGATTAGGTTAGATAGCTTAGGTTGGTTAGGTTGGTTGGTTAGTTAGGTTGGTTTGTTAGGTTGGTTGGTTGGATAGCTTAGGTTGGTTGGTTGGTTAGGATGGTTGGTTAGGTTGGTTGGGTTAGGTTAGGTTGGTTGGTTAGGTTGGTTGATTAGGTTCTTTGGTTAGGTTAGGTTGGTTGGTTAGGTTGCTTGGTTAGGTTGGTTGATTAGGTTCTTTGGTTAGGTTGGTTGGTTAGTTTGCTTGGTTTTGTTGGTTAGGTTGCTTGGTAAGGTTAGATAGCTTAGGTTTTTTGGTTAGATTAGATAGCTTAGGTTGGTTGGTAAGGTTAGATAGCTTAGGTTGGTTGGTTAGGTGAGATAGCTTAGGTTGGTTGGTTAGGTTAGATAGCTTAGGTTAGATAGCTAAGGTTGGTTAGATAGGTTGGTTAGGTTGGTTGGTTAGGTTAGGTTAGGTTGCTTTGGTTGGTTGCTTAGGTTGCTTAGGTTGGTTGGTTAGGTTGGTTATGTTGTTTACGTTGGTTAGTTAGGTTAGTTAGGTTGGTTGGTTAGGTTGGTTGGTTAGGTTAGATAGCTTACGTTGGTTAGGTTGGTTGGTTAGTTAAGGTTGGTTAGTTACGTTGGTTCGTTATATAGCTTAGGTTGGTTATGTTGGTTGGTTGGTTAGGTTCCTTGGTTAGGTTGGTTGGTTAGGTTGCTTGGTTAGGTTGGTTGGTGAGGTTGCTTGGTTACGTTGGTTGGTTAGGTTGCTTGGTTAGGTTAGATAGCTTAGGTTGGTTGGTTAGGTTAGATAGTTTATGTTGGTTAGGTTGGTTGGTTAGTTAGGTTGGTTAGTTAGGTTGGTTGGTTAGATAGCTTAGGTTGGTTGATTAGGTTGGTTGGTTAGTTAGGTTGGTTGGTTTGTTAGGTTGATTAGGTTGGTTAGGTTGGTTAGGTTGGTTGGTTAGGTTAAGTTGGTTACGTTGTTACGTTGGTTAGGTTGGTTGGTTACATTAATTAGGAGGGTTGGTTACGTTGGTTAGGTTGCTTGGTTGGTTAGGTTAGGTTAGGTTGGTTGGGTTGGTTGGTTAGGTTAGGTTAGGTTGGTTGGTTAGGTTGCTTGGTTAGGTTGCTTGGTTAGGTTGGTTGATTAGGTTCTTTGGTTAGGTTGGTTGATTAGGTTCTTTGGTTAGGTTGGTTGGTTAGGTTCCTTGGTTAGGTTGTTTGGTTAGGTTGCTTGGTTACGTTAGATAGCTTAGGTTGGTTGGTTAGGTTAGATAGCTTAGGTTGGTTGGTTAGGTTAGATAGCTTAGGTTGGTTGGTTAGGTTGGTTTGTTAGTTAGGTTGGTTTGTTAGGTTGGTTAGGTTGATTGGTTGGTTAGGTTGGTTGGTTAGGTTAGGTTGGTTAGGTTAGGTTGCTTAGGTTGGTTGCTTAGGTTAGGTTGGTTAGGTTAGGTTGCTTAGGTTGGTTGCTTAGGTTGGTTACGTTGGTTAGGTTGGTTGGTTAGGTTGGTTACGTTGGTTAGGTTGGTTGGTTACATTGGTTAGGTTGGTTGGTTACATTGGTTAGGTTGGTTGGTTAGGTTGGTTGGTTACGTTGGTTTGGTTGGTTGGTTGGTTAGGTTAGGTTGGTTGGTTAGGTTGGTTGGTTAGTTTAGATAGCTTAGGTTGGTTGGTTAGGTTAGTTAGGCTGGTTGGTTAGGTTAGATAGTTTACGTTGGTTAGGTTGGTTGGTTAGTTAGGTTGGTTAGTTAGGTTGGTTGATTAGATAGCTTAGGTTGGTTGATTAGGTTGGTTGGTTAGTTAGGTTGGTTAGTTAGGTTGGTTGATTGGATAGCATAGGTTGGTTGGTTAGGTTGGTTGGTTGGTTAGGTTGGTTGGTTAGGTTTGTTGGGTTAGGTTAGGTTGGTTGGTTAGGTTGGTTGATTAGGTTCTTTGGTTAGGTTCTTTGGTTAGGTTAGGTTGGTTGGTTAGGTTGCTTGGTTAGGTTGGTTGATTAGGTTCTTTGGTTAGGTTGGCTGGTTAGGTTGCTTGGTTTTGTTGGTTGGTTAGGTTGCTTGGTAAGGTTAGATAGCTTAGGTTGGTTGGTTAGGTTAGATAGCTTAGGTTGGTTGGTTAGGTTAGATAGCTTAGGTTGGTTGGTTAGGTTAGATAGCTTAGGTTGGTTGGTTAGGTTAGATAGCTTAGGTTAGATAGCTAAGGTTGGTTAGATAGGTTGGTTGGTTAGGTTGGTTGGTTAGGTTGGTTAGGTTAGGTTGGTTAGGTTAGGTTGCTTAGGTTGGTTGCTTAGGTTGCTTAGGTTGGTTGGTTAGGTTGGTAACGTTGGTTAGGTTGGTTGGTTAGGTTAGTTAGGTTGGTTAGGTTGGTTGGTTAGGTTAGATAGCTTACGTTGGTTAGGTTGGTTGGTTAGTTAAGGTTGGTTAGTTAGGTTGGTTGGTTAGATAGCTTAGGTTGGTTAGGTTGGTTGGTTGGTTAGGTTCCTTGGTTAGGTTGGTTGGTTAGGTTACTTGGTTAGGTTGGTTGGTTAGGTTGCTTGGTTAGGTTGGTTGGTTAGGTTGCTTGGTTAGGTTAGATAGCTTAGGTTGGTTGGTTAGGTTAGTTAGGTTGGTTGGTTAGGTTAGATAGTTTACGTTGGTTAGGTTGGTTGGTTAGTTAGGTTGGTTAGTTAGGTTGGTTGATTAGATAGCTTAGGTTGGTTGATTAGGTTAGTTGGTTAGTTAGGTTGGTTGGTTAGGTTAAGTTGGTTACGTTATTACGTTGGTTATGTTGGTTGGTTACGTTGGTTAGGAGGGTTGGTTACGTTGGTTAGGTTGCTTGGTTGGTTAGGTTAGGTAAGGTTGGTTGGGTTGGTTGGTTAGGTTAGGTTAGGTTGGTTGGTTAGGTTGCTTGGTTAGGTTGGTTGATTAGGTTCTTTGGTTAGGTTGGTTGATTAGGTTCTTTGGTTAGGTTGGTTTGTTAGGTTCCTTGGTTAGGTTGTTTGGTTAGGTTGCTTGGTTAAGTTAGATAGCTTAGGTTGGTTGGTTAGGTTAGATAGCTTATGTTGGTTGGTTAGGTTAGATAGCTTAGGTTGGTTTGTTAGGTTAGATAGCTAAGGTTGGTTGGATAGGTTGGTTGGTTAGGTTAGATAGCTTAGGTTGGTTGGTTAGGTTGGTTGGTTAGTTAGGTTGGTTTGTTAGGTTGGTTAGGTTGGTTGGTTGATTAGGTTGGTTGGTTAGGTTAGGTTGGTTAGGTTAGGTTGCTTAGGTTGGTTGCTTAGGTTAGGTTGGTTAGGTTGCTTAGGTTGGTTGCTTAGGTTGGTTAGGTTGGTTGGTTAGGTTAGGTTGCTTAGGTTGGTTGCTTAGGTTGGTTACGTTGGTTAGGTTGGTTGGTTACATTGGTTAGGTTGGTTGGTTACATTGGTTAGGTTGGTTGGTTAGGTTGGTTGGTTACGTTGGTTAGGTTGGTTGGTTGGTTAGGTTAGGTTAGGTTGGTTGGTTAGGTTAGTTGGTTGGTTAGGTTAGGTTGGTTACGTTGGTTAGGATGGTTGGTTACGTTGGTTAGGTTAGGTTGGGTTGGTTGGTTAGGTTAGGTTAGGTTGGTTGGTTAGGTTGATTGGTTAGGTTGCTTGATTAGGTTCTTTGGTTAGGCTGGTTGGTTAGGTTGCTTGGTTAGGTTGGTTGGTTAGGTTGCTTGGTTAGGTTAGATATCTTAGGTTGGTTGGTTAGGTTAGATAGCTTAGGTTGGTTGGTTAGGTTAGATAGCTTAGGTTTGTTGGTTGGGTTAGATAGCTTAGGTTGGTTGGTTAGGTTAGATAGCTTAGGTTGGTTGGTTAGGTTAGATAGCTAAGATTGGTTGGTTAGGTTGGTTGGTTAGGTTAGATAGCTTACGTTGGTTAGGTTGGTTGGTTAGTTAGGTTGGTTAGTTAGGTTGGTTGGTTAGATAGCTTAGGTTGGTTGGTTGGTTAAGTTGGTTAGGTTGGTTAGGTTGGTTGGTTAGGTTAAGTTGGTTACGTTATTACGTTGGTTAGGTTGGTTGGTTACGTTGGTTAGGAGGGTTGGTTACGTTGGTTAGGTTGGTTGGTTGGTTAGGTTAGGTTAGGTTGGTTGGGTTGGTTGGTTGGTTGGTTAGGTTAAGTTAGGTTAGGTTGGTTGGTTAGGTTGGTTGGTTAGGTTGCTTGGTTAGGATGGTTGATTAGGTTTTTTGGTTAGGTTGGTTGATTAGGTTCTTTGGTTAGGTTGGTTGGTTAGGTTCCTTGGTTAGGTTGTTTGGTTAGGTTGGTTGGTTAGGTTAGATAGCTTAGGTTGGTTGGTTAGGTTAGATAGCTAAGGTTGGTTGGATAGGTTGGTTGGATAGGTTGGTTGGTTAGGTTAGATAGCTTAGGTTGGTTAGTTAGGTTGGTTGGTTAGTTAGGTTGGTTTGTTAGGTTGGTTAGGTTGGTTGGTTAGGTTAAGTTGCTTAGGTTGGTTGCTTAGGTTAGGTTGGTTAGGTTTGGTTGCTTAGGTTGGTTGCTTAGGTTGGTTACGTTGGTTAGGTTGGTTGATTAGGATGGTTACGTTGGTTAGGTTGGTTGGTTACATTGGTTAGGTTGGTTGGTTACATTGGTTAGGTTGGTTGGTTAGGTTGGTTGGTTACGTTGGTTAGGTTGGTTGGTTGGTTTGGTTAGGTTAGGTTAGTTGATTAGGTTAGTTGGTTGGTTAGGTTAGGTTGGTTACGTTGGTTGGTTACGTTGGTTAGGATGGTTGGTTACGTTGGTTAGGTTAGGTTGGGTTGGTTGGTTAGGTTAGGTTAGGTTGGTTGGTTAGGTTGCTTAGTTAGGTTGCTTGATTAGGTTCTTTGGTTAGGTTGGTTGGTTAGGTTCTTTGGTTAGGTTGGTTGGTTAGGTTGCTTAGTTAGGTTGGTTGGTTAGGTTGCTTGGTTAGGTTGGTTGGTAAGGTTGCTTGGTTAGGTTAGATAGCTTAGTTTGGTTGGTTAGGTTAGATAGCTTAGGTTGGTTGGTTAGGTTAGATAGCTTAGGTTGGTTGGTTAGGTTAGATAGCTATGGTTGGTTGGATAGGTTGGTTGGTTAGGTTAGATAACTTCGGTTGGTTGGTTAGGTTGGTTGGTTAGTTAGGTTGGTTTGTTAGGTTGGTTGGTTGGTTAGGTTGGTTGGTTAGGTTAGGTTGGTTAGGTTAGGTTGCTTAGGTTGGTTGCTTAGGTTGCTTAGGTTGGTTGGTTAGGTTGGTTGGTTAGGTTAGATAGCTTAGGTTGGTTAGGTTGGTTGGTTAGTTAGGTTGGTTAGTTAGGTTGGTTGGTTGGATAGCTTAGGTTGGTTGGTTAGGATGGTTGGTTAGGTTGGTTGGTTAGGTTGGTTGGGTTAGGTTAGGTTGGTTGATTAGGTTCTTTGGTTAGGTTAGGTTGGTTGGTTAGGTTGGTTGGTTAGGTTGCTTGGTTAGGTTGGTTGATTAGGTTCTTTGGTTAGGTTGGTTGGTTAGGTTGCTTGGTTTTGTTGGTTGGTTAGGTTGCTTGGTTAAGTTAGATATCTTAGGTTGGTTGGTTAGGTTAGATAGCTTAGGTTGGTTGGTTAGGTTAGATAGCTTAGGTTGGTTGGTTAGGTTAGATAGCTTAGGTTAGATAGCTAAGGTTGGTTGGATAGGTTGGTTGGTTAGGTTGGTTGGTTAGGTTGGTTGGTTAGTTAGGTTGGTTTGTTAGGTTGGTTGGTTAGGTTGGTTTGTTAGGTTAGGTTGGTTAGGTTAGGTTGGTTAGGTTAGGTTGGTTAGGATGCTTAGGTTGGTTGGTTACGTTGGTTAGGTTGGTTAGGTTGGTTACGTTGGTTGGTTAGGTTGGTTGCTTAGGTTGCTTAGGTTGGTTGGTTACATTGGTTTGGTTGGTTGGTTAGGTTAGGTTGGTTAGGTTAGGTTGCTTAGGTTGGTTGCTTAGGTTGGTTGGTTAGGTTGGTTAGGTTGGTTGGTTAGGTTAGTTAGGTTGGTTAGTTAGATAGCTTAGGTTGCTTAGGTTGGTTGGTTAGGTTACGTTGGTTGATTAGGTTAGTTGGTTGGTTAGGTTAAGTTGGTTACGTTGGTTGGTTACGTTGGTTAGGATGGTTGGTTACGTTGCTTAGGTTAGGTTGGGTTGGTTGGTTAGGTTAGGTTAGGTTGCTTGGTTAGGTTGCTTGGTTAGGTTGCTTGATTAGGTTCTTTGGTTAGGTTGGTTGGTTAGGTTGCTTAGTTAGGTTGGTTGGTTAGGTTGCTTGGTTAGGTTGGTTGGTAAGGTTGGTTGGTTAGGTTAGATAGCTTAGGTTGGTTGGTTAGGTTAGATAGCTTAGGTTGGTTGGTTAGGTTAGATAGCTTAGGTTGGTTGGTTAGGTTAGATAGCTATGGTTGGTTGGATAGGTTGGTTGGTTAGGTTAGATAACTTCGGTTATTTGGTTAGGTTGGTTGGTTAGTTAGGTTGGTTTGTTAGGTTGGTTAGGTTGGTTGGTTGGTTAGGTTGGTTGGTTAGGTTAGGTTGGTTAGGTTAGGTTGCTTAGGTTGGTTGCTTAGGTTGCTTTGGTTGGTTGGTTAGGTTGGTTGGTTAGGTTGGATAGCTTAGGTTGGTTAGGTTGGTTGGTTAGTTAGGTTGGTTAGTTTGGTTGGTTGGTTGGATAGCTTAGGTTGGTTGGTTAGGATGGTTGGTTAGGTTGGTTGGTTAGGTTGGTTGGGTTAGGTTAGGTTGGTGATTAGGTTCTTTGGTTAGGTTAGGTTGGTTGGTTAGGTTGGTTGGTTAGGTTGCTTGGTTAGGTTGGTTGATTAGGTTCTTTGGTTAGGTTGGTTGGTTAGGTTGCTTGGTTTTGTTGGTTGGTTAGGTTGCTTGGTTAGGTTAGATATCTTAGGTTGGTTGGTTAGGTTAGATAGCTTAGGTTGGTTGGTTAGGTTAGATAGCTTAAATTGGTTGGTTAGGTTAGATAGCTTAGGTTAGATAACTTAGGTTGGTTGGTTAGGTTGGTTGGTTAGTTAGGTTGGTTTCTTAGGTTGGTTGGTTAGGTTGGTTTGTTAGGTTAGGTTGGTTAGGTTAGGTTGGTTAGGTTAGGTTGGTTAGGTTGCTTAGGTTGGTTGGTTAGGTTGGTTACGTTGGTTAGGTTGGTTACGTTGGTTGGTTAGGTTGGTTGTTTAGGTTGCTTAGGTTGGTTGGGTACATTGGTTTGGTTGGTTGGTTAGGTTAGGTTGGTTAGGTTAGGTTGCTTAGGTTGGTTGCTTAGGTTGGTTGGTTAGGTTGGTTAGGTTGGTTGGTTAGGTTAGTTAGGTTGGTTAGTTAGATAGCTTAGGTTGCTTAGGTTGGTTGGTTAGGTTGGTTGGTTAGCTAGGTTGGTTAGTTAGGTTGGTTAGTTAGATAGCTTAGGTTTGTTAGGTTGGTTGGCTAGGTTCCTTTGTTAGATTGGTTGGTTAGGTTGGTGGTTAGGTTGTTTCGTTAAGTTGCTTGGTTAGGTTAGATAGCTTAGGTTGGTTGGTTAGGTTAGTTAGGTTGGTTGGTTAGGTTAGATAGTTTACGTTGGTTAGGTTGGTTGGTTAGTTAGGTTGGTTGGTTAGATAGCTTAGGTTGGTTGGTTAGGTTAGTTAGGTTGGTTGGTTAGGTTAGATAGTTTATGTTGGTTAGGTTAGGTTGGTTAGGTTGGTTGGTTAGGTTAAGTTGGTTACGTTATTACGTTGGTTAGGTTGGTTGGTTACGTTGGTTAGGATGGTTGGTTACGTTGGTTACGTTTGTTGGTTGGTTGGTTGGTTAGGTTAGGTTAGGTTGGTTGGGTTGGTTGGTTAGGTTAGGTTGGTTGGTTAGGTTGCTTGGTTAGGTTGGTTGATTAGGTTCCTTGGTTAGGTTGGTTGGTTAGGTTGGTTGGTTAGGTTGCTTGGTTAGGTTGGTTGGTTAGGTTCCTTGGTTAGGTTAGATAGGCTACCAACAATTACAGCCCTTTTTCTATTTCTATTTCTACAAACCTAGCCTAAACTAACCTAACTTAACCTGCAAACCTAGCCTATTTCCTAGTCAAAACAAACATAACCTAAACTAAGCTAACCTAACCTAACGTAACTAACTCCTGGATACCTATTTACTGTTAGGTGAATAGATGTATTCGGTGATAGGAAACGCTACCTACAATTACAGCCCTTCTTCTATTTCTACAAACCTAGCCTATTCTCTAGCTTAAACTAACCTAACCTAAGGTAATCTAACTAACTCCTGGATACCTATTTACTGCTACGTGAACAGAGAAGACACGCTACCAACAATTACTGCCCTATTTCTATTTCAACAAAAATAGCCTATTTCTTAGCCTAAACTAATCTAACCTAATTAAACCTAACCTAACCTAATGTAACCTTACCTATATATATACTTCACTACTCACTAACATCATCACTACCTCACTACTCACTAACATCATCATTACCTCACTACTCACCATCATCATCACTACCTCACTACTCACCATCATCATCACTACCTCTCCATCATCATCACTACCTCTCTAATCACCATCATCATCACTACCTCTCTACTCACCATCATCATCATTTCCTCACTACTCACCATCATCATCATCATCACTACTCACCATCATCACTACCACTACTCATAAACATCATCACTACCACACTACTCACTATCATCATCACTACCACACTACTCGGTGAGTAGTGTGGTAGTGATAGTGAGTAGTGATGATGGTGAGTAGTGAGGTAGTGATGATGATGGTGAGTAGTAAGGTAGTGATGATGGTTAGTAGTGTGGTAGTGATGGTGAGTAGTGAGGTAATGATCATGATGGTGAGTAGTGTGGTAGTGATGATGATAGTGAATAGTGTGGTAGTGATGATGTTTATGAGTAGTGTGGTAGTGATGATGGTGAGTAGTGATGATGGTGAGTAGTGATGATGATGGTGAGTAGTGAGGAAATGATGATGGTGATGAGTAGAGAAGTAGTGATGATGATGGTGAGTAGTGAGGTAGTGATGATGATGGTGAGTAGTGTGGTAGTGATGATGATAGTGAATAGTGTGGTAGTGATGATGATGGCGAGTAGTGTGGTAGTGATGATGATGGTGATCGCTTATTTTCCTATTACTATTCTAATTACCTTGGAGCTAGGCAGCTGTTGTGGGTTGCATCCTGAGGAAGGTCAGCAGTTTGATCTAGGAGGAACCTCCATACCAACCTGGGTACAGGCAACACTAATTATTATCTCCATCCCCGGCAACATGAATTATTATCCATATTTTCATTAAATCTCTACGTTAGTGATGGCAGTTCTACCTTACCACGATAACGCAAACGAATAAATAATAGTGGGTAATTTTTTCCAATTCTGCATCTACCTTCATGAAAAAGTATTACAAATTTGTATTGTCGTTAGCTGAAAAAAAAACGTCCTCTTACGAGCGAAAAGCAACGTAATTTTTGTGTGCTACGGCCAAACAAAGGTTGTAATTTGAAAATGAAAAATAATTGAAAATAAATTTTTGATTTTTTAAGGGTCCTGTGGTAGGTTAGGAGGGCAGGAAGTTACTCCTAAGGTTTCAAAAAGTCATGAAAACCGTTAATTGAAAGTTTCCTCTTCTTACCTAACAGCTAAAGCCAGAGGACCTAAAACAGAAAACTGAACAGTACGTCACTTTTGCGAGTCGATTCCATTTTCAGTTACGTCCTTTTTTTAGCCTGAGTGTGCATTTAATTAAACAATCAAAATTTAACAAAATTCCATCTAAAACGAATTTAAGAATGACCTCGTAATTAATTTCGATATAATTATAATTTGTTCAAAAACAAAGTGAATCATAAGGTAACAAAAAGCCTTTTAAAACCTAGTGATATCATTCACTAGCACCCGTCTAATTCAGGCTAACCGAATTGCCTGACCTAAATATCCCAAGCCCAAAAAGGCCTTCAGAATTTTACCTTCTCGAAACACAGGGTGACTGATGAGCTTCTGCTTATTCATTGAGATGGAGTAATTTTTAACGTTATTTTTTTTTTTTTTTATTTCAATTTACTCATAAGAGGAATTGAAATATAGACTACGAGTTATTCAGTGCCTCGGGTCCAGAGGCCAGATTCACGAAGCAGTTACGAGAGCACTTACGAACCTGTACATATTTTCACATTCTTTGGCGGCTATATATATACTCCAACCTTGGAGTGTGTGTGTATATATATATATATATATATATATATATATATATATATATATATATATATATATATATATATATATATGTCGTACCTAGTAGCCAGAACGCACTTCTCAGCCTACTATGCAAGGCCCGATTTGCCTAATAAGCCAAGTTTTCAAGAAAAAATGTTTTTTCGACTACCTAACTTACCTAACCTAATCTAACTTTTTCGGCTACCTAACCTAACCTAACCTATAAAGATAGGTTAGGTTAGGTTAGGTAGGGTTGGTTAGGTTCGGTCATATATCTACGTTAATTATAACTCCAATTAAAAAAAATTGACCTCGTACATAATGAAATGGGTAACTTTATCATTTAATAAGAAAATAATTAGAGAAAATATGTTAATTCAGGAAAACTTGGCTTATTAGGCAAATCGGGCCTTGCATAGTAGGTTTAGAAGTGCGTTCTGGCTACTAGGTTCGACATATATATATATATATATATATATATATATATATATATATATATATATATATATATATATATATATATATATATATATATATATATATATATATATATATATATATATATATATTAATATTAATAATAATAATAAAAAATACACTTACACTAGAGCAGGTGCGGAGCATATACACACACAATAGAGCAACCTTGGACCTTGGAGTGTATATGCACTTGTCAGCAATATGCAGACGATGAGTCACAATAACGTGGCTGAAGTATGGTGACCAATCCACACACTAGAAAATGAAGGGACGACGACGTTTCGGTCCGTCCTGGACCATTCTCAAGTCGATTGTGTCACACAATCGACTTGAGAATGGTCCAGGACGGACCGATCGTCGTCCCTCCATTTTCCAGTGTGGTGATTGGTCAGCGTAGTCAGCAATATGGGTACACTTGCCTGTACATTCACTTTGATGGATACGGATCCCAGACGGTCTGTATCCTGGATCAAAGGTTTTGGAGCACTAGTTAACATTGTTGTGAAAGAAGTATAAGCCGTTTATTTTCATGATGTTAGGCAAGTTTTCTTGGAATATTTGAACCAAAAATGGATGAATTGCCAAGCAAACATTGTCGTAAAAAAAATTATATTATGCAACTTTCGGTATTCAAAATCAACATAAATAATTATGCTGAGGTAACTACAGTGTAAGTGAAGGAGACCATTCACATGTGGTCTAACCTCTATACAGTAATAATGCTCAGCTATCTTTTTCCATATTAGATAGATAATAAAACGCTGCCTTCTGTAGTCTACACCTGGGGAGTAGATAAAGAGAAGTGAAGGTATTGCTCCTTGATTAATTATCCGTCGTCTGGGCGATATGATCGTTGGCTGTATTTAGGCATTCATAGCTTTTTGGGGGATGTTGTTCAACAAGCCTTCATGTGCGGTTGCCAAGTGTCGGAGGGATAATCCGGATGAGTTGCAACACTGCTCCAATGTGGGCGCCGGTTAAGAATGAATCCGTCCGTTAGGCAGCGGTAACTTTGAGTAAACACGACCTCAATTGGAACAAAGGGGCGCGTGGGGTTAGCCTAACCCACCTAAATATACGCTAGGTGTAGATTAATCCATTGTTCAATTATACAATTGTGCTGAAGTCTAGATTTAAATATAGTTGAGAGAAGAAAACCGACAAAATTATACATTTCTGTGTTATTGTACTAAGGTCAGTACAGGTAGGAAAGGCCATATTCTCTATAATAAATAATTAATTATTGTGAATTTCGACAAGATCAAATTCGTCTTCAAGTAAGCTGTTAGAAAATGGATAATTATATAGGAGGATGTTATTAAGATTCACTAATCTAAGAAGTTGAGAAAACATCTCAATTGTGGGAACCGACCTGTGAGATTTATATTTATTTAATTTATATGAATTTATATTTACGTTAATTTATATACTTCGATAGCAATTTGTATAATGTTAAGTGGACTGTATTTCTGCAATAATCTCATAATCTCACAAATCGATCCTCTACACATTAGGGGGGGTTTATTAGTTTATATATATGCAGCCAATCAAACTACAGAATTAACTACATACATTGAAGAGGTTCCTTATCTTATAGTACAGCAGGCTAGTCCACCAGGTATAACTAGGGAGTAGACACCAAATTATCCTCTTTGAGGTAGCTTCCATCACCCAGTAACTGGTGCACAAAATCTTGCATCCTCGTCTTGACCTGTCAAAAGTGCGCTAGCTGTGAAGCCAGATACCTATATATGACAAGCTATATCAGAGAAAACACTATACAGTACATGGAACAATAAAGACCTGGCTTAATTACCTTTAGTTTGAGGCTTCCACGTGCTCTAACTGGATCACCCTATATAATGACATTAATGGCCATAAATGAAGATACATGGGTTTCGGAAAGAACACTTAACTTGAATTTGTAGACAGCGTGTTGATAATGGTACACTTCTGGTTTCCATAACACTACGTCCAAGTAAATTAACAGGAGCCGAATTTGCTCCCGTGTGAGCCTCTGGTCTCGTATAAACAATGGCTGCATCTAACACTCCATTCTATTGACGTCTGGCCGACATTGTCCAGATATGATAGGAGCCAAATTTGCTCCACACGTCTCGGAGGTGACACAACAATGGCTGCCCTCCTTCCTCACTCTGACGCCTGGCTTACATTGTCCACATGTCAGAAAGTGATAGAAGGGTCACATTTACTCTACTTTAATATTGATAATTAAGTTAATTTATATAAGATGTTTTTATGATGGTAAAGTCCAAAGACTAATGTATTTAAGAATAATTCCCACCATAATAGGTGGTGAATTATAATAGTATGTAGTGATGATATCCCGTTTTCTTTAGACGGTAATTCCACTACAAGTTACGTTTTCTATGGGTAACTTGTTGGTAATACAGCAGAAATTATTATCTGTCTGTATGATATATTAAATGGTGTCGGATTTTCCGACATCAATACTGAGTCAGAGTACTTGACTTCTCAGTGGTTTCATTGCTCCTGGCAGTCTAGGGCTCGAACTTTTCATGGTGAGGAGTCTGATACATTCGGCTTGTGAGTTTATGCAAGTTTGTGATATATAATATATATATAATATATACTATATATACACAAGACAATACTGAGAAATTCGAAGAGAACAATGGAGGAGGATGCAAGGGCACAAGTACAGTAAAATTTGCAGGTAGTGGCAGAGTAGGAGTTAGGAAGAGGCAGAGACGGAGTAAGGAAAAAGTAGAATAGTAGAAGACAAGGTAGGAGGCATGAGAGTAGGAGACAGTTATGGAGAAGTGAGGTAGCAGGCTGGTAGAGAGAGAGAGATGTGGCAGCACCAGCCAAGAAAGGGTAATGATGATGTTGAAGAGCCGTCAGGGAGTGTATTGACCCCTCAGACACCATTCCCTGCTACTGGGACACCAATGAGAGAACACAAGGCAACAAGGTCCTTATTGAACACAATAAGGACTGAACGAGTAAATATAAAGAACTCCACGTTGACCCAGTCCTCTTCTGCATGGGATGGAATGACTCTTAAACCCTTCATTCATTCCCCCAAGAGGATGAACCGATGGGTAAAGAGAGGGACGGTGGGGAAAGTGAGGGAAGGGTAAGGTAATGTGTTGTGGGGCGTAGAGGGGGTGGTGTTATGCAAGTGAATGTATTAGTAACTATTTTAGAATTGTAGGGTGTGTGTTTGTCCCCTTTTAACATAAGGTGTTGATACAGACGTAATGAGGAAGGTGGGTTTAGTGAGGAAACTAGTGGTGGGTGCCGTGGGGAAGGTGGTGGGCCAGGTAGGGTGGTGAGGGTTGCTGCAGGTGGTGGGCCAGGTGGGGTGAGGGCTGCTGCAGGTGGTGCATGAGAGGGGGGCAGGTGGTGGGCCAGTAGCTGAGGTGTGAGGCAGGTCACTAAAGCTGTGAGGAGCCAGAGGAACGGAGAATATCTTAGCAAGGACACAACTCGCAGATAATACGAAAGGTGGAGAGGAGAAGCAAATGAAAGAATTAGTGGAGTAGAATATAATGGTTGGGAATGCGAGAAAGCAGAGCAAGAAAATAAATAGATGTGGGGGGAAAAAATTTAATAAAAGGAGATAGGTAGAAAATAAATTATCTAAAAGTTGATAAAATTTAAAACAGTAAGAAATTAAGGATATTGAAGGAATCAAAGACGAGTTTAAAGAGTTATTTATATATATATATATATATATATATATATATATATATATATATATATATATATATATATATATATATATATATATATATATATATATATATATATATATATATATATGTCGTACCTAGTAGCCAGAACTCACTTTTTGGCCTACTATTCAAGGCCCGATTTGCCTAATAAGCCAAGTTTTCCTGAATTAATATATTTTTTCTAATTTTTTTCTTATGAAATGATAAAGCTACCCATTTCATTATGTATGAGGTCAATTTTTTTTTATTGGAGTTAAAATTAACGTAGATATATGACCGAACCTAACCAACCCTACCTAACCTAACCTAACCTATCTTTATAGGTTAGGTTTGGTTAGGTAGCCGAAAAAGTTAGGTTAGGTTAGGTTAGGTAGGTTAGGTAGTCGAAAAACAATTAATTCATGAAAACTTGGCTTATTAGGCAAATCGGGCCTTGAATAGTAGGCCAAAAAGTGAGTTCTGGCTACTAGGTACGACATATATATATATATATATATATATATATATATATATATATATATATATATATATATATATATATAATTATATATATATATATATATATATATATATATATATATATATATATATATATATATATATATATATATATATATATATATATATATATATGTCGTACCTACCCAGCAAACACAAATCATCTACACAACGTTCGCCTATCTCTTGCCATAGGTGTGGGAATGATTTGCATTGAGAATGGTGCAGGAGAGCCTTTGAGAAACTTTTACTCAAAAAATCCAAACACAAAGGTTTAATTATAAATTGTTTTTCTACAATTATTTTCTTCCAAATGTAAAACAAATAGTTTTTACATGTTTAAATATAAAATTTATGGTGTTTTTTTGTAAAATTCATTAATAAATTGTGAATGATATATATTGGCTGAGTGAAACCTTTATAATCCATTTAGTTATAATTTGAACAGAAAAAAGTATTTTTCCAAATTTTCTAAAAATTGCTCTTTTTAACACAATTTGACTCCTTATACATTCCACTAAACACTATATCATGTTTAAATATATAATTTATGTATTATTCTCTAAAATAATTTATATAAATTATATAAGTTGCTGGAAAGTGGTGTTAAGGATTTTGAAAACATTTTGTTGTGTTAATATGTTCTTATTAACTATGTCTCAAGTTCACAGTTTATCAAACAAGAATATTAACATTCGTCAACTCTTAAAATCTTATATGTTATCTTGCTGGTGCAAAAAAGGGTGAATCTTTAGGAACAGCTATAGTATCTATATATCACAAATGGTGTTTTCCCTAACTCAAACAATGTAGGGTTTATTATTCTACACATATTTCTAATGACTCTTAGATGTTTACATTCTCTGAAGTATAATTGTGAAGGCTGTGTCCATCACTCTCAACACAGATTCTTAAACTCGTCTCTGCAGGTTCAACTATATAATTAGTTTCCATTTTGAATTTCCATGGACATTTGTATCCAAAATGAAACCAATGTGGTTTCCTTCAGCGCCTTCAGCCAGCACATTTGCTCATTCATTTCCACAGATTCCAACAAGGTAGGGGATTTACAGAAATTTGTATATTCATATTGTTATATATTAAAAATATGAATGCAGTTCAATATGATAAGACAAATACATGAGTTTATGATAAATTCGTTTTCTGTGATATACCATTGATATGCTCTTTTTTTCTTTAAACGGCAGACTAAACTAAAGTGCTCACATCAACAGATTTGATGTATAAATGGTCAACGCTCAACAGAGTTAGTATAAATGTATTAGTATAAATCTTACTTGTCTCATTGTTAATTCACATTCAATGTCAACTTGTGGTTTTGATGTGGCACGTTTGGCCAAGACACCCCACCCCATTATGCACCCCATACCCATCTTGTGGGCGGTTGTGGAAAGGGTTACAGAGGCACATAATGGGCTCAGGGACTGAACCCCACAATTCATTTAGCTAAGCAAGTTACAATCTTGATGAGCTAGTTACAAAATTCAATATAAGTCATCACATCAACAATGGGTTCGAGATCGACCTCAAGTACAGGTTCTAAATTAAGCAACTGACATATGTGGAGAGCTAGTATCAAAATTTATATGTTTGTCCTGCACACCGTCCCCCATCCAGTGGGCAGCGGTGGATAGGTTACAATCACTTAGTTGTTATCTACAGTTAGCAAACTGGGGATATTTGGCTAAAATTTCTGGTAGCAGATCATTTTGAATGAAATATTGACACATCGCTGGAACATTGGTTATAGAATTGTCTCTAAATTCATGTATCTTTTCGCACTCCATCACATAGTGACGGAGGGTGTGCGAATAATTTTGTTGACACAGTTTACATTTGGTCAGGTCTACATCAGCAGATAATGAGAATTCCCAGAGATACTTGTAACCGAGTCTAAGCCGAGCAGTAGTAACATCTAGAAGTCTGCTGATTTTATTGGATGATCCATAGATGTGTGGCTCCTCTTGTATGATATGTATGATAGATGGAATTACTAGTTCCAGTTTCTAGGCAGGCGATGAGTACTCACAATAACCTTAATTAAGCGTCAAAACAAAAATGTGTATACTCTTTTTACTCTCCTGACCTTAGTTCTCGAGCTATGTATTTCATTTTGGTACCAACGTGTTCGCAATAACATTCTCTAGAAGAAAATCAGCAAAAACGGTCACCAAAAGTTATATGAATACCAGCACCCAATAAATACCTACGTAGATGACTCGCCGTGAGTGCCCAAGAGCAACAAAATGTTTTTACTCTTGGGATTGTTATCACTTCCACACTTGTCCTACAGCGTTAATTTTGGTATCAATGTACTCGCAATGAAATTCCCAACACGGTGATATGAATATAAACGTAGAATAATGGTCGCTGCCCACCCGCAAGAGTGTGGGAAGTGGCGGAACTGTTACCCAGTATTGGTGACAAGACGACACATGGGCGATACAGTGCTTTGAAAGTTTATAATTATATCACTGTCCTGACATTATTATTGTATGTACGTCATTCATTTTTGTGCCAATGTTTTCGCAATAGAATGTTCTATGAGCCCGTAGGTAAAAAAGAGCAACAAAGCGTAAGATAGAATAGCACCATATATAAAACAACGCTGGTACATATCAGTGAGCGTCAAACACACACGAAATGTGTGTGTTTGATGGTGGTCAAACGATGTTTGATGTGTTTGATCAGGTGATGTCCTGATCCGCATAATTAAAGTATGAATTATGTTGAGAAAAAATAAGAAAAAAGGGAAAAAACAGGGGTGGGAGAAACATGACAGAAAAAGAGTAAAAATACAATTTGGTCAACAAAACAGCATTGTTTAAAATAAAAGATATGGATTGACATTTTGGGGGTTAGGTTGGTAGGTTACATTGAGTTAATTAGGTAGTACTTAGTGTTTATCTGTTATAGATAGGAGCTGCCTGGTATGGGCCAATAGGCCTTCTGCAGTTACCTTTGTTTTTATGTTTTTGCCCTGTAACCTAAATGGTTAGAGAGGCACATATATGGGCTTAGGGACTGAACCCCACACTACATTTAGCTAAGCTGGTTACAATCTTGATGATATAGTTACAAAATTCTGTATAAGTCGTCACATTATCAATGGGTTCGAGATCAACCACAATTTCCTGAATAGATATAACAAAGGGGATATTAATAGGGTATTAAAATTGTCAACACAAGATAGAACACGAAACAATGGGTATAAATTGGATAAGTTTAGATTTAGGAAAGACTTGGGTAAATACAGGGTCAGTAACAGGGTTGTTGATTTGTGGAATTTTTCTTAACTTATAAATTTATCTTTATTTATCTTAAACTGGTTGGGAGAGGTACAGTTTTTAACATAATTGGGAAGGTCATTCCACATTCGAGGTCTCTTGATTTGTAAAGCATTTCTAGTTTGACTAAGTCGTACTCTTGGAATATCAAATAGGTATTTGTTTCTGGTGTGGTGCTCATGGGATCTGTTACAACCTTCTAGGAAGCTTTTAAGGTCAGGATTGACATTACAGTGCAGCGTTTTATATATATAAAATACACATGAGAGTATGTGCAGGGACTTAATATCTAACATATTCAGAGATTTGAGTAAGGGGTCCATGTATACTGCCCGGTTGCCTGAAATGCTATATAGGCCTACTATAGTGGCTTTAGGTATTGTATGCACTAGCTCTATCTATAAATCCAACATTATGTTTGTAAATCAACTATGTATGTATGAAAAAAAATGACTAATACGTTCGGCGAATGACTTTGACTTCAACTTCACTTTGACTTCGTTCATGTCATCGTATTTTCCGTAATATATAAAGGTTATGACAATGCAATTATATTATTGTGTGCAAATAAGTTTGAAATTTCATGTACCCTAAAAATATTAAAATAAAGAATAAGAATAATTAAATAATTGTTGTAGTAAATTGTCACACGTTCATCATACGCAAACGAACACACAGTTTGGAGCGTCAGTACAAGACCGCCGCCATTTTAAAACACGGCTTCGAATGTAAGTAATGTTTTTCTCGTACTAACACTGTGTTATACAATAGATTTGGTCTTGAATTCACAAATTTAGTTGTTACATCTGACAGAGTATGTTAGACGGTGTAATGCTGGTCCATGTTAACGTATTTGTGGGCTTGGTTGGTTTAAATGTGGAGGCGAGGCCTGGCAGTGCTGGTGTATGTGGAGGCGAGGCGAGGCCTGGCAGTGCTGGTGTATGTGGAGGCGAGGCCTGGCTGTGCTGGTGAGTATGTGGAGGCGAGGCCTGGCAGTGCTGGTGTATGTGGAGGCGAGGCCTGGCTGTGCTAGTGTGTATGTGGAGGCGAGGCCTGGCTGTGCTAGTGTGTATGTGGAGGCGAGGCCTGGCAGTGCTGGTGTATGTGGAGGCGAGGCCTGGCTGTGCTAGTGTGTATGTGGAGGCGAGGCCTGGCAGTGCTGGTGTATGTGGAGGCGAGGCCTGGCTGTGCTAGTGTGTATGTGGAGGCGAGGCCTGGCTGTGCTAGTGTGTATGTGGAGGCGAGGCCTGGCAGTGCTGGTGTATGTGGAGGCGAGGCCTGGCTGTGCTAGTGTGTATGTGGAGGCGAGGCCTGGCAGTGCTGGTGTATGTGGAGGCGAGGCCTGGCTGTGCTAGTGTGTATGTGGAGGCGAGGCCTGGCTGTGCTAGTGTGTATGTGGAGGCGAGGCATGTACAACACTCCCCAATAGGAAGAAAACCCACTGGGTTCTAGGCTAGGTTAGGCTTATCTGTAATAATTGAATTAAGCCTAGCAAAGCCTAGAACCTAGTTCAGTAATTTAAAAAATGTTGTAACTTGAAAAATGCCATTCAATACATTACACAATTTAAATATTTTCAGGCAATCAACACAACCCTCATGTTGGCTAACCCTCTCTCATGTTGGTCAATAATTTAATTATTTTTTTATGGAGTAATCTTTGCTGTTGAAATGTAGTCTTTTTGAGACTACATTTCAAATGTAGTGTGTGTGGAGGCGTGTATGTTAGGTATTACCTAATATACACGGTGTAATATATCTATCTGTGTGAAATAGATTAAATCCATTTATTTGATATTCAGCTAATAGTTCTGTATTTTCTACATTCATCCATGTTTTGGTAAGTGCAATAATATGTATTGTTTCATTGCAGATTAGAGATTCAAGATAGTTCTAGATTTCCGAAGTACTGAAACGCGCGCCATACAGGCTTGGTGGATCTAGGTGCAAGGTAAAATTATTTACATTTACTTTTGTATTTATGTTTTGTATTTATATGCATATATGCATTTATATGCATTATTCTATAGAATAATAGATCTCGTAATAATTTTGCAAAAATAGTGGCATTTACTATTTTTAAAAGATTATTAAAAAATTTACTGATATGGTGCATTCGGAAGGGCGAAGAGGGAGAACGGCCTGTTGACATAGCTCGGGTGCAGGGGGGGGGGGGTTGTGTAAAAGCCTGGTTTGTGCCTCGGAGAGGCTATGGGATCCAGTAAGTTCAGTAGAACTTCGGTTTCAACCCTTTTACCCTGTTGTAGCTCAGTCGATTAAGGCAGTGTCTGGGATGCTCCCGGACGCAGGTTCGAATCCTCGTCACGGCCCTTGTGGATTTGTTCATTTGATGCATCACGTTATTGTGATCTGTGTGTGTAATTCTTCACTTGCTACAGCAACAGGAATGTGTGTGTATGTATTTGTGTTGTTGAATATGACCGAAAGTGTAAGATTAATGATTCTAACACAAATCGTCTGAATATTTGTTTTTCTTCACTGTCGAGAGTAGTTAAAAAAATTTACTCGAGTTTATTTTCACACTTTATTTATGGTCCTTAAGTCCCTCTCCTTAATGCTGCTGCTGTTTCTCGCATCTTTGCATCGCTTGTATGTTTGGGGGTTTGGCCTCTTGCTATATATTGATTCCATTTGTGTGTGTTTGGGTCTCAGGCCCTCTCGCAATTTCTGTTGAACAAACCCCTTTTCCTAGTTCTGCATCTCTCCTTTGGTACAAATTTTGTTGTGCTTTTATCATATATTTCACAAAACTTGACATACATTTCATTTACTTCATGTCCTATCAGCAAGTGTTTGTCAAATTCTTTAAGGAAAGTTTATCATCCTGATTGCAGATCTCTAGCGATATTATGTCAACTTCTTGTGGATTCGCAATCATTATTTAATTTACCTTTAGGTGTTCTTTCACCAGCACAGCAACACTGTACCTCTCCCAACCAGTTTAAGATAAAAACTAAGTACTAACTAATTAACTCAATGTAACCTACCTTACCCCCAAAATGACAACCCATGTCTTCTATTTTAAACAATGCTGTTTTGTTGACCAAATTGTATTTTTGTTTTTTCTGCAATGTTTCCCCCCCCCCCACCACTCTACCACCACATTGAGTTTAGTAGCTCTGTGCACGTCAGGTGCTGTTTAATATACAGACCTACTCCTCCATTTGACCTAGTTTCTCTATCACATCTATATCACTTTGTGCTTTAGCCCTGGTGGAGCTTGGTCCACCAGGCTGTTGTTTGGAGTGGCCCGCAGATCCACATACAGTCTGCATATGATATACAGTCTGTTGATCAATTAAACTACAGTAGTTAGTTTTTATCATCCGAATGCACCAATATGTGTTCATTCTTCCCAGATGAAGGAACTAGGTAATATTCATCATCTGAATGCACCATCTGATGCTTTAACACACTCATGATACACGAGAGGTTTAAAAAACTTTTAAAACTTTTAAAACTTTTTGACCTATGTATTTAAAAGCAATTCTAAAGTTAAAAAGTGTAGCATAGGCCCCTCGCAGAATGTTCTTAATATGATCCTCAGGTTATAGTTTTCTATCTAAAACCACCCCTAGATCTCTTTCTTGATCAGAATTCTTTATAGATCTCAGTGGCTCGATCATAGAAACTGCTCTAAATCCTTGTTGGCCTGGATTGTGGAGGTCATTGGTCTCTATAAAACTAGTAATCTGACTCCTGATCACTCTCAAATAATTTTATTATGTGGGATGTTAGTGCAACTGGTCTATAATTCTTTGCCAATGCTTGTGTTGTGTTGTGTTGTTTTGGTAGTGATGTGCAATGTGTTGTTTTGGTAGTGATTCGTCCAGTTCTGGTAGTAGTGCGGTTGTTGTGTAGTGTAGTACTTGTGTGCTTGTTAATGACTTGTATTCCAGTCTTGTGGGTATCTCCTTTCCCCTACGGGCCAACTGCTTTGTTCTTACCTAGCATTTTGCTTTGTTTGGGTATGAATGTTTGTGTGCCGTATATTTTGCAAAATTTGCCATATATCTCATTATTTACTCCTCTGCCTAGCAACAAGTCTGTCTAATTATACTCATTAACTGTTTTTCAAAGTTCCCCATAGTGTCCTTTATTGAAATCGAGTTCATGAACCGTTTCAATGTTCTTATTTTCTTCTAGATTATATCTTAAAGTATATTTAAATGTTATTGTTATTATTGTTATTAAATGTTATTGTGACATTGCATTGCAATTGAGCTATGTTGTTTACCATACCGTTCATTTCGTGAGTATAAGTATAGATGCCACACTTGTGACAGGTAAAACCATGCCTTTTTTGAAAAACAGCACCGTCTGTTGCACGTAAGAGCAACCCACACTATATTATGTTGCGATATTATTTCAATATTTCCGATTGTATTGATAATTTGAATTTTCATAGATTTCAATTTATTTTCATTTCGACTTAATAATTTTGTGTGACATTGCATTGAAATTGAGCTGTGTTGTTTACCATACTGTTCATTTCATGAGTATAGTTTATTTTTTTATTTTTTTCATTTCATTTTTTTAGCTGTTCTTATTTTTCAGTGATGGGAATATCAGATCATTTGATGTTCCCAATTTTCTGATGGAAGCATCAGACCATTATAGAATGCATCGGATGAGGTAGTTTGGAATGGTGGGGAGGACGAGAGGGGGGTATGGTGGGGAAGACGAGGGGACAGAGGAGAGGGTAATGGTGGGGAGGACGAGGGGACTGGGGAGTTGGGGATGGTGGGGACAGGGGAATGCTGGGAGGACAAAGGGACAGGTGAATGGGAGATGGTGGGGGAGGAAGAAGGACAGGGGAGGGGAAAATGGTAAGGAGGACGATGGGACAGGGAAGTGGGAATAGTGGGGATGATGTGGGGACAGGGAAGTGGGAAGGACGAGAGGACTGTGGAATGGGGAATAGCAAAGTGAATTATAATTATATATATTAATTAATTCTTATAAATTTCCAGAAGCCTGTATCAACACCCACACTAATGCAACTGAAAGAGATGTTGAGACAAGTATTGCTGATATGTTGAAGAACGCCCCAAACAAACTCGGTGGAAACAGATACAAGGTAAAGTTTGCCAATTTGCTGTAGTCTAATTCAATTTCTTTTTAGTAATCTTCGAGAACATTTATGCTATGAATAAGATAAAATAATGTAACTGATTTTGATTTATTTACTATTTATTATTTATTTACCGTTATTAGTATAATAGATCTCGTAATAATTTTGCAAAAATAATGGCATTTACTATTTTAAAAAGCTCGGGTGCAGGGGGGGGGGGGTTATGTAAAAGCCTGGTTTGTGCCTCGGAGAGGCTATGGGATCCAGTAAGATCGTCCTTCCTTTCCTCCCTAGAATCTGGATGTAGCAGGTGCTCAATTGTCAAAAGTGAAAAATTGGTTTTGTCTTCCGAATGCACCATTTGTGTAAATTTGCTAATAATCTTTTAAAAATAGTAAATGCCATTATTTTTGCAAAATTATTACGAGATCTATTATACTAATAACGGTTTGATAAAATACAGTAGACTGCCTACTGGATAATAGTTCCAGTCCACCTGTAGACAGGGATCTCACATCAGCTTGTATATTATACAAGGATAAGATTTGATTTACTTTTGTATTTATATGCATATATGCATTTATATGCATTATTCTCTAGAATAATAGATCTCGTAATAATTTTGCAAAAATAGTGGCATTTACTATTTTAAAAAGCTCGGGTGCAGGGGGGGGGGGGTTTGTGTAAAAGCCTGGTTTGTGCCTCGGAGAGGCTATGGGATCCAGTAAGATCGTCCTTCCTTTCCTCCCTAGAATCTGGATGTAGCAGGTGCTCAATTGTCAAAAGTGAAAAATTGGTTTTGTCTTCCGAATGCACCATTTCTGTAAATTTGCTAATAATCTTTTAAAAATAGTAAATGCCATTATTTTTGCAAAATTATTACGAGATCTATTATACTAATAACGGTTTGATAAAATACAGTAGACTGCCTACTGGTTTTACCTGTAATAAGGTTTGATACAGATGATTATGATTATGGTTTTGGCCTCCACCACCCTCTCACCTAACTTGTTCCAACCATGTCTACCACGCTGCTTGCGAAAGTTAATTTTCTAATATTTCTGTGGCATCTTTGTTTGGTTACCTTTTACAATATCTTCTTTTTATTCTACCATCTAGTTTTGGCATTTTATGCCTCTAACCTGGGAGCCACTTATTGGCAAGTCTATACCTTTACCAGTTGATGTGATTCTTTAGATATGGGCACCATATCTCCAGGTGTCCTACACAATTAGCTTTAATTAAATTTTCCAAAATTATCACTTACACTTGTAATACAGGGTTCTAGGTTCCCTATAGTGTCCTTTATTGAAATAGAGTTTAACAACAATTTCAATGTCCCTATTTTCTTTTAGATTATATCTCAACATATAATTAATGTCCAACAGGACATGATTACTCTTTCCAATGGGAGGATGGTATTGAATATTTGATCTAGTACTGATGGAATAATTTATATAATAATCACTAGAAATTATTTCGATAAGAATTTGAATTTATGCATGTCTTTGTTTTGGCATGCCTCTATTTCCATATGTTACATTTCTGCATGTCTCCAATTCTGGAAGTGTTCACTTTTGCATGTGCCTGACAAGGATGTTATATGCACCAGCTTTAATTATCACACATTGTATATAATGAATGACTTATTTTTAGAATTTTAATACATATTGCATCTGTCAATACATTATTAACAATAATATAGGTAATATGGTAGTCTAATGTAGAAATTTGACACTCTTTAACAGAATGTACGAGTATAAGCGAAAAAAAGCGACTCCAATACAACAACAGATGGATGCAAGTATCAAGAAGGCTAAAACGTATACACAAAATGCATCCAAATACAGCTGTACACACTAGTGAACCCATTAATCTTACTGAGGCAGCATCAAGTTCAGAGATTGAGTCGTCAGACAATGACATTAGTTCTTTTGAAGCTGAGTCAAATCAAGAGTATGGATTAGGCTCTGAAATTGATGATTTACACATGAATCTTACTGATATTCATGATGTATTATCTAATTCTCAAAGTGAGGAGGAGAATGATGACCATGATAATCATCATTCACTTGTTTACCCACAGAATTTATTAATTCAGTGGGTAAACAAGAATGGTGTTACACACAATGCTGTTGATGAATTATTAAAAATTTTGAGGCAAATGGGAATTGACTACTTACCAAAAACAGCAACAAAATTTTTTAATGCATTCATAAAAGCTATAAGCTAATGTAATAATTCAATAATTTCTATTTGTAGTTTTATGTATTTAAAACTATTTTGTAAATATTTTCTATACAATGCTAATACGCTTCCACCCCTGACAGAATCTTGTGGGACCAACAAGTCTATCTACAGGCCGAGTACAAAACCTTCCCCTCAAACTCCAAGACAAGACAGAACTGAAAGCTCTCCTTTCGAAAAATCTAGTAAGTACCGATTTATTATGTGTTGATTATTTTTTGTTATACATACAAGAAAATACATTGAGGGAGAGTACAGACTTGAAATTTTACATTCTTGTAAAGCAACTAAGTAGATGATGGTAGTATCATCAAACAATACAGGTTTAATCATGTTAGAGACATAAAGCAGATCATTGATGTATATAACAAATAGGAGGGGGTCTAAGGATGCTGCCCTGTGTCACCCCTATCATAGAATGGGAGAGGTTACATAATTGAAGGCTACATGACAGTAGCCCATTTGACAGTGACCTGACACCAATGTGTCTGTCACTAAAATAGGATCCACTAAGGATCAATACATATATCATATATGTGCAACACTAAATGCTTGTTCTAGTAAGCCTTTTTTTTTTTGCAGTAACAGAAAAAATGGAATACATAATGAAGGAATTATCAAAATTGACATTTTTATCAGGGGATATCCTGAATATTGTCAAAATGACGGAAACCCATATGTCAAAAACACATGGAGATATACCAATCCTGGAAGACATTCTTCCATCCCCACTTGAAACTGTTGAGCAGGTGGAAAGTCTGTCACATGAGCTAAAAGTTAACAGTGAATATAAAAAGAGTATGGTAAGTGTTGCTTAATTCTTTTAGCCTGAGTATGGTAAGTGTTGCTGAATTTTTTTAGCCTTGTACATATGTCTTTTGATTAGTTTTTTTGCAGATGAAGGAAGGTGGGGTGGCACATAATTGATTGTTCAGTGTTATGTTTAAGGTACAAATAAAACAAAAGCAAAAGTTACTCAAATTCGTTGATTTTTGTAATAGTTAAGAAGGAAAATATTTTAATGCTATTTATTTAATACAGTTGGAAATTAGAAAATCTAATGTTGAGATTGAAAGATATATATTATTCTCTATTACCTTACAGCTTATGCATTATTTTAACAGGTCCAGACGCTGTCTCAAATGGGCGGTGCAAGCTGTGGAGACACAGTGAGACGAATGATGAGGAGGATAGGGACCTATGGGGTCTGGTCTCAGTATTCACTCGTTGGGCGCAAGAGGAAACGTGTCTTCAAAACCTTGGATATTTGTAATGTAATAATAAGTACGTAAATTTGACATTTTTTTGGATTATATATATGTCTGCATGTATTATGTATTATACTTGCATGCTTGTTAATGACTTGTATTCTAGTCTTGTGGGTATCTCCTTTCTCCTACGGGCCAAATGCTTTGTTCTTACCTAGCATTTTGCTTTGTTTGGGTATGAATGTTTGTGTACCTTCATTGTATATTTTGCAAAATTTGCCATATATCTCATTACTCCTCTGCCTAGCAACAAGTCTGTCTAATTATACTCAATAACTATTTTTCAAAGTTCCCCATAGTGTCCTTTATTGAAATAGAGTTCATGAACCGTTTCAATATCCTTATTTTCTTCTAGATTATATCTTAAAGTATATTTAAATGTTATTGTGACATTGCATTGCAATTGAGCTGCGTTGTTAACCATTCTGTTCATTTCATGAGTATATTTTATTTTCTATTTTTTCATATCATTTTTTTTATCTGTTTTTATTTTTCAGTGATGGGAATATCAGATCATTTGATGTTCCCATCAGAAAATTGGGAAAGTCAGATCTTTTGATGTTCCCAATTTTCAGATGGAAGCATCAGACCATCATGGAATGCATGGGATGAGGTAGTTTAGAATGGTGGGGAGGACGACAGGGGGGATGGTGGGGAAGACGAGGGAACAGAGGAGAGGGTAATGGTGGGGAGGACGAGGGGACAGGGGAATGGAGAATGCTGGGGAGGACAAAGGGGACGAGGGGACGGAGGAAGACTGGAGAACAGGGGAACACCTAAATAAAAGCCAACAATGTTATTACTCTGTGGCTTCTTGTCTCCTGACAAAAAGAATTATAATTATATATATTAATTAATTCTTATAACTTTCCAGAAGCCTGTATCAACACCCACACTAATGCAACTGAAAGAGATGTTGAGACAAGTATTGCTGATATGTTGAAGAACGCCCCAAACAAACACGGTGGAAACAGATACAAGGTAAAGTTTGCCAATTTGCTGTAGTCTAATTCAATCTCTTTTTAGTAATCTTTGTGAACATTTATGCTATGAATAAGATAAAATAATGTAATTGATTTTGACTAAATATGTAGATATATTTAATTTTCTGAGCACTAATAATGAAAGAAAACCAAAATAAGAGGTGGCTACTATCTCTAATAATGGGCTGGAATAATACAGGATATAATAATATATATATATATATATATATAAATATATATACATATATTTATATATATATATATTTATTTATATAAATATATATATGATATATATATTCTATTCTATTAGTCTATTCTATTCTATAGTTTTATATAGATTCTTGTTTTAGTTTTTTTCTATAATATGGAAAGGGTTTTTAATTAATAAATTAAATATTATATAATAAAATAATGTATTATTGAAAACAATTAGTAACAAACAATATTTCATTACAGGGTGGTGAAGCAAGAATACATGTGCATCACATAGCAGAGTCGGATATGACGAATAATGAAAACAGCGGAGAGCCTGGTGCATGGCATACCGCTGAATCTTCTCTAATGTCTATATAGAAGAATCTTTGTTTCTGTGTGTATATATGTATATATATCATTAATAAAATATATATATATATATATATATATAACCTATATATATATATATATATATATATATATATATATATATATATATATATATATAACTGAAAACTCACACCCCAGAAGTGACTCGAACCCATACTCCCACAACTGGTATGTACAGGGACGCCTTAATCCGCTTGACCATCACGACCGGACATAAGGAAGTGATAGCCGAGGCTATATGAACCACTTCCCCGCCGGCACTCGGATGGTAATCTTGGGCATAGCATTTTATCAAATCACCTCATTCTTTGGGGCACACGTGAGGAACACAAATGCAAACAAGCCTGAATGGTCCCCAGGACTATATACAACTGAAAACTCACACCCCAGAAGTGACTCGAACCCATACTCCCACAACTGGTATGTACAGGGACGCCTTAATCCGCTTGACCATCACGACCGGACA